>NW_015150549.1:118030-135048 GCF_000732505.1 Cyprinodon variegatus
CCAGTCAGCCTCTGCAGATGGCCGCTTACACTTGGCCTGGTTCTGCTGGATTCGTCCAGTTAGAAGGGAGTTTTTCCTCTTCACTGTCACTACAAGCATCCTTGGTGTGAGGGATTGCTTTCAAGTCAATGAGTCAATGCAATCAGCTGGTTTCTTTAGAGAGAAAACTTTGAACCAATCTGGCTGTATGATCTGGTTGAATTGTCTCTGTAAAGTGCCTTGAGATGACCTGTTGTGAACTGGCGCTTTATAAATGAACTAAATTGAATTGAATTGCGCTGGTGAAGATTTGCTCATTTCAATATGACAAATGCTTGAAGTGACTGACATGACATAAAACTTTACATACTAATTTGGTTCAAAATTGCTGCACAGTGCTCCCTCTTGGGAATTCCATCACCTTCAGGTTAAAGGAGAGTTCCTGCATCAGTTGGAGAAGTTCAAGTACCTTGGGTGAAGACGCTGCACTAGTCTTTCGTGGTATAGAGAGAGCTGAACAAAAAGCCAAAGCTCTTGATTTACTGACCGGTCCACATTCCTAACCACACCTATGGTCAGGAAATCTGGATCACAACCGAAAGAATGTGATCCGGGACACAAGCGTTGAAATAAGCTTTTTCCACAGGGTGGCTGGGCACATCCTTAAGGAGAGGGGTAGAGGAAGGCAGTCATTTGGGTGATCCTTGGAGTAGAGCCACTTCTCCTCCACATCGAAAGGAGTCAGCTGAGGTGGCCCGGACATATTTTTCAAATGACCCTTGGGAGCCTCCCTTGGGGCGTTTTCCAGGGACGTCCCAACGGAAGGATGTCCAGTGAATGACCCAGGACACACTGGAGGGACTAAGTCTCTCAGCTGGGCTGGGAGCACCTCGGGCATCCCCCAGCAGAGCTGGAGAAGGTGATAAAATAAATACTCAAATAAAAAAATAAGGAAAGAAATGTGCAGCCATTAAAAAAATTGTCAAAATAAAATGGAAAAAAAGTTTGCAAAATAAAATAACATGTGAATAACAGCATGGATTTAAAAAGCACTTGTACAAATATCAAGTTAAAATATATGAGTAATTACACATCAACTTTCCTCTTTTAAGACCTATTTTATCAATCTAGTTTCAAAACCAAGAACATTTGTCTATCACCTCTTTAACACAATAAAATCTACCATCCAGCTGGGATCTGAGTGGTTGCTCATCCCAGGATCAAATCTGTTGGAAATCTCTGTTTGGAAGCACCATGTGTTTTGTCTGTTTGTCTGTGTTTTGTTTTTCTCCTCCTTCACTGTTAAAAGCCCAGCCTTCCTGCCTGAGCTTTGTTTATTGACAATCCTTGCCAAACATGACTGTAACCCCTTACTTATCCAACATTCAAACAATTGTGTCGAGATCCCCCATTGGTCAACTTGAGGTATTAAAGGGGATCTGCTCACCTATAGAGATCTTGGCTGGTTCCTGGGGAGGTGACCAGAATAATGTGCTTAAAAAATAAGGTCTACGGTAATCTTCAGATTGGAGCTGTTTTTTGAGAATTAAAGATCGCTGATCCCCAAATGTAATTCTAAGATCAACTTAATATGTAAGATTCCAAATTAATACAGTAAGTCGATAATCTATAAATTCATAATAGTGTTCCCTTGTTCTGTTTCATTGTAACAAGCAGATTAATTTGAAATGCTTCTAGATTTTATTGGTGACTAACTATAAAGATACCTGTTTACTCTTTCCACCTCAGACTTTTAGTGCAAGATAAACAGCTGCCATCTGCAGAAATATACAGACTCAATAGTCATTGGGTGCTTTGGGATTGACAAAAAATGGAGCAGGTTAAACCATTTATTTCAAGGTGTGAAAAAAATCATGGACTCTGGAATGTGTAGAGGAAAAGGGGAATGAATATACTTTCCAAGAGAAATATAGGAAACACTATTAGGTGCGTATTCATCCGCTTTTTCTCAGAAGTGTCACATCAGGTAAGTTAAACACAAACAGAAAAATTGCAATAAACTCCAAAACATATGCAAAAAAAACTTTTTACGCTCACCTGGGGTGATTTTAGGCTTTTGTAAAAAAGGGGTTGGTGCACAAAAGAAATGTAAACACTTTTTTACGAATCAGTTCTGATATAGTGAACTTTTACTCACGTGACTGATCAGCTGTTTCTAATGTCTGCATTTTACTGAATTTTCCTTTTATATCCGTAAAACCTGGAAGCAACATCGCCATTACTGACATGTTAACGTAAGAACAACTTCCCTGCTTGGATAACGCTCCTCCAAGACTGATCAGTGGTCAGTGCTAGATTGCATCCTATACTTCCTGTTTACTACAGCCATGAGTGACGACGTAATGTGAGATTCGAATTTCAGTTTAATGGAAACATTGCTATTGTCGTCATGGAAGAAGTGGAGGTGGCGAATGGGTTTGAATAGGTGTTTACCTGGACTGACTGGAATGGAAATGAAACTGAGGGGACTATATTTTTTTCAGAGTCTGTAGTAATATTTTGCACATGACCTATATAGGTCTGTTGTGGGGAGTGTAGTCTTTGTCATCATCTTTTGGGCTAACAGTATTAGAGCCAATGACTTAACGAAGCTCAACCAGCCAAAAGAGAATGCTGACTATTCTGAGAAGTCCTCTGGAACCTCTTGATGATTTCCTTAAATTAAGAAAATTACAAACAACCTTGAACATTGCCTTCATCCTGCCTACAGCAATGTATTAACATCTACAACCCACTTAAGAAATCCCTATAATATGTTTTCCAACTTTTATTTGTCTTTTTATCGGCCTAGATTTCCTTAACTTTGGGAGATCGTTGATCAGATGATACTTAGATGCAAAACTGATCTTTCCACAGATGGTATCTACCTCTGCAAAGGTCTGGAAATCAGTGCTCTAAACCTTGATTTATATTTGAGAGGAGAAATTTCCGAAGTTTTCATCATTTCAAAGGTACTGATTAATGTCTTTTAGTAAGATTAAGATTGAAATATTTAAAGGGATTTGTGGTCCTATAACAACTGACAGCATCGTTTTTTTTTTTTTTTAAAGGAATCAAGATACTTTTTAAAAGATCAGGAATCAGTGATCGGCCAGAAACCTGCGATCAGTGCACCCCTAGTCTGAAAGTATAGCCCTGTTTGTTTACCTCAAACAGTGACGCTTCTTGTTTATATATGCTGCTCTTTAAGATGTTTCATTTGTTTACATTTTACCAGCTTATTCACCAAAGGCTTTGTTGCATAAGATTTGCCATCTAACACAGCAATAAAATATGTCTGCACCTACGCACATCTGCACACAGCTCCTCTGTTCGTCACACTGTTTATCTGCCTCCATCACAGGCATGATCATGGCGGCGGACCAATGCATGCATCCTGTGACATTTCCGGTCCTGTTCTTTTTTTAGCTCTGAGTTGTCAGAGCTCCACGTCACTGCGACTGTCTGGCCTCTGCACTCCGCATCTTAATCACGCTGCATCTTGTATGGCTGGACCCCTCTTTTCCAGGATCTGGGCAGCAAATCTGTTTTTGGAAACATCTCTTCAGTCGCTGCTGAAATTCATCCATAATTTATAAAAAAAGATCACCTTTCTGAAGCCGACAGTACAGGGGGGGTGTTTTTCATTCTTTATATTCACAATGTTTGAAACATTATAAGTAATTAGAAGATATAATAAAATGATCATCATAATAAGGATTGTGGATTTCACTAAAGCCTTGAATTTCAAAATATTTTTGTTTAATACACAGTTTAAACAGTTTCATACATTATACACCGCAAAAAAATTCAATCTTAGTAAGTAATGTTTTTCTTCAAATAAGTGCATTTTGTTCTTGAATTGAGGAGGTGAGAACCTTTGCCAGTGGAACAAGACAATATATATTTAAAATAAGAAAAAAGAAATCGCAACATCTTATTTCAAGCGCATATTATCTTATTATCTTAATTTTAAGTGTAAAAATATTTGGTCTATTGGCAAATAATTTAATTTAGCTGCTCAAATTAAGGCTAAATATACTTAATTTAAGATGATTTTATTTCTTTTCTAGATCATTTTTAGTAGTGTATTATATCTGCACATTCTTAACAAAGAGGCTAGAGATGTAATTAAGATGGGACACTAATTTTTTTTTAAATGATGCTTTCAGAGTCAACAGTCATGCTTCCTCTGTCATTGATTCATTATACTTCTCTGTCTCTTTAGAGGGAAACAACATTTTTAACAGCATCTGCATACAGCTTGTTTGTTTAACACATCTCTGACATCCTGGTAAACTTGTATGTAATGAAAGAACCAATTTTGCAGAACCCTCTTGCATCTATCAAAAAAAATATCAAGCTAAAATCTGTGAGCTTGTTTAAAGATTCTTTCTGTTTCATTTTTAACTCTGGAACAGTTTTTGCACGGCAATATTCTGATGCATTAAGTTTGAAAATGTTCAAGAGATTTAAAAAAGCTCTCCGTTGTTTTAATATTTAGGCTTGGATTTGCAGGTCTTCTGAATCCAGAGTATTGAATAGTTTAAGAACCCTTAAATTGTTTTCAAAGCGCAAAATATAAAAGGCTTTTTGTTTTTTAGAGCTGCAGCAGTAGCAGGAATACATTGATCAACCCATATCAGGCATTGCACACAGCAGATCCTGTAGGAGAGAGACATAAACATTGAACTGTTTTAGTATGATTGCTTACAGATGTCTAGTTATCCCACATACAGAGAACACGAGCACATGTTTTCTCCTGGAGAGTAGGAAAAAACCATCCTACCACCCTTTCTGCTTTAGGGACACTTTTGCCTCTGGCTCTGTCAAAACCCTCTTTTGATAAACTAATCATTCCATCAAGTCAAAGTGAGATTCTGAATTTATCCATAATGGGCCTCTTTTCAAAATAGGCTATGTGTCTAATAATATGTGATTGGATAGAGCCCTTGCTCTGTCCAAGGACATGCTGTTTTCTTTCGTGGCCGTGTGGAACACTGTGTACCACTTCTATGTAGCCTGGCTGTGAATGATTTGGAGCTGTGAGACGAGCAGCCGCTGCTCCAGATCTCTTTGGAGCACTTAAGTCAGATTGATCCAAATCCAGCTGATCAACATTATTAAAGTTCATCTAAAGCTGATGACAGAATGCTGAGCACTTCAAACAGGATAAAGCTGCTCAGTTTAATGGTTTCATACCACACAGAATGATCAAATGTGAGGAGGAAGTTGACTAATACCAGTGACTCTTAGCTTTTTAATTACTCAATGATAAAAAAAATTTGACTGTTAACGCGATTCACTGTGTGTGTTTATGACTAATTATGACAGTTCAGAGCACTCCTCAGAGTTTTCTCTCGTTTCTTACATATGTCGCAATATTTTTGTCCATAAGCCAATCTTGTTATTTTAAAGCCTTTCAGAGTCTTTGTTTCACAGAACGAAAATGCCATTACGTTCTGAAATCCCACTGAACTGCAGCTTGAAGGGGGATTTCAATAGATTTCAAAAGCAAACATCACAGGGTAAGCCCACAAATGGCTTGACCCAGATTCTGGATTTGTTTTTCTATGTTTTAGCCAGTGATAGAGCAGGAAGATTGGGCTTTCTGTGATAAATCTGTGAACTGGGGATTTAAGTGACCATTTATTCCGTGCTGACATTTTATTAATGAATGAGTTCACAAAGCAGCTGATTAAGGTAAACAACATATGCTAATGTATGGGCTTCTCAAAACAGAAATTAATTTCAATCAGCTGATTTAGATAGATAGATAGATAGATAGATAGATAGATAGATAGATAGATAGATAGATAGATAGATAGATAGATAGATAGATAGATAGATAGATAATTAAGAAAATAAACATTTTCAGCTAAATATTTAATTTCAATAGGCTCTTACACTATTCACTCTGTTTAATTAAACAAAGTTAATTTATGCAAAATATGTTTTTTCTTTGTGCCAGTTTAAATCACTAACCATGTTAGAATATATATCCTAAGTGCTTATTTTCCCCTCTGTATTCTAGTTTAATCATGATGATCACCTGAATAACCAGCCCAACCAGACCAACATCACAATTAAGAACCACAGGTTTGAGGGTGTAGACTCTAGGCAGCAGACAGGAAGTCAATGATGAAGATAGCCTTAAGCTGTAAACACCACCTGCTGCTTTTTTCTATTTTTTCCCCCCATCAGTGGTGTTTGGTCCACAAGCTGTACTGCTGCCATATTGTATAACTTTAATGGATCCTGTGATAAACCAGAGGGGCTAATATCAGGAAGGAAGGATGTGATTCAGAATTCCATCCTAATCCGAAGGAAACGGCACAGCGAGGGAAGCTGTTTGCAAGAGGAAGTCTTATTGTAAGCAGGAGATTAACAGTACCGAGTCATTCCTGATGCTGAGTCGTACCAGCCTCCACCCTTTAATAAAGGATTAACCCTGTGAAGCTGTGGCCTACAATGTGGAACCCATCCTACATCTCCCTAGTCTAAGTGTTTCATATAAACAAAAACATCATGACAACAGATGATTACTCTTTCAGCAACTTTATTACAAACGTTGACAATGTTGAATTCACAACAGAATTATCAAACAGTTTGAGATGTCAGGCCATATTTCACAGGTCAGACATGAACAAGATGAATCACAGTAAAATATTTAATGTCCAAATGGACAACAAGTTTTTAAAGTGCAATATAGTCAGTTTATTAAAGCACCATGTGAATGTAGTATGTAGGACAGTCCAGCAGCTGTAGTATTGATTTATCAAAGTCCAAAGGAGCAGCTGAATGTGTCTGCCTCAGCTCTCCTTCCTCTTTTCCTCTCCGATTTCTCGTCATGAAGACAGGAAATTCCCTGAAACTCATTTTTCATCTGTGCGTTTCTGCATGTGGTCAGCTGCTTACTCCTTCTGCTCTCTGATGAACACTCTGCTGATTCACAAACACACATTCTGACTCAGCAGTTGTCACTTGTTTGGAGTCACTGAACTGAAGATGAGTCATAGGGAAACAAGTGGAAACACAACCACTTCCCTAATCAGGTTCTTCAACCAACTTTCCAGCCATCTGGCTGCTCTTCCTCTGTCCTTTCTTTGTTTCTCGGGGCTTTACCTGCCCCAGCAGGAACAGTTCGGCCTGAAAGCCCGTTCCTTGGCACCATTAATCCCTTTGTCCCGGGACTGCTGATGTAGGTCAGCTCATCGGTGCTTAGTACATGGAGTTAAGAATTGCTCCACTTCAAAAGTCCAACAGGAGACTATTTTGTCCCTTTATCTGTTCAGAAGGCAGGTATGACTTGATTTAGAGACAAAGTGGCCAGAGACTCTCCAGCCCCGACCCGGCAGCTGCCCAGTGGGGCTGAATACCTCTCTTCCCCGGGCTCCAGCCTCGCCCTCTTGTTGGGAAGGAAGTCAGGCGCCGCCGACGCCTTGCCCCGGCGTTTCCTGGACTGCTTCGTCGGGCTCAAGTTCTCCTTGTCGTCGACGGTGTCACAGTCGTAATCTTTCGCCTTGTTGTCCGACTCCTCTGAGACGGTTTCTGAGGAGTTTCTTTCCGACAGGGGCTGAGGCTCTGGTACCTCCGGACCGGAGCTAGTCTCCATCGGCTCCTCCGGGGCTGACTGCGCTCCGCTCGGCGCGTCCTCCTCCCGTGAGGAGTGGTAGATGTCCCGGGCAGACTTCATGACCAGGGACAGCAGGAGGCTCCGGTGGAGTCTCAGTCCTCCTCTCTGGGACCTTGAAGCGTACAGCTTACTTATGGATACGGCCAGTATCCGCCTGGCTTCCATGTTCACTTCCATCGCTGTTGTCATTTTGTTTCTTCTATGCGTAATTGCGCACGGTTCTTTTTTGGCACCTTTTTACCAAAAAGATCGGATAGCTATTTTTACCCGCAGTCAATCAAGTTTTAGTTTCTAGTCTGTTTCTCGGTTCTTTCTTCTGTTGTTCACCAGCTGTTGTGCTCTAAGAAATGTGAGAACGCGTGTAGTAGGGCGGCGTTTTATTTCCTCCATGACGTAAAGTGAACTTCATTCCTCAGTAAGTGACAAGCAGGCGCCTCCCACACCTGCTGTGGTAACACCCCTCAGCGCACACCAACACACACACTCAGACAACCATCTGTTCTGTCTGACTATTTCCTCTCACGCTTAATCTGTGTCATTAATTTGAGTTTTTCTAAAGGTACCAAATTCCTCGAGCTCTATCCTGAGGTAACATCTATCTCCCCACAGTCATTCAGTAACAGAATAATGCAGGTTATAGATTCTGAGGTCTTATTGAATAATTTACTCATTTTAAAACAGTGAAACAAACAATAAAACCTGTAGACTATTAGCCTGTATGATTATTGTTGCCTAATTACGTGGATTTTACATTACTATATGATATAATATATTGCAAACACATAGATAACATGTAATATAACATTTTGTATCACAGTTTATCATATAGCATACATTAAATGAGGCCATTGTGAGGTTCTTAAAATTAATGTTTTGTATAATTCATTCACTCTAATAACACACCTGTAATTATGAATTCATTAAATAATAATATGAGAAAAGAAATAGATATGAGGTCGTTTTCCAGTAGAATTGTTTAATATAGTAATAATGTGAATAATCCATTATTTAGGTGTTTTAAGTAGGATTTCCTGATTATTTTCCTGTTTACTATAAAAATTATATATTAATATAAAGGATGATAAAGAAGAAAAAAAAAACATGCAACATGACTCGGTGTTTACATCCTGGTGAAAACCCAACCAGCAGTTCGAAGAATTGTCGTGGAGAGGAAAAAAAAAAATGGTGTTTTCAGTTACTGGGGACTTTTTAGCCTATCCGCTTTCACATGCATAATAATGCACTATGTCACACTCTGACACATACACATGAAATCCACGCACAAATCCACGCACGGGCACATGTCTTCCTTATATGTACCATCCGGTAGTAAAACAGCCCCGAGGGAACGCGCAGTGGAAAAGCCATGACGTGGACGCGCAACCGCAGTCCCTCCTCCCCCCTCTCATTTCTCTCACGCTCCTCCCCGGAGGACGCGCACAGCAACAGGGATGGCGTCATCTGCTCTCCATATTTGGAGTTATCGCCGGTGTAAATAAGGTTACCAGGCAGCAAAACGGCTTTGGTTCAAGGAGTACAAGTCTGCTGCATTCAGGCGCTCCTGAAAGAAAACACATCAGTTAAGATTTTCAGGTTTGCATTGGAGTACAGCCTGCTGCAAAACTCAAACTCATATTGATTTATAAAAAAACAAAAATTTTGTTATATAGCATGCAAAGCTGCATAGCCATATTTATTCATTTTTATTTAGCCTATCTGGCATTGCTAGGAGCAAATGTTTCATTGAACTTTGAAACTGCAGCAGAATTACATTTTGCCCTTATGCTTACCGACCAACCAGCCTCCTGGTTACCTGTCTGTTTACCTCAGGTGGTATGCAACAAAATATCTTATAGTTTCATAACATTAAAGGATTAAACTCTGTATTCATACCACTAATGTAATCTTAGCACCATCAAGTCTTCGGAGCATTAGCATAAGCCTTATTTGGTTTTTAATAAAATTTAATAACAGATCAGATGCTCCAACTTAATTATAAAAAACATGCTTGAATGTTGTTCTCCTCTGTGCTTAGGTTTTAAAAATGTTAATTTTGCCATTCAATGAGAATTTAATATTATTTACCAAATGCAACAAGTTTTTGAGATAATCTAATTACATTTTCTTTTAAATACAAGCCTTTAAAATCAAACATCGCTTTATTAAAGAAGAAAATCCACTAGGAAACCTTTATTTCCCTTATATTACAACCAGTAACCTTGTGTGTTATGTTACAACAACACATGCTCTTTAAGTGTTCATTTTCTGCCAGTAAAACTTGTTATCAGCAACAAAAGCAATCATGAAAAGCAATCAGTCTTTGTTGTAAAATGAAGAAGAAAAAAAAAAGAGTTGCAACCATGGAAACCTCTTTGACAATGTTTCACCACACGTTATAAACACTGCAGCTTACCTAAACTGCATGTCACATTTTGATGTGTGATCCATCTTTTATCCACTTAAGATAATTAAAAGAAAAGGGGAGCGCTCTTATTTTATGTATTCTAAAATGAAAAACTTTTAAAAAACCTCTTCTTAGATAAACATTTTTTATGATTTAGGACTACATTACATGTGATGTGCATAAGCAAAGACTTAACTCCTGGACTGCAGCCAGCAGCTTGCCATGGAGACGGTGTTGTGTGTAATATACTTACACCGCCTCTGCCTGAGGCTAATGTGTGGTGTAGAGAGTGTATGACACAGAGCAGGGTGGGGCCTGTTTCTTCTCCAGGCAGCTTTTCTCCCTGAAGAACAAACACTGGTTGGTAAGGCTGGGAGTTGACCTAGTTGCAGAAACGCATTCAGATACAGGCAAACGTTGAATAAAGGAATATAAGAAATAGGAAATGCATGATAATGATGAGCACTTAAAAAAAAAAAAACAATAGAGATTCAGGCACAATAAGTTGGATGTTTATTTTCTGCATTTATAAACTGTGTTCTCAGATCTTTACTTAATTTTCCTTCTTTTAAGCAAGTCTGTGCATATTTATATTTGTTTATATTTAATCCTTTGAAAATTATTGTTTCTTCTCTGAGCTTTATTTTTAAACATTATAGTGATTTTTAAATTCTTCCCTTAATTTGTTTTCATTTAGTGACCTAGTTATCAGAACCCTTTTATAATAAGTTACTGAAATAAAACCCCTCAAAGGTACACATGTATGATGTTACAAAGTGTAAGGTATCTTTTAGCTAATGCAATAAGCAGGAATGTAAGTGGGATTTTTTAATTTGCTGTTAGAGAGCTGCAGCAAAGAAAAGGTGTCATCTTGTTGTCACCAAAGTCTCCATAACAACAATGAGAATCTACGTGCTAACCAGGTGCTTGAGAGGGATGCTCGGTTAAATGAGTCTTTTTATCGTCCTGCCATCACAAATGCAAACCTGTGAAGTTTGCCTAACTCTAATGAGTCAAACATGTTAAAGAAAAATTGGCAGAAATTTGGAAAAGCACCCATGTAAAGATTGGGCAAAAGTCTATGATATTATGGGATATGTTATTTTCAAGAGGATCCATAACTCAAGGGATAATAATTTACCATACCACATGTTAAGTCAAATATATAATAGGTCATAATTTTGTCTAACAGAATTGGCTAGATGTTTCAAGATTCAAAATCAAGTTTCTTTTGTGATCATCTGAGTAACCAGACCGAAATCCTGCTGGAAACCTTTAAGGTGAACTGAAGAGAAGAGCACATGGAACAGGATCCAGGATCATGCAAGCAGAAATCACCAAATGACCACTTTATCTCCATATGTGCTGCCCCTTTGAAATCTGCGACAAGAAAAAGGAGTTGTCCTATAACAAAATGGGCTTAGAAATTATTGACTGGACTCATTATTGTGCTAATTAAGACAAGAAAAAACTAATATTAGCAAATGCAAGATTTTATTTTGACTTTTTGATTTGATACTCAAATCAAAATGCCTGGCTTTTCCACCTTATTTCAGTATGATCGTTTCTTCTAAGATATTTGACCACTCTTTACCATCAGCGTTAATACTTATGCCTACTAATCTATAAATAATGCTGCTGATCTAGATGCTCAGCAATGTTTGACTTCGGTAACTGCCCAGCAACAGCATCTAGATCTATGGGTTTAGGAGGTAAGAAATATTGACTTAGTGACATTCTATGTATTTCAGGAAGGTTTCATCCCTGATATCCAAAGCTAAATGCACGGCATCCTCACAAGGAAGACTTTAGGGCGCCACTGCGTAATAGATCTATTTTTAGACGCAGCTCTCTCTTTCTCAGGTTGTTATCTCAGCATTGATTTCTTTTGTTATGCTATGGCCGACTTGCTTACGTCAGGCGTTGTTGTTTCCAACTGAAAAGATATTCTGCCCTGCTGCATAACTTTGGTTTAGAAAGGCTTAGATTTTCCTCTGACAGTAAAACAATGAAAAGGAAGGAAATTATATCTGGAATGCGAAGGAGTAAAATGTCAAAAATCAATGTGATGTAAAAAAGTTGTATTTATGAAAGCAGGAAATACTTTCTCTGAATGCTTAAGACAGATCCCATGCTCTAAATCTTTGCTGTTTTGTTTTTGTTTTATTCACAAAAGGAAGTTTTTTATTTCAGAGGTGACAGGTTTGCCCTCATCTTATTCAGGGGAAGTACATGGAAAGTAATATGTTCCAGTAACTCATGTTTATGATGGAGCATTTCTGAACTATGACTTCCTGCTTGGCTGCATATTCTGGTTTTACAACTGGATTTTTATTTTCGATTACCAAAGGCCCGCCTTCCTTTGGTAGACAGTACTTGTTAGGTAATGAAAGCTGAAGCTATGGATAAGGCAGAAAAAATAATAAAGCTTACAAAAGATTCATAATTAGGAAAAGCTTTCCGGTTCTAGAAGATAAATCCTAACCATAGGAACTAGAGCAACACAGAACGGTTTAGATCAAATCCCCGGGATCACATCTAAGACCTAAATCCAGTTAATAATTTGTGGTTATAATTGAAAACTGACTGTCAAAGATGGTTTCTATGTATCCTAAAAAAGAAGGAGGTTTGTAAACTCTCCCAAATTAAGATTAGCTTAGATTAGATGAGCTTTATTGATCTTACAGCGGAGAAATTCACTAGTCACATATTGGCATAGTAATTAAAGAAAGTGCAAACAAGGAGGAAAAGGTGCATTAGGAATAAAAATAAATAAAAAGAATAGAAATAAGAAATAAACCTTAAAGGAATCTATTTTATTTGCACAAACTACAAACTGTCTTGCTAAGCTACTTTATTGATGAGGGGACACACCAGGCTTATTTAATGTATCTTAGATAGCAATGAGCTAAAGCTTTCTGGGTTACAAAGGGTAACATCATCTGATATTTACTTTGATATCTAGAGAAAGATTGAACTGATAAAAACAAAGGTCCGCCCAATTCATAAGAACAGGATTTCTTGAGAAACAAAAGGTATTTTTTATGGTGAAAAAAAATAGATTTGTTCATGTCAATGAAGAAGTCTTTTTCTATACTGTTGTTTTAGAAATAAATAGGTGACCATAGAGGTCATGATCAGTGTTTATAGCTGACGCTTTATATTGTTACAGCGTGTTACAGTAGGAAACCGGATAAAGGCAGGAAGGAAGGACTGGGGGACAGCTTTGGTTGGATTGAAAGAATAAACCACAGGAACAAAGAGAAATGGGAGGGACAGGATTGGAAGAAGTGCAGGGAGAAACATGAAGACAGGGAATCTAAGGATTTGCTGAGCTTTGCATTTTTTCTTTAAAAAACCCATGAAAAAGTGATAAATAGGGCATTCCAAAAGTATTAAAACCTCAAGAATTCTTTTGCAAACGTTTTTATGTCCAATTGACGTTAATGTTACTGGCTGTGATTTTAATTAACTGACCAACAAAAATATAATACACCGTTTTTCAAATCTATTCAAAAAAATCTGAAAAGAGCTTTATCTATTTATCAAATCTAGAAACTGAAATTGTTTGCCTTTTCAAAAATGAGTCAGATTGGATAGCCTTTGTGAGCATTTTGAGGCAAACCACAATTTGAGGCCTATTATCAGATATGAAAAGTCTTTGATCATTCTAAACCCTTCCTCGGTAGCTCTTGTTACCCAGTGTTTAGGTCCATCCCTCCTCCCACCCGCATATCAGCTTCCCTGTCTCCCTCTGAGAATAATGTCGCCACCACGTTTCAATACCAGGATGCTGTGCTCATGTGTTTGGGTGTATTTTTAGTTTTATTCTGATCTCATTTACCCAGAGAATCTTTCACACATTTGCTGTGTCTTCAAACTTGCTTCTCACAAACTGCAAAGGGGTTTCTAGAGACTTTCTTGCAACAATGGCTTACTTCTTGTCAATACTCCGTACATTTCATAGCCGTAGAGTGCACAGCTAATTGCCTAGTCATTTTGTCAACATACTCTTCCTGAGCTGTGGATCATTACAGCTCCTTCAGGATCACCTTCTCTTGTCTGGTTTAGTGTAGGTCACAGCTTTAGATTTTATTTTGCTTTGAACTTCTCTATAATCTTATCAATTATCTTTATGTCTTACTCTTTATGATATATGTCCACTAATGTTGTTAATGGCGATTTAGGGAGATATTTGAAGGTAATTTTGAATCATACACTTTTTGAATATTGTAACTCAATTCAAAGTTGTAGAGTGAAATAAAATAGAGTTTTGAAGAGGCTTCTGCTTCCTAGCTCCAAAGGGGGGAATAGCCATTGTCCTGTTTTTGGTGCACTCTCTGCCAGGTGTCTTGCTCTGATTTCCCTGCTGCTCCTGTAGGAGCTTCACAATGCGGCCCTATTTCATGGGAAAGCGGCTGTTATCAAGCCACTCCTGGACATTCCGAACTGGGACCATCTCTGTAGGATCTGCTCGACGCAGGGATGCCAGTTTTGCTCAGGTTTCCTAATTAAATACACAACTTGACCTTGACCCCTGTGCAAAATGCTTTGCTGGCCAGGCGAATTGCCAAGTGAGCAAAATCACACAAAACTGGTGAGTTTTTTGCTGGTTTCACGTTTGGTGTGAACCAGTGGCGGCTGGTCAATAGAGGGCGCTAGGGCACAGCCACATCCACCCAAACACATTTATTAAAACATAAAAAAAAAAAACACAAATAAAAATTCAATTATAAATTTAAAGTATTTCTAAATATATTCATGACGAGTAAAGCTGATTTGTTCCACCCTGGGGTGCAAAAACCTTTGCCCATTGACTCTTGTTAAAAGTTGTACATGTGCATTAGATCCTCTGCAATACAGAAGGATAGGACAGCTTGGGGCGCAGGAGACCTGCACCCTGAGCTGACAGGAACTGTCATCCCAGTGTTAGTGTGGCTGATTGACAGGTCGAGTCGAGACAAGAGAAGCTGGAAGTGAAAGCGTTTGGGCCTGATCAGCCGCAATAAAAATTAAATTTCAGCAGTTCAAAAACAGATGGAGATGGTAAATTTGCTTTATTGTGCTTTCCCTGCCTTTCTACTTTCCCTTTTTCAAACGTCAGGATCTGACCCAGCATGGATCAAGACAGGTATGACTGATTTAAAGCAATTTTTTAGAAAAAGCAAAGAAGAATAAACAACCTGGGATTAACATTGAGAATAAATATTATATAGTGCACTTTTTCTAGATGTTTGCTAATTTGCATAGCTGCTCTTAAATTAACACATTCTCAGAAATATAAATCATGTTTTTTTTATATTAAAAAGATGCAAAGCTGACTTATAGATTCTCCAATATCAAACTGGTGCATTATTTTTTTAGGTTTATGACACCATATTGGACCATGCAAAACACAGATTTGTGTTTTTATAATGTGTGTTTCTATAATGTTTTTTTGTTGTTGGCATTCATATTAATATACTGGTGTGATAACTTAGTATAGGTTTGATTGGTTTTTAGTAAACGTCTATTTTGAATTTATAGCCCCCCCTGGAGAAAACTCTACCAGCCGCAACTGGTGTGAACTCACCATAAGTCACAAAGCTAGGGTAGTATATCTAGCAAAAAGACTTTAAAACATGTTAAAATATAATATTAATCAGTGGCCATATCCTTCAACCTTGTCTTTCGAAGGAAACATGGCAGTAGGCCAAATGAGTTGTTTCTCAATTCACAAGAACGTAATTATGGACTTGTGTTATACCCAAGAAAAACATAGCAAGTATGGACTTGGGGAAAACCGATGCACGCAGAAAAAATCTGTGTCAATTTGAACAGAGGTGTACGGGAGATCTCCACAAACTGCTTGTTTGGACCTGCATTTCACTTTCTGCTATTCATAGTCTCTAGATAATAGATTTTTTTTTTTTTTTATTTAGTGGGGGAATAATGATAAACACAAATCAAATTAAAGTTTTGCAGAGTCAGAGACTCCAGTAGATTTTATAGTCAAATTCCACATTCTACTTCGCTTCATTTCGAGAAAGCTGCTCTTTACTTGTTACTTTTGGCTCAGCTTAGCTTTTTAATCTGCTGTTGTTGTTTTTTTATTTTCTTGAAAAACAATTTCAGCATGTAAGATAGCAGTCCTTAGGCTTGAATTTAGACACCGCTTTTGCAGAAATTAGCACGACATTCCACAAATGTGAGTAACTCATTAGAAATATTATTTGTAGTCTATACATTTTAACGAGGCGTGAATTGATGACATGTGGCCAAGTTGTTTAATAGGATGAGTTCTCAGGTTGTAGTTTCACCATTCCATACTGAAGTACTTTTAAATGCATGTGCTTTTGACTGAGTACTCTAATACATTAACCTGAGTAGATCATTGCCTGAGTAACTTTTACTTGGAGTTGAATAATATTTGAATAATATTTGATTATGAGTATTAATACTTTTACTCAAGTCCTACTATTTTGTACATTCACCACTGCCCAAATAGACTATTCACGTTTGCAGAACACCTGCTTGCTTCTGATGATTTCCTTTAGCTAACCAATGAGTGTTTGCGTTATATGACTCATCCAATTACATTAATTTTCACTAGATGTGGATGGCGCCAATGATCTGCATTGGATGGCGCACAGGACGTAAAATAAACATTTATAAACATTAAACTGAAGCCAATAGTAACGAGTAACGTTTGTTTTAAAAATGTAAGGAATAGAAAGTACAGATAGTTGTGTGAAAATGTAATGAGTAGAAGTCAGAAGTAGGAAGAAAAATAAGTAATGGAGTAAATTATAGATACCTAAAAAGTTAACTAAAGTACTGTAAAAAAGTATTTGTACTTTGTTACTTGACACCTCTGCGTTTTTGTAATGCAAAACTTAGAAAAATATTCAATTAAAATACACAAATATTTAAAAATTACCCTCATAGAATGGAGGCTGTGTTATTTACTGGTGCTGCCAAAACAGAGCCGTAGCCAGAACATTTTTATAAGGGTGGCCA
>NW_015150549.1:135633-147628 GCF_000732505.1 Cyprinodon variegatus
CCCCTGTGCCAAAAGGAAAAGAAGTACAAAGAAAAAGTTATTTAATGGAAAGTATATATAATAAACAATCAGACAAAAAAAAAAAAAAAAAACAGTTTTAGAGGTTAAAAAATAGACTCATACAAGACTACTACTGCTGCATTACTTTTTTCTTTTTCTTTTTATTTGAAATTTTAATACATTTAAGTTTGTCTTCTTGCTGCCACTGCAGCTTTTAACGTGGTTTTTGTCAAAGTATTTGCTAAAGCCAAGAGAGGCTCTATAAACCTTTGTGAACCTACGCTCATATATCTACGGAAGATGATTAGGGCCACTAAAAAAGAAAAAAAAAAGTTAACTGATTTTTAAATATTATTTCAGTTTAATATGGAAGAAAAAAAGAATTCTGACTTTTTCCTCAGAATTCTGACTTTTATCTCAGAATTCTGACTTTTTTTCTCAGAACTCTGACTTTAATCTCCGAATTCTGACTTAAGTCTCAGAATTTTGGATCTTAATGTAGATGGGCACCACGAAGGAGGAAATGTGGGAGCGCTTAGCCTCACTGACAAAGATGTGAGTTGTTTGGGAGGGCCAGTAACACAGTGGTGGAAAATGATGGAATTAGACGACTTTTTACATGCCAGAGGGGTCCCTGGTGATGCTATTTCATTACTGGAAGGCAGAAGGTGATTAAAACAAGAGAGCTAGTTTAGTCTCTACAACAGACATATCTACGGATTGATTCTAACATGTTTGCTAGCTGCGAGAATTCAGTCAGAATTCTGAGAAAAAAGTCAGAATTTTGAGATTAAAGTCAAGATTCTGAGATTAAAGTCAGAATTCTGAGAAAAAATTCAGAATTCTGATATTAAAGTCAGAATTCTGAGAGAAAAGAGTCATAATTTTGAGATTAAAGTCAGAATCCTGAGATTAAAATCAGAATTCTGAGAAAAAAGTTGGAATCCTGAGAAAAAAGGCAGAATTCTAAGATTAAAGTCAGAATTCTGAAATTAAAGTCAGAATTCTGTGGAAAAAAAGTCAGAATTCTGAGATTAAAGTCAGAATTCTGACTTTTTTCTCATATTTTACTGAAATAAAATTTTAAAATCAGTTGACTTTTTTAATTTTTTCAGTGGCCCTAATCCTCTTCGGTACATATCACTTTGCTTCGGAGGTGGGAGTAATTTCCACTGACGTGTCAGGGGGACGTCTGCGTGGGCGTCAACATTGCGCATGCGCACGCGCTAGTTAGGCTTACAGAGAAAGGAAGCAATGTCGATAGAGGATCCGTTTTTCGTTGTAAAGGGGTGAGGAATAAACAAAAAGAAACCGAAAAGCCCATTTTTACTTTGAAAGCTTTAGCTATAAACATATACCGTTATCAATTGTCAACCACACGATTATTGCTGTGTTACTTTTAATGGAGTTCTGCCAGAAGAGTTAGCTATGCGGATAGCTGTAGCTAGCTAGCATGTATAAACAGTAGGACGCAGGGATTATTATTATTATATGTTTGTTAGTTTTAATATTAATAAAAACATGCCTTGAAAAATCTTGATTTGGTTTCACTTGTCTTTAAATGAAATTGGTCTGGCTGCTCTGAAGGAGCTTAGAGATGTGATTTAGCTGCAGGCGAATCTGGACGCCCAGCCAAGTGTCTCTGAAAGGTGCAGTTAATCAGCTGCTAGGTTCCGCACTGTAATGTTTGTTTGATGTGTTTTTGGTTTCCAGGGAGGTGCAGAAGGCCCTCTCTCGTGCTCGGGGTCTGTTTGATAGATGGGAGGAACTGTTACAAGAGGGCACACAGGTGAGCTCTGGATGTTCTTGTTGGTAGATATTTGACAGCCACACTTCTAAAGATAACACACTCATTCACTGCAGACTCAGTGGGATGGGCTGGTGTTTTATATGCTCAGAAATCCTCAAATGGAGTATTGATTAATGCACAAAGTCACTATTTTCATAAAATGAGCAATGACGAACAATTAAACCTTAATTCTTGTTGTTTTGTTGTTGTTTTTTTGCAGATAGGAAACTCAAAGAAATTGTGTCCCTTGCTAAAATCTTCATACACATTTTTCTCATTTGTCTTTTTCAACTTACACTCTGAAATTAATGTCTTAGAGAACCAACTTTAGCACAATTACTTATCAGTTGTTGTAATTGTGCTTATCCTTGAACTTCTTGCAGGGTTTCCTTGTCTTAAGGAGGCTGATTATTCACTGGCTTTCCCAAACAAACCCTTGATATTTTCACTGAAAAGCATCTTTAGATTTAATTACACCCAAACAGGAATCATTCTGATAGTATTATCTTTTATCCTTGAAACCAGGGATTGCTTTGGATTGTGTGGATGCAAGTGCAAAACAGCCAGATTTTTAGCTTTTATTTGTTTAAATCAGGGTCAAATCATTTAATTAAGTAATTTGGGTTTCTGTATAACATATATGTAACATAAAACCTCTAAAATACCTAGATCCACTTTTGCATGCTACTGTGAGGGATAAGAATATGATTTTAGTTTTTTTTAAAACCATGTTTTCATCAGTTTTCAGTATCACTTCAATAAACAACTATCTGACCGTCTGCTCTTTGTTTTTTTTACCACCATCAGCCACAACTAAGATATGGTCAGACGACTTCAAACTAACCTTTGAGAAGCAGACACAATGTAAAAGTCTACTGATGCAGTCATCATTTAGCACTAAATCTCTAAGCAACAGATGTTGTTATTAAAGCAGACGGCCTGTGATTAAATATTGTTTGGTTGGTGAGTGTTTGTTTGTGTCTGTTGGTTCAGGTTAGTCGAGATGAGCTGGACTGGAGCGCCAATGAGCTCAGGAACTGTTTGCGAGCCATCGACTGGGACCTGGAGGACCTCAGTGAAACGATCAGTATCCTTTAAATCCAGACTGACGCAATGATGTTCACAGTGAACTTGGTTTTGTAGAACATCAATGTTTCTATCAGTTTCGTTTAAAACTGGTACAGCTGAAACAATCGGATTAATCGATTATTTAAGTAAACAACAACTAGTTTAGTAATCGATTGATTGTTAACTGGAGTAAAGAGACTCTAAAACGGGCCTTTAGCTGACAGAGCAACCCATCAAATTGACCAAAATTGTATCAAAAATATGTAAACATTTTGCATTTAAGATAAAAATACTTTTTCGTCTGTCAATATGCTCTATCCTGAACTCCTCAAGTGGAAAAGTTTTAGTTTTACCTAGTTTACTTTTGCAAAAAGTCTTCTTTAAGGAACGATTGGCTATCCGATTATTAATCGATTAATTGAAAAAATAATCGACAGATAAATCGATTTGCAAAATAATCGTTAGTTGCAGCCCTAAAACCTAGTTATGTTTATTTAATTTGTATGTAAAGTTAAATCAAAGATCTGAATTACGAAAGTCAAGTTATTCATTTGAAAGAATATGCCAAATAAGGCAGTAAGTACAACAATACCTAGGAACAACGTATTTAATAAGGAAGTCATTGCAACTGTTTTCTAAATATGCAGTTTATTGTTTTTTAATAACAGAATAATTACATTGTCTGCTTTTAAAAATGTTTATATATTTACCCACTAATATATCAGCTCGTTTAGGCACCTGGAGGAATTCTGGATTTTAGTATTTCTACACTTCAGTACTTCTGTTGGGTCCTTAACTGGGTCAGGCATTGTGGAGTCAAACCCAGGGAAGTTCAAGCTGGGCGACAATGAACTTCAGGAGAGGAGAAACTTTGTGGAACGAACCAGGAAGTCCGTTCAGGTCGGTTCACTGCTGCAGATTTACTTTAGTTTGAGCAGCATTATAACCATCAGCATTCAGGGTTCTCTACATGATCAGTTATACTAATGAATGAAGTTACTGTTTAAAAAAAAACAAAAAACTTGACATTACGCTATTTTACTTTTTTGTTAAAACCATTTCTTAGAAATTCATGAATGTAAAACCACTTTAATTGTTCTAATTCTAATGGGATGATCATAGACCTTCCAAAACAAGGTGAATCATTGTGGGATTTTTGATCTGGTTGTTTATCCCAGTCACGGCTGTGTTGGTGGATGCTTTGTATCCATCTGTTCATGTAGATCTTTTCTGGCCATGAGTTAATCATGGAGTTTTAGTATTACTTTAAAATGAGCTTTAAAAAGACAGAAATGTGTCAGGAAATGGATGTCTTGGGGAAAAAAAATGTAAAACCCAATAAATCTTAAACAGTTTTAGATGAAAAAGTTATAATATAATTTATGTCATACAGGAAAAGCATTAGTAAAATGTTTTTTATTACTTTAATATTATCTGAGTGTTCATTAAACTAACCTGATAAATCATGTATTAAACAAAGGATAGATTTTTTTTTTTTTGTCTTTTTCATTTGATTTTACATGTATGTCCAAACTTTGTCTCTTGGTCAAAGGTGTTTAGTTTTAAAGGAGCTCCTCACCTACAGAATAGATTACTGCACAAAGTCTGGTGCAGTTTGACCACAGAGGTGTTACTGATTAAACACACAGCGTTGGCGCGGTAGGCTGCCCTGCACACTGTGCACTGACTGTTTATACAACAAGCAGGCCTGGTTATGATGCACGTCACTAGATTTGTTTTCACAGCTGTTGAGAAACTCTTCACCAAAGAAAATCTTTGTTTAAGTTTTACACACACTAAAATTAGTCAGTTTTTAGCACCACTTACAAGTTAAGATAGCATTTCTAAAGGTTCTGATGGAACTAGGTCATTTGAGAAATTTGCTGATGGGAATAAAAATATTTCTAAGATTTTTACTAGCCCACTGATTTTAGGTGGACATCATAAAAATGATCTTGATGAAGCTCTGTAAGCTGAGATAACTTTTTTAAATGTTGCTATTTGAAATGTTTCTTTGCAGGAGATGAAAGATCAGTTGTCCAGGCCATCTGCTGTGGCTCAGACAGAAAAGAAGAGCAGGCAGGTCAGTGCTCTCTGTAAGCAATGAATAACAACAGCATGGCTGTGTTTTCTGTACCTTCTAAGATGCACTCATGTTATTTATGTATTTGGATCTTACATGTGTTTGCGTGTTCATCCTGGCCTGCTGGCTTTAAAGGAGCAGGACCGGTCAACTGGACTGGAGGCTCACCTGGTGTCGGCCAACTCTAGGTACATCCAGGAGCAGCAAGAGCAGCAGCAGGTAAAAAAAAAGGCGCAATTGTGAAGTTTCATGATTGCATTTGCGTGTAATTGTGAAACTGCCCCCATGGGGCAGGGTTTCAAAGGAAGGCAACAAAGTTCAAGGATCAGTGAAAGGAAAATTTGGGTAATGACAAATTACTGAAATTAATGAAAAAAGTCTAACATTTTTACAAACCACCATCTCTTCAACCGCTCATTTTGTATAGGTTACAAAGAAAATTAAGTTAAACTAAAAGTATTTTTTGGAAGGTGCAGACATCATCATCTTGGAGCCGTTTATGCTCTAAGGCAGAGGTCATGGATTAGTGGACCGCAGTCCGGATCCGGACCCACCTGCTGGCTAATCCGGACCCAACCTGATGTAAAACATTTATAAATTATCCCATGTTGTCTGACGACAGTGTCTAAACGTCACTTGTGCCGCTTCTCCTGTTACCCCGAAATCCCACAGTGCTCCAGACCTACTGCACAAAGCAAAGCCTACAGCCTCCACTGTTCCTTCCGTATTGCTGCCCTCCGACTTATTCTCAGAGCTCGAGGAGAGCATGTGCAATATTAAATTCGTAGGAGCAAAACATGCAGAAATGAACGCTTAATTTAATATGATATATAAAAAAAAAAAATCCCCATCAGCATCCAGCATATGTGCGGTTTCTGATGGAGATGAGAAATCTGCTTCCTGGTCTGTTGAAGTACCAATAGTTTGCATCCAATCTTGTAAATAAACAGTTTTAGTTTTTTGAAATATATAAAAATTATGCTCTAATTTGTAGTTACCGATCTGTTGTTATTATATTTTAATTTGACAAAGTGGATTTTCTCGCCATTCTTTTCCCTGTTTGATGCGATTGCAATAGTGAATCTTAACCTGGCCAGACCGGAGCCTGATCATTTAGAGAATGTTTGGCTCAACCTGCTGCTGTGAAGCAGGATTCTCCACCATGAACAGAATAAAAAATAAATATGGATCCAGGCTCAAAATGAGCACCTTGATATGTGCTTTAGAATGGCTTTGTCTCCATTCAAAACCAGGTTTAAAGCCTTGCAGGGCAGCATAAAGCCCACTGCTCTCATTAAGCCAGAAAAAAGAAAAATAAGTCAGTACAGGTGTTTTATAACATATGTGAATCAGGAAATTGTCTATATACCAAACTGAAAGATTGTTGTTCTCTACTTCAAAAAACACTTTAGATTATAAAGTGGAGAAATTTTCTTTTTTTTTTTTTTATTTAAAAGTTAAATGTATAACATGGATGCATAAACACCTAATTTTACTTCAGTGTTAAATTCTGTTTAAAGTAACAGATCAATACAAATTTCTGTTGTTCTTTATTCAGTATTTAGTTGTTTCCAGTTATGACTGATAATAACCCAGGATCAGCTGGTTAAGTTGGTTTGTTTCTTTGAAATAAAAAGCTACACTGGAAAAACTCTTGTTCTTTATCGTTTGTTCATGCTAAAGGAAATATCAGCCTGTGTTCTGCCTCATTTCTTTATAATTCTCCTGGATGTGGCGTATGCTGTTGATCTTTTTGTTTTAATACATTTTTATGCCATTTTATGAGTAACTTAGATTCTTCTGAACAATTTATTTTACTGTAAAAGCCTGTACAGGAAACCTTATTAATAAAGAAACAACAACCTTNTAAAGGAGCAGGACCGGTCAACTGGACTGGAGGCTCACCTGGTGTCGGCCAACTCTAGGTACATCCAGGAGCAGCAAGAGCAGCAGCAGGTAAAAGAAATAAATAAATAAGGAGCAATTGTGAAGCTGGAAATCACAGTTTTATGATTGCATTTCCGTGTAATTGTGAAACTGCCCCCACAATTATATGGGGTAGGGTTTCAAAGGAAGGCAACAAAGTTCAAGGACAAGTGAAAGTAAAATTTGGGGTAATGACAGCCTTTCAAACATTTTTACAAGTCGAAATCTCTTCAACCGTTCATTTTGTATAGGTTACAAAGAAAATTAAGTTAAACTAAAAATATTTTTTTTGAAGCTACAGACATCATCATCTTAGACCCAACCTGATTTAAAGCATTTATGAATTACCGCATGTTGTCTGATGACAGAGTCTAAAGTCACTTGCGCCGCTTCTCCTGTTACCCCGAAATCCCACATCCTCTGTCACCGCTCCGCCCCGCAGCGCTCCAGACCTCCTGCACAAAGATAGCCTACAGCCTCCACTGTTCCTCCTGTATTGCTGCTCTCTGACTTATCCTCAGAGCTTGAGGAGAGCATGCGTGATATTAGTATTAAATTCATAGGAGCAAAACAGGCAGAAATGAACGCTTAATTTAATATGACATATTAAAAAATCCCCATCAGCATCCAGCATATGTGCAGTTTGATGGAGATGAGAAATCTGCTTCCTGGTCTGTTGAAGTACCAATAGTTTGCATCCAATCTTGTAAATAAACGGTGTTAGTTTTTTTAAATATATAAGAATTATGCTCTAATTTGTAGTTGACGATCTGTTGTTACTTTATTTTAATTTGATGAACTGGATCTTCTTGCCGTTGTTTTTCCCTGTTTGGTGCGATTGCAATCGCGGATCTTGACCTGGCCGGACCGGAGCGGAGCCTGATCATTTAGAGTATGTTTGGCCCAACCTGCTGCTGTGAAGCAGGATTCTCCACCATGAATAGAATCAAAAAATAAATATGGATCCAGGCACCAAATGAGCACATTGATATGTACGTTATAATGGCTTTGTCTCCATTTAAACCCAGGTCTAAAGCCTTGCAGGGCAGCCTAAAGCCCACTGCTCTCATTAAGCCATAAAAAAGAAAGAAAACAACAAATGGTCATTTCAGGTGTTTTATAAAATATATGAATCAGGAAATTGTCTGTATACCAAACTGAAAGATTGTTGTTCTCTACTTCAAAAAACACTTTAGATTATAAAATGGAAGAATTCTCTCTTTCTTTTTTTTTTTAATTCAATGTATAACATGGATGAATAACACCTAATTTTACTTCAGTGTTAAATTCTATTTTAAGTAACAGATCATTAGAAATGTCTCCAGACCTTTAGTGGTTGATGATTTTCTTTATTCAGACCCCTTGATTTTTAATTGGTTACCCTAGCTCTAAGGTATAAAATAAAATTTTTTTGTCTTTAGTTTACCTTATGACTTTTAATTACATGGATTTAAAGTGCAAATGCTTTAACCAAATTTTTAAAAATTACATTTTCAAAAAGTGTATTTTTAATTTTAAAGTTCACCTCCATGTAAGTATTTGAAAATTAGCTTTTTTTTAAATTATTTGCTAAACTGGGGGAAAATATAAAAACGAATGAATAACAACTTTAAAATAACACAATTCATTAGTTGTTTCCAGTTATGACTGATAATAACACAGGATCAGCTGGTTAAGCTTGTTTGTTTCTTTAAAAGAAAAGCTACACTGGAAAAACGACCTAGAAATAAGTACAAATTTCTTAAAATAAAAGTATTTACCCTTAATTTGAACAGGTAAATAAGAGTTTTCCAATGGAATGAGTGTTTTTACTCTTAAAATAAGATAATTAGATAATATGCACTTGAAAAAAGACAATGCAATTGTCTTTTTCTTATTTTAGGTGTATTTTTACTTTATCCATTGGAAAAATGTTTCTTTTACCTCCTCAATCCAAGAACAAATGCACTTATTTTAAGAAAAAATGACTTGTATAGATTTAGATTTTGTCCAATGTATTATTTCACTCTAAACCACTGTGGTCTCCAGAAATTTATTTTTTTTTTTTCATCAGCTTCCGCGTTGAAACCCCCTCCCCCCCAAAGGTTTTTATAAATCGCTTTGGACTGTTATGATTCCACTAAAGAACTTTCTGTTAAAAATGTTTGTTCCAAGCTGCCATTTTCACCTTCACACAACTTTCTAAAGATTTTAGAGACGGCAATTTCTGTAATTTCTGTTGACAGGCCTTGTTTTAGAGAATATACATAAAACATATTTGTTTCTAAATGATATCTGTCAGGGTATAATGAGTAGATTTGGCCATAAAGCCCACTGAACTGAAGCAACGTTGGTACGGGGACACTGACACAACTCTTGATCTTTATTGTTTGTTCATGTTAAAGGAAATATCAGCCTGTGTTCTGCCTCATTTCTTTATAATTCTCCTGGATGTGACGTATGCTGTTGATCATTTTGTTTTAATACATTTTTATGCAATTTATGAGTAACTTAGATTCTTCTGAACAATTTATTTTACTGTAAAAGCCTGTACAGGAAACCTTATTAATAAAGAAACAACAACCTTGTGATGGAAAGCATCCTGCTACAGCGACGATTCAGATCGGTCCAGTTACTCTGTAGAAATGTTGGGCAGTATCGGGATTAACATTTAATAGTCTGTCAATATAAGATAAGTTGGAACATAACCCAGTTTACATCACTAAGGGGGAAAAAGAAATCCAATGTGGAAAAATGTTACTGTTCCTAATTGATAGTTATGGAGGATTTTTGGAGGTTGCTAAAGGAAACATCCTGAGATCAGATGTTAGTCAGCGATGGAAGTGAAACATGTCTGTTTGTCTGTGCAGCTGATCATGCATGAGCAAGATGAGCAGCTGGAGTTGGTGTCGGGAAGCATCAGAGTCCTTAAAGACATGTCTGGACGTATCGGAGACGAGCTAGACGAGCAGGCTGTGTGAGTAACTCATGCTGAGAGAATTCAAACCATTTAAATTTCCTCAACTGAGCCTTTATTCTTTAGTTTTCTTTAATGTCAAATAAATGTCAGCAAATATTAGCCAGTAGTGATCTGTTAAAACCCGTTTTGTTCCCAATGAGGTTCTTTTTCTTGTTGTTGATATGTATTTAAGGTAGAGTAGTAAACACATTGCTAATATATTTATTTTTGTTATTTTTCTTTGAATAAAAGATCCTTTATTTTGGAACATAATGAGATATATGTATCCTAAATGGGTATTTTGGCCCTTAAAATAATCTGATATTTATACTGCATTTAAGGAAGAGGTGAAAGATGTCAAACTAAATGCTGCAGTGGTTGGCTACAAGAATCAAAGTTCTTTCCACATTTTCTACAAGAATTTCATTCAGCAGATTGATTTTCTCTTTAAGAGCTATAAATAAGTAAATTGTAAGCCAAGCCATCTATTTAAAACCGTTATTGTGTAGTAAAACAGGGATTTAGATAAAAACACCTTCATTAAATTCAGTAGCTTTTTATGCAGAAGTGTTTCTATATATAAAAACAGGTGCAGTTTCTTACATTGGTGAAATTATTTTTCCAAAAGATTGCCAATGTTTTCTAAATTAACACAATCTATGATGGACAGAAATGAACTCAGAAAGGATAAAATAGCAGCCTTGTCATAAACATGTAATAACTTTCACACTGACTGTCCATCAATGTAGATTTGAGTTTTTAAGATCCAACCCACCCATACACACTCACTTCCTTTCTCTGTGTATTTATAAAAGGATGTTTTTTTTTCTTTAATCAGTTTTGCTTGAAAGTTTACACATCCTCCCATTAAAGAAAATTATCAATTCATTCTAGTAATTAAAATAACACAAAGCTGAAAAAAGTTGTAATAAATAAAAATGAACTAAATGATAGATTTAGTCAAAAGAAATATAGATTTAAAACAAACTCTCACATAAATGAACGTAAAGGTGCAGAAATCTGACTGGACATTTCCATTTTTGATCGCCTCAAATTGTTGCTCAGCATTTTACTTCAGAAGCTCCACCAGGCCTGTTTGCTTACTTTATTAATATGTTTATAAATATACTCAAAATCGGTGTCATGATCTCCAAATATTTATTTTTTTCAATTTATTTACTGGCAGCTGATTTTTTTCTCTGTTTTTAAAGGAAGGGTATATAAACTGCATATCAGTTTGATGGCATATGGTCCAGTTGAGGTATCTGGTCTCTATTTTTATCTCCAGCATGTTGGGGGATTTTGGAGATGAGATGGACCAGACGTCATCTCGCATGGATTCAGTCCTAAAGAAGCTGGAGAAAGTTTCTCACATGACCAGCAGTAAGTAAACAGATGAACAGTTTTCTTTGTTGCATCTCTCATGGTTAATTACTCTTGGAACCATGTTTTTCTTTTCATATTGTTGTTGTGGAGGAGAAGGGCTGGACAGGAAGCGATTCTTACATGTTGCAGACTTTTCTCTGCACATATTTTTCTTAGAGTTTTCTTTACTAATCAGACTTTTTCCAGGATAAATGCAAAGATTGACCCTGACAGGATGGTAAACATTTCTGCACATCTTTACCTGGTAGCCACATGACAGAGACTATAAGGGAATTGATCCAAAATAATAGATAATATTTTCCAGAAATAAGCCCTTCATTTGTGCAGGAGAGACAAAAATATCTGGATATTTCTAAAATGGGCTGATTTTTACCAACACACACCAACACATTTTAGAAAAAGGTAGCACATGTTTTTATGTCTTATTTAAAAGGCAAAAATCTCCTTTTTTTTGGCACATATTTTTACTTACCTACTCACATCAAGTGCAATATACATTTCACAAAAAATGTTATTTACTTTTAGCTCGATTTTTTTTAATTTTTTTTTATTTCTGCTTTGAGGGAATAAGAGATAGTGGAAGAAAGGAACACACAAGCAGGAAATGGAGGAAGGAAATAGATGATTGAAGTACACAAGAAAGAAAGGGAAAGTTAGGAATGACAGAACAAAGGGAAGAAAGGGTTAAGAAAGGAAGGAAGGAAGGAAGGAAGGAAGGAAGGAAGGAAGGAAGGAAGACAGGCAAGAAGGATGAAAAAAAGGAAAAGGTAAAGTGAGTGAGGATGGGCACTAAAACAGATGAGTG
>NW_015150549.1:147665-177679 GCF_000732505.1 Cyprinodon variegatus
ACAAGAAAGAAAGGGAAAGTTAGGAATGGCAGAACAAGGGAGGAAAGGGTTAAGAAAGTAAGGACACTCACAGGAAGGAAGGAAGGAAGGAAGGAAGGAAGGAAGGAAGGAAGGAAGGAAGGAAGGAAGGAAGGAAGGAGAGAAAAACTATAAATGTAGGACACGAGGATTAACAGAGAAAGGAAGAAATGATGGTTAAAGGAGGTAAAGAAGAAAGGTAGAAAAAAAATCAAGGATAGAATGAAGAACTGATAGGAAAGGGCACAAGGAAGGGGAAAACAAGGATACAGGAAAGGTTAGCAAGGCGAAAGGCCACTAGAAGACAGAAAAAAGAAAAACAAGTTTTGTTTTTTTATATGGTGAATGATGTCATGTAAAACAGATATTTGAACTCATTGTTCTAAACATAACTGTCCAGACCTGTAAAAAACGAACAAAACAAAAAAATCTAATTTCCTTCCATACCTCTATAGACAGAACTGGATCAATGTCTTAATGTCACAATAACATCCTGGAGGAACAGTTTTGCATCAGCTGCTCTTCTGTGCTGTCCCCTGCAGGTCGAAGACAGTGGTGTGCCATCGGCGTGCTGGTTGCCATCTTGATTGTCGTCCTCATCCTCTTCTTTGCTCTTTGACGACCTCTGACCTCCTGATGATGTTCCCCTGCTCCTCCCTGTCAGGATGAACGGACAGAAACAGATGGAAAGAAGAATGTCTCCTCCTTCCCCCTTGAAACACTCCCTTTACTCTCATGGAGTAGTCGGTGGTCTGCAGAGAAGAGCTGAGACTCGATCATCAGACCCTCTTTGAATGGATCTGGTGGGCAGAAGATGGTATTATTTTTGGTGTATTTGTGCATTGCAGTTCTTGGTGGAAATCTTGGTACACAACAGGGGGAGAAAAACACAAAAGCTGCACATTGATTTGCTTCTGGAGATTATTTACATCATTAAATAAGACCTGCAGGGTTTGAGAAATACACCCACAGGTTCTTCATAATGATCAAATCGTAAACACCCTAAACAAGTGAAGACTCCATGCTGTCAAAGGAGTTTTTAAATATTCAAAAATTCTATCCGCTTGTGTTTTTAACCCAACACAAATAAAAATTCACAGGCGAGACCAGTGCTGGGCTGTTGCCTTAAATATATTTTTATACTATTTTTGAACTGTGGATAACTTTCATGTGCCTACCTGTAAAATGGGATTTAAAAAAATACATTACGGCTGGTTAAAAATGCTGAGCGGCAGTTTCTCTAGTCTATAAGCCTGCCGATCCGCATCTCTGCTGTCATAACTGCAAATGTGTGTAGTGCAAACATACGAGCTGCTGTCATATGCGGCTCATGTTTCATAGGGAATGTAGACGTTCCAGCAGAAAGCGGTTTTATTTCCCAACCTGAGACAGGATCAGGTGAAGTAGGGTCTGCAGCCAACCCGCCTCTGCACTCCATCAGACGTTAAACTGCATGATTTGCCCTGGCTTTGTTACTCTCGCTGGCTGATGAGAGACGGCCTTGGCTCGGAGCGAATGGGTTCGCCTCTTTTATTTGAAAGCATCTGCTAATGAGGGGAAGTAGTTGCTGGGCAAGATGTTTCTTTGTGTGGCCCAGATTTAGGCTCACAGCTCCCTCTGCTGGATGTTGTGGGTTATGTCCTTTTTAAAAATATGGCAACACTAAGGTTCGTTGGAAGTGCTGTATCTGAAGCACAATGCTTTAATTTTCTGTCCTGCAAGTAAAATCATATAACAGTACAAAGATCATTCTGTAGGCTTCATTTTTGTTTTTGTATTTGCTGTAATCCAAATGTCTTCACTTGAATTATAGATTTGGAAAGAAAAACAATCTTTCATCCCATTTGTCTCCTACTAACAGAGCCGAGTGAGGTTTACTCCTCTTGGTACGTGTGCTTTTAATCTCTTTTTAAATATCCAACCCATTGTGGTACGGTGAAAAAAAACAAAATCCACAGACGTACTTTCCACTTCTGTTACGATCTCTTGGAGCGAAACAGTAACTTCTAAAGCGTCTATATTTTTATTTGTGTTAAACTGAAAAACAGCATTGTGAACTTGATAAAGCACTGCTTTATCAAGTTTGGCTTCAAGAGACAAGGAGAAAACAGCTTGAAGAAGTTAAAATCTTTTGCACCAAAATAAGAATAAGGTTAAAAAAACGGTTTTGTAGTATTGAGAAAGTTTGGGAATTTTCAGTCCTAGTTACTGGCGAACCGGTTACTTTAAAGAAAGCTCCTTCAGAAGAGGGAATAACTGCCATTAAACGCGTCCTAAATATGTGCCGGTAGTCGCGACTTATCCTCCTACATACAACAGCTAAGAACACTTTGTTTGTAAAAAAAACTTTTTGATGAAACGACCAAAAAGTTTCTGGATAAGATTGTTCTATTAATCTCTGGTATCATGTCTATTAGCACAATAAGGTATTTTATTTTTATTTTTTTTTGTTACTGTTCATTTTGCTGAACTGCCATTTTTATAGAAGTATGTTGTTTTATTTGCAGCTAGAGACAAGACTGATCCCAAAAAAAGAGAAGAAAACAAAAGAAAAACAGCACTGTCTGATTGCAGCTTCTCTGTGTATTTTATGAAATGTGTTTAACATGAATAATCAAGTTCAATTTGAAAAACTTTGTCCACCAAATGAGCTGTATGTTTGAATCAATACAGGATTTGGAGTCTTGCTTCCTTCTCTGATCTTTTCTTTTATATATATTTATGGAAAAAAAAAAAAAAAAGCTTCCAGCTGCGTCTGGATGTTTTTGAGATGCACTTATAAAAATGGAAACTTCATCATGTTCCCTAGAGAACCGAACCATTATGTGAAATTGCATTTAGTTTAGCTGGAATGAGCAGAGTGCGGGTGGCTCCCCTGTGCCTGGACCGACCGCAGTCCTGACGCTGATGTATTTACATGTTAGGGTAGCTCTACATGCACTAAAGGGACACTAAAACATGCTTCATTTAGGCAGGAAAAACTCCCTCTTTGATAGAAGTCGCATTTTGATTTTAGTGTTTATTATTCAATACTGTTGAAAATCTTTAAACAATTTAGGAAAGTCCTGATGGGGATGTTTGAAGTTTCAGACCATTTGAATTAAATAGAACATCCCTCTAATTGTTTCTTAAAAGCATAACCAGAAGCGATTGCATCTATGCATAATGACTGTGAAAATCCAAAGAAATGTTGGTTCTTTACTTATGCTTATGTGTTCAGACAACTTGATGCAATGATGGAGGGCCTTAGGTTTTGTCTTCTGTAACCCTAACTTCAATAATCATGTGACCTTTAGCCTGATTCCTGGTATTAAGGAGAAAATATATATAATTTATATTGTTTTTATTTAGACTATACAAATTGTTTCAAGGTACAATTTCAAAAATACCAAAATACATGTTCCTGATTTTTTTTAATGTTCTAAATGTGTTTTAATGAAAAAGAAAGTCAACTAAAACCCAGCCTGTGTTCTACCAGAACATTTCAACAGAATAAAATATTAATTAATTTGCTTTAGTAATTATGTCTAAAAAGGCAAATTAAAAAACTTTCATATTTTAAGCAATTTTCTAACATGACAAGTTGATTAAAAAAAAAAAAAAAACTAAACTGAAACTAACATGGTTTCTAAACTATTTAGCAGTGCTAGCAAAGTTTCACTGACTTTTTTACTTAGATATACTTACCATGATGTACTGAGGCACTCGTCTTTGTGTTGGGAAATGTGCACAGAAGGTAGACGTGCTTGAAACCCAACAAAAATGCTGCCAAACAATTAGGCTGAAGTAGCACTGATTAGTGCCCACATCTTCTCCCATGATGCAACAGTATTTTTTCTTCTTTTAAACCCTGGTATCTTTACTAAATGGTAGTGGCACAGAGAGAATCCTGCAGCACAAACTATTGACACAGTTTTTTTAAACACAAACTCCTAAGCTTGTTTTATTCTCTCGCAAATGATGAATACAAAGAAAATGATTTGGTGTCCTTTCTTGAATTACTGAGATTAAAGGGACGAAAACATGTGCAACAAAACAACTCAGCAGTCCAGTCGTGTTTTATTACAAATCTTTTATTAGGATGTCCATATTTTTTCCTCATTCAGGTTTCTTTTTCTCTTTACAGTAGTTAATGTGCAATCATCTTTATTTCTGGGTCACAGTTAGGAATTCACAAAGTTTATTGGCACTTTGAACACGAGGGAAACGGGCATGGACACGGAGCGGGGCAGAGGGGGTCAGTGTGGGTGGGGGGAAGGGCAAGAATGCATGTGGGGACTGAGGATTAGAGATCTCGGGTGTTTGAGTGGGATTGGGAATATTCTTTGACATCAGTGGATGCTACTGCATTGATTTAGTTTTTTAGCCTTCGGAGAGCTGCTTTAACACTTTCATTTATCAGACTTATGAAGAGTAATAAAGAATAATACCTCATGCTGCGAGTGCACACCTAACAATCAAACTTTGATAGTGCTTCTATTTCGTAATGTACAGTTCTTATATTTATATATTTATAATGGAAACTGAAGAAAAGTAGAAGTTCTGTAAGGTATCTTCACCCAACAACACCAGAGACAAGGAAGAGAAGGATTTTTCTTTTTTTTTAATAAATGGTTGTCGACAGCAGCTATGACCATGTGCAAGCCCCGCCCCCCTCCCCTGCTCTGTGGTATGATTTTGAGGTAAGACCGTTGACGTGAACTCTCGGCTTGCGTCCCGTTTCTGTAAAAGCCCTGCACTGTGTTCAAAATGGCCAGAGAGCGCCCTGCTGACGCTCACTGGTTTGATTCTCCAAAACAAACAAACAAAATGTATATATTTATATACACATACAGTATATGAACCTGCTTTGTAACGGCAGCCACAGCAGTTCAGAAGCTGCTTGCAGAGCTGAGATTAAAGTATGCTATGGCTGAGAGCTCCAGAGGTAAACTGGTGTTTTTTTTTTCATCCTTAAACTGCATCAGCGATACAAAGACGTGTGAACGAAAACACATCTTCTCCGTATCTCAGAGGTTCTCCTGTTTGTTTTTTTTTCATATACATATACAGTGTATAGAGCTTTATAATAGAAGTGTTTGTTTTGTCTCTGGTGTGCGGGGATGTTGGAGAGAGCAGAGTAAATAGAAAAGGATAAAAAGACCACTAATAAGAAAATGAAATCAAGTTGTGAAAATGAAGGAGTGCAACTGGTGGAAGATGAAGATACGGAGGAGGCTAGAGCGGGAGGGAAAAACTGTAAAGGCCTTTCCTATATGGTGCCATCTTGTTTCAAGAATGTCTTTGTACGTCTTTCCTAACCCCCATCTGTTCCCAGGATCAGACCATGTCTTTTACACTCTTGATGACATCATTTCTGTCATTCCTTGTAGTTTTAAGGTGGGTTCCCACACAGGAAAAATCCACCCTGTGTGTCTTTGAGTTAAACTGGGATCAAGTGTTGAGAACGTGTCTTTGTTCGACCCTCTCTGCCTTACATGAACATTACTGGTGGTAATCTGTAAGAAACGGGGATTAATCTATAAAATTATGTGAAATTAAAGGCAAAAAAGTCTCAGCTGTTCGGAGGCTTCAGGTTTATTCACCAGGTGTCAGCCTGTCGCTTAGATATTCTATCCATAAGATAATGACTACATATCGGCTGCAAATTTATCTTTTCTGTTAAGAATTTCTTCGATTAATGTGATGCTAAAATCTCAAAGTTTGACTACATATATATTTTATCCCCCCAAAATCATTACCTTTAATGTGGTTCTCAGTTCTCCTGCTGATTGGATGTAATGAAGGTATGTTTTCAGATCCCTTCAGTAGATAAATGATCAAACTAAGAAGTTCGATTATTTTAGCAATCGTAAACGTTTAAAAAAAAACATACCATTCCTACAGTATGGTTTAAGGGTTATTTTAATTACTTTTTTCCAAGGCAAAGAAAGTCATGGCATCGAAACCACAGGAAGGATTTTCTAATTAACCCGATAAAACTTTTTTTTTTGCAGCACTAGTGGCTCATTTTTTTGACAGTAGGCTGAAGGGAAAGGGGGTATGAGAGAGAGGAAGAGACATGTGGCAAAGGACCACAGGGCGGATTCGAACCCGGGTCGGCCGTGTCGAGGACTAAGGCCTCCGTACATGGGTCGTACATGCTAACCGCTGTTCCACCTGCAAGCCCTAAACATATAAAACTTAAACTGCAAATGATATGGTTCTTATTAAGAGGAACAAAAACTATCTTTGGAAATGTTAGATAATTTATCCTGTTTTAAGATATAATCTCTTATTTAAACTGTCCAGTAAATCCTAAATTCAGGAAATCTTGTCACCTGAACTCATCTTGCTGTGTGGACATAATTTCATCTATTTTAAGTAACTTTTCTTTTGGCTTTATTACTTTCATCTTGTTTTTAGAAACCCCTATCTTGCAGTCTACAGTAATAACTTCTTACAAACTAGAGCTAAAGGTGGCAGATTCTTAGTAAATGTATAAAACAACTAAGATAAGTGATCATATTTACCTGTCATCTTAACGACAGTAGGAATAGTTGCTGCATTTTGCCTTTAAGTTGCTGCAATTAAATGATGTTTAACATTTAGTTTTATAGTTGTCTCGTTGGCCTGATGCTGTCATATTTTTCCACATACAGTAGATCATGTGTCAGTGGATGTTAAACCTATGATTTAGCACAGGGTTATAGGAAATTATGTTATGGGTGGTATGAAGGGTGACCTGAACAACAAGCTGGAATTAAGATGCTAGAATAAAAACTAAATTGAGTGGCTGAAAACAGCAGCTTGCATAGAGCAATGGTTGATTTTGGCAAATGATCATCAGCAGCATTAAGACACGTTTCAACACTTGCATCGCTTGTTTGTCTTTCAGGTAGGAATTTACTGTAATTAAAAAGTCATTTTAAACCACAATCATGACTGATGGTAAAATAAACAAACTCACAGCTTACTTCAACACTGTAACTTCCTGTAGATCACCTGATTGACCTTAGATCCCAATGAATCATCAGTTGTCTGATAACATCCTTGGATTTCAGGAATTAGTTCACAGGTGTCTTTTCTTTGTTCATTTGGGGCTGATTTCCAGTCCTGTGTGAGAACCCGTCCTCCTCCACTCAAATAGACCGCCCCGCCCCTCAAAACCCTCCTGAGGGGGAGGGGGGCAGCTTGACTGATTCACCCTTTATCAATCCTACAAGCAAATAACTTTCAGAGAGAAATCAAATAAAAAGGCAACAAAAACACAAAAAGAATGCAAAAACAAGGAACTTACACAGAAAAAACTCAGCATATTAAATCTACAGCCAAAAAAAAAAGAAAATAAAGGTGACATAAAGTCGCACCTCTGATGCCAGCATTCAAACCACAGATGGGAAGTGACACAGTGAGCGTGCTCAGAAAGGTGCAGAGGGCTTTGGCTCTACAAAAAAGTTGAGTGCTCCCAGAAGGTGCTTTTTTTTTTAAAGACTATTCCACTCACCATAAGTCACTTTTTTTCCTCTCTGTGGTTGGGTCTGGAGGAAATCAGGAATTAACTGATACAGGCTGGCGCATGGATGGAGAAAAAAACAGCTGGAGTGCTCTCTTTTTTTTTTCAAATACTTTTTGGAAGTCATGTCAGCATCTTTCAATCCACTGACAGCTTTATTTGGCATTACGCTCCCCTGAGCTGGGGACACGTTTGTCTGGAGAGGAGGCAGTAGTGTCGGATTAGTAGAATAAGAAGCAGAATCTCTGCCGTTAAGGTGCTTGGATGGATACCAGTGATCGACTCTTTAATTACAATCATAGTTCCCGCAGGATCACTGCTTTTTGGGACCCCGCCACCTGCTGGTTGTGTCAGTTACTGCAGTGCTTGAGGCCCCCCCAATCCTCTAAGCTGCACCACCTGCACATCGCCAGTAGGTGATGAAAAGCATGAAAACATTCAAGTAGCAGTAGCTATATGCTTTGAAAATAAAACTGGTTCAAAGACCAGTTCTCGTAAACTTTTTTGGGTCGATTAATACTTTAGGTAAATCACTTTAGAGTATTGTGTAAATTACTGTATTATTAGGTCAAACTGTCATTTAGACTAGCAGCCTTGAAACAAAGTGAGCCTCACAGCATTTTGTCTTCCTTAATCATCCATTTGTCAGCCGGCTCCCTTATCCACCCTGCCTGACAAAATCCTCAGTACAGTAAAATCTAAACATCTGGTCCAGCATTGAATCCACCCCCCCCAACGGCATCTCAATCACACGACAATTGCAATGCAAAAATATGTGGTTCTCTTTCTCTAAACTATTTTACATCTAACCATATAATCAGTCATTTACACAACTCTACATACATGTGTTTAAAGATGAAATATTAGTAGCATCTCCTTTAGTGTAACTTTCAAGAACTACAGTTTGCTAACTCAAATGTAAAACAGAAAATAAAGCAAAGAAAATGAAAAACAGTTCAATGAAACATAAACAAAAAACTCTGGCCCCACCCAAACTTGAGACAGAACTTTCCCCGTACATATTTGCCCTGCAGGAGGAAAAACCATTTCGGATTAACAGCCTATGCCACCAGGGAGTCCAAATCCTTAAATCCTATTGAGACAAATCAGTAGTGGTGTTGTTACCGAGTGACAAAGACTCCCATGTTAGCTAGTTTATCATATGTGTGGAAACAGGTAATTTAATAGGAAACCGTTTACTACAATGTGTGGAGACTTGACTGAAGTTAATCTAAGCTACAGGAAAGGGAGTGAGAGCAAGATTTTCCGAAGATAACAAGAAGGCTTAAGAGACCACGGCAAAGTTTTATCAGTTTGAGCTTTGAAGCATGGTGGATTTGGACATTTTGGCTGCAATTGGGAACTTCTAGATAATTTTCTTCAATTCCTAATTTCCTTCTCTAAGATACATGCTTTGGTAATCCAGGTTGTACTTTTTTGCCAAAACAGAAATGTAACCAAACAGCTTAAAATGTCTACATAAGCCGGGCATACACTGTACGAGTTTTTGCCCTTTTCGGGCCGCTTCTCCAGTCGTGCCAGAATTTTTCGATCGCTCTGAGTTTCAGCCTCGTCGTGTGTCGTGTAGTGTACAGCGGGTAACGAGGGGCGATCAGCCTCTCGCGACCACCTTCCGATCAGGAATCCTACAGTAGGGAGAAAATCTAACATGAAATTCAGTCAGCCGTCGTAAGATCGCATCAGAGTGTCGGGCCGCCCATAACTTTTAAATCCTGAGGTTTCGTCGTATAGTTTGAGCTGTAGCTGCATGCAACGATTGAAAATATCGCACAGTGTATTCCCCTCTCTCACAAAGTAAAACGTCACCTCCGAGATCAGCAGATGGCCACTAAAGTCTTAGCACTGCATTTCTCAACTCTTAGCCATTATGCAGTTTAAACAAGCCTTCCTTTAAACAATGACTTCTTTATGTTGCCGCACCAAAGCACAAATATTGATAGAAAATGACCGATAACCATAAGCAGTGCTCTAATAAATAATAAAAGTAGAGAAGCTCCGCCTCTAAAAGCATTTTACTGTTTGCACTCAGCTCATAATCAGAGGTTACATGTGGTCAGGATGAGCATCAAAGGCACACAAATCTTCAAACATGAGTAATGCTTTGGAAATATGCTTTGTTGAAATAGAGTTTTTAATGTTTAACTTGCATTCTGTCCTCTTTTAAGATCTTTAAGTCCTCTCTAGTCTGTTCCTAGAGAGGAGAACTGAGGTCGTCAAAGGAGTTTCAGTTTTGTCATAAGTCTCTTGTTCTCATACATTAACTTACTCTTATTTTTCTTTTTCCTTATATTTTTAAATAATTTTTTCAATTAAAGTTGCAAACAGCTGCTCCTCCTTTTTAGCCATCAATTCCACCACTAAACCAAAATCTAAATCCTGGACTGTTTGACTTTGTAGTGATAAAAGACCCTTTGTCTAAATGCTAGAGATGAATTGACAAGCTAAATAGCTTTTTATTTACTCTCCTGATTTCTTAAAATGGTATGTGATGTCACGTTTTTGTCCAAATACAAAGAGAACTCTGGTTTCTCTTCCTAGATTCTGAGTGTACCCAGAGAAAAGACCCTGGAAGTGAACCATCACAACAAAGAAGATTTAACATAAAGTATCGTAGGATCAGACGTGAGGCTGTGTCCAACAGTGGGAGCTAGATCGCTAGGAGGACGCTGATCCCAAACGTATGTAGGAAAATAAGACAGTGAAGGTGTTGCACTGACTGGCAGCTGTGTAAGGAGCACAAAGCCAATCAACAATATAATTATGCCATGCGCACAGTTGGGCGGTTTGACTATCAGCATGGACTAAACGGTATTTCAAAAAAAGGCTGTACTGAGTAGAAGTGGGGACAATTCAAGCAAATGTATTAAAAATGATTCATAATAAAAATTATTGAATGCTTGGTTTTCTGGATCTTTTTGACTGATCGGGCCTTTTCTGGTCAGTTTCTGTTTCACTTTGAGATCTATGCTCCCAATTCCAAATTTGAGATCGTGTGTTCTTTAAAGAGGGACATTTTTTTTAACCCAATACCAGATGAAGGGATTATTGGACTGTCTCTATTTATGCTTCATACATTTTTAACCTTAAACTGATAAAAGCACAGGCTTCTGGTTGAACACATTCAATTAATATTGAAAGATTTAATGAACTGGAAACAGATTCAGATTTTTCTAATGTTGAATCTGCTAATAATCAATGTCAATCAAAGGAAAGTTGGGTAATTTCAGGGTCTGGCGAATTCTCTGGGTTTGTGTGAATCTTATTATTTTAGTCGCTTAAACAAAAACCTTTGTCAAATACCACAACTCATTAACAAAAGAGCACCAAGGTATTTATCTTCCTATTACAGGGGGAGAGAGAGAAAAAAGAAATCACCAGCCTTTTCTCTCACTCTTGTGTCTTTGTCTGGATTGAAGCTTTGCTCGTGCGACGGCAGCGTGCCGCAATGCCTCATCTGTCCTGGGAGATTCTTAACAAACATTTCTTGCTGAGGAGCGTTGCCACCTCCTCCTCAGCTTTTTCTTTCTATTCAAGTTCATGATAATTAGAATAATTGTCTAAACCCACTTGGTCACCTGCTTTAACAGTCTGGTTGATATTCACCTCATGATTGGCTGCGTCTCTGCCTATGCATTCCTGGGATTGGTCATCACGGGGACACACTGAGCCTTCCTCATCAACAGTCTAAATATCAAATGTGCAGTGAGGATAAAAAGAAACATTTAAAATATAATCTGAGCGCGGTGTCTTGAATTGGCTGTGATTTTGCTGATTAGATGTACCTACACTCACTGACTTTCAGATTTCCATTCAAATAGCTCAAGAAATGCACACACACAGACAGCAACCTATTTGGCAGCCCCATCTGTTGTTGTAGACAGACCGCCCACTCACACATATGAGGATGCACATATATGGGAGGAGAGTTTGGCAGGGATTAGCATTATGTGAAGAAAATGGAGTCGAGACGCAAATGAAGCAGCGGTGGATGGAAAATGATGGCTCACGTAATGAAGCAACTAGGGACCGCCGCTGTTTAGCTCCTTTCTAATGCATGTGTGTGTGTGCTGGCTGAAGGCAGACAAAGGAGGCGTGAAAAGTGCATGTATGGAGGGAGAAAAAATGTAAACAAAGAGAAGAGAAGCAGCGAAAGCAGAAGGAGGGAAATAAAGAGCAAGTCGGGAGTTCTTGCTGTTTTCTTACTGTCCCACACAAGCGTAGGACACTGACCAGGCCTGGACAAGCTGCTTTTTATAGCTAGGAGCCTAAAATGTAAAACATTAATGAGAACAGAGCTGCACCGAACTGCTTCTCTTTTCTTTGAATCAATTAGACTTTTTTTTGTTCTTGAAATTGTTCCGAGAAGAGTCTGCACTCTGGGTAAAACATGCATTTAGACTGTGATGCAAAACTGTGACTGCAGATGTGGGTAAGGATGCTTAAATGACAGGCATGCTGCTCCCTTCATCAGAGGAGGGGAAAAGAAAAAAAAAAACAACAAACAGCCACTCATCTCAACCTCTGTGCATATACCACCCACTTTTTTTTCTCTCTCAGACACACACACACACACACACACAGACATATACTCAGACCTTGTAGAGCTAAGCACCCAAACCACCCACACACCGACATGCGCAGTCACTGCATGAAGCCAGACACACGTATGCAGCACATAGATCGAGATGCAAACCGAGCCTGGAGTGCGCATTAAACGCACACACACATAGAGTACCGCTGTGGAAAGCCTTTTCTAGTGTTGAGGCAGACATTATTATGCCATAAATGGAGATAGAAAGAAGCGAGAGGAGAGGAGAAAAAATGCATGCATACATTAATATGCATACACACACCCACGCATTGTTCGCTCGTGGAAATTCTCTCACACATAAACACAGGAGCAGCTCTGAACCAACCCTGCAACAAACACACACTCACACGCCTCTATGCATGCATGCATTCACACCAAATCATCCGAGCGTTTCAGCTCCCACCACCCCCCCTCCTCCCCACCAATTCATTTGTCCCTCTTCTCTAGGGAGGGCTGCACTGTCCTCTTCCTCCATCTCTCTCAGAACATTTTCCCCCATTTAAGGAACATTCACACACAGACAAATACACACCTGGATGTTTTTTGGGGGGGTGAGAGGTCAACAATATCAAGCAAACTATCCAAACCCTTGTCTTCTAAGTTCTCTTCTGTTTTATTTTTTCTTGAACCTCTTTACATTTTTTTTGTCTCCTGATTCCTCAGACTTACTGTCAAATGTGTCCCTCGGGTACCAAACTTGTTTATGTCTCTAGATTGTACCACGTGCTTCTTGTGCTTCTCAGTCTCTGCGTCCTGTCTAGAGGAACAAGACTAAAGAAATACAAATACATATTAAAACAGATTATCAAACACTAGATGGAAAGTGGAGCAACAACTCTGGTTAAATGTCTTTAAACTTAGGTAGGACCAGTTGGAGATTTCTCAAAATAATCAAACAAAAGCATAGATATATAGAGATCCAATTAGCATAAACAGATCAGATGTCTTCACCCTATAAAACCATCATGTGGTCAACCAGCTTCAAACTGTGGTTTTAGGAGTTTTGTGCTCAGTCGAGGCTTCCAGGAATCATCCGTACATTTCATGGAGAAATGAACAATGGAGGATAGGGGGTGTTTTCTTAGCAGCCCCACAGTAAGCTTTGTGCTATGTGGACTTGACCAAAGACCAGCATAAATATACTTTAGTGTTCTTACATTAAATCTGGTCATCTAAGTCATGGTTATGCTAAACTATGGGTAAACTACAGGTAAAATATCCGGGAAAACCTTGAATACATAAATCCCAAATCTATTCTCATCAATTTGTGTTTATAGTGAAAGGATGTTTAAAAAAAATGTAAAAAATAATTTTTCCAAGAAGTGTTTTCTATAAAACACGACAGAGGAGAAACCATTTTTATTTCTTAACACTGATCTATTACTTGGGTCTGTTCTGATTTGAAAACAACCTTATATATTTTCTGCCTATTTTCTTGTTTTAAGGTGTTGAAATACTTTTGAACAACACTGATCCTGTATTAGAGAGGGTCTGACAGAATTATAAGGATACTTTTCCATTTCGTATACATTTCCTCATTTTTGGAGGGTCTGACTTGCTGATCCAGATTTTATCCATTTGTGATATTTATTCTATGGATTATAAAACTTAAAAGCAAAGAATGTGCTGCAGGCCCGCTAGTTTGAAAAGCTGTTTAACTTAAACTGTTAAGTGAGGTGTCATTAGCTTAAGTTTGTGTATTTTATTTGCTTAACTACCTTCTTTTATCAGGTTTTTATCTTTACTTGCTTTTATTTTCATTCTGTTTTACCGTTTAATTGTTTAATTCATTTACAAATAAACTTGCTTTGCCTTCTAAATCAAAAAGGTCATAAAAGGTTTTATGTATTTAGTGAAAAATCAGACTTTCCAGTATATTAGCTGATGATCACTGATTGGTTAATCTAGAGGATTTTTTTGGTTGAAGGACTGGTCCATCTTCAAACAATGAGTAGTACTTTTTTTTTCTTTATATATCATATGCATGTGCAGAGGAAGCTTGAATATTAGTTAACCAAAACAAGCAATCAAATTTTGGGCAATTTTTTGCTTATTTTTTAGCTACACATATTATAAAGTGCTTGTATTTTCTCTTCTAAAACAATCCAGATTTACTATCTTACTGTTTAAGTTAGTATAATCTAGCTAAGCAGTCTGGATCAATAACCTGTAAGTCATATAGTAATTACAATGCTAATATAGTATTTGGCTTTTCACAGATACAGACACTTTTTTTATCTGAAGCCTTCTCTACCTGCAACCTGTAGAGATTTGTTTCACCTATCATTAATTCACGCATCACCTAGGGTCCTTTTTACAAGCCACAGTTCCAGTTGTTCAATAGTTCACCATGGCACATGATGCTGGGGTTCCTCCTGCAACCAAAGGGTTCCCAGTTGGAACCCCAGCTCCATTCGTCTCAGTTCTTGTGCTCTGGGCTAAGACACTGATGGTGATCAGAGGGACCATGGCCCCAGCAGGCAGCCCTATTCCTATCAGCCCCAGGGCAGCTTACTACCATCAGCGTGGGAATGACTGAATATAGCGTAAATGTGGACTTCAAAGGTTCCGTAAACCAACTAATCCAAAAGGGAAATGAAAAGTTGTTGTCGGTCCTATTACTGACTTTATTTAAGCGGCATGTCTTTCTTTCTTACAGCAAGTCTGAAGAATCTGATCTGTTGTTGTAGCTCTGATGAAGACGATGCTAGTGGAGTGGGCTAGCTTAGAGTTATTTTTTTGCATTAATTTCTTGTTTAAGGAACACCATCACTCTTTAGTCTAAATTAAATGGCATGTTCTCTTATCTTTTCTATTTCAAATCCTGTTCATTAAACAATGAAAAACAATTATTTTATAGCCACACTTCAACGCGTGCTAATGAGTGTGGCTAATAGGTAATTTAGCTAAAAATAAATAATGCATTAAATTTGATTGGCCTTTGGATAAAACAAATATGGGTGAATACTGATTTTTTCTAAATTCCTATGCAAGGTTATGCTACTATTACAATAAATGTATTTATTTCAAAGCTTTTTGCACTTTTTTGACCACCATAAAGCTGAAGCCATATCATATGTTGCTGTGTATGTTACCATTAAAATCTTACTCTTAAACCTGTGTACACAGAATAGTCGTCATGAATAATATCTGCAGATATATGGATTTTTTTACCTAAACACTCCACTGAACTGGTTTATATTTATCACATTTAAAGTTATTCTTTATATTTACTCTTCTTTATATTAAAGTCTGGTTTTAATAATATATGTCTTCTGGCTGATTTTGCAGTTTGCTGGATCATTGGTAGAGATGCAGATAGAAACACTTGTTAGAAATATCTAACAGTAAAGTCATTTGGTTTTACCTATAGATGCACATCAATTTACCATCTTTTTAATTAGAGATTACTTTTTCATGATCTGTTTTTTGCCATTGAGTTTGGATCTCCCACATTTGGACAATGCTGTCCTGCACGTGTAGAATATCTGAGATCCTTATATTTAATTCTACAGATTTTTTTACACTTCAAACTATCCTTCATATCAAAAACACTAGCAGCTAAAATCAATACTCATCAGTGAAATAAAAGCGATGAATTTTTTCTCACAGGTTTTAGGTTCTGAAGGTCATTTTTAAAATTTCCTGAACAAAAGGCCACTTTTTTATTGTTCTGGTTCTTTTATCTAAATGCTTAGTTTCATCTGTTTCTATGCCAACATGTTTCTTTTTGGTTGAGCTCCTGTTTCTTTTCTTTAACATCTTTTTTAAATTGAAAGCCAGGAACTTCACTTTAAGACACAAACAGTGCAGAGGATGTTTAGTTCGCATAAAACAGACACGTTGCAGCTGATGACTCAGATGTGATGGACTCTACTTTGGTGTAATTCTGGCTCTGATTCCAACCTTGCCTCAGCACGCTGTGGCCATAGAGCCGACCCATACGTGTATTAGCGTGTGGATCTGAACAGTGAATGAATCGGCTAAGCGTGTGTGAAACCGTGCTGCCTAACATCCCACTCTCTCTTTCTCACTCATGCAAAACACACACACACACCAGTAGCCCATTCGAAACACACCTACGTCTCTACACACAGAACTGCTATTTCCTGCCAAGTATCAGCACTTCTGTCAATTCCAGCCAGAATGCCTGAGGGAAAACCTGCGCTGTTAGCGGCATGGCTGCAAATATTTCAATGTAAACAAGAGCTAAAAGGAATCCATTCACTCAGAGGCTTGCAAAACTATTCATACTCCCTGAACTTTAATCGCATTTGGTCGCATTCTAAGCAAAAACATGTATGTACTCTGTTGGATCGTATGTGACAGACCAACATAAATCAGCACATGACTGTAAAGTGGAAGAAAATGAGCCGCATTTTTTTTTCTACAAACAATATAAAAGATTTTGATATATAGTATGGCATTAGTTCTTATTTATCCTGCTTTACTGTAAATAAAATCTAGATGTTCAGTCAGACCACACCCTAAACCATCTAATTCCTGTGGTTACTGGATGGATAATTCTTTTCTAATATGAAACAGGAAGCTTGGTAAAAGCTTTTTTCTAAATATTTTTCTATAAAACAAACATCGAAAACCTCGTATCTGTTTCCTTTCACCTCACGCTTATGTCCTCACTTGTTAAGGTCTTTCACAAAAACAAATATAATGAAATCTGTAAAATTTGTGTTTTTTTGCGACAATGTGAAAAAGTTTTAGGCCTTTACATACTTTTCAAAGCACTGCATACATGCACTCCCGAATACTAAGTGAGCTAAAAGGTGGAAACTTGCTTATGTACACTTTGTTGCTTTTAAATAGTTTTTTCTTAAATAGGTGGTAAACACAGATTTTTAAAAAATTGGATAATAGCTAAAACTTTTTAGGATTTTTTTTTTTTTTAGATTTTTTAAAAATCAAATCCGTAAAAAAACGTATCTCGATTGTACTCAAACCACATAAAATAACAGTGCATTTATTCTTCGCGTTTTCTCTGTCCACTGTAACAGAATTCCTCTCCCTCAGGAGCCTTGGCAAAAATGAAATAGGAAAACAATTTATGCAAACAGCTTTTTTGTTTTTTGGGGTGGGGTGGGTGGGGGATCAAGGGTTCGAGGAACGGGTACAATATCTTCAACGTCCGACATGTCAAAACACACCTGCCAAACAACATTGGCAGGTTTTAGAAAGTGGGGCCAGTAGGTTTTAAACCATGCCTGTATACACATCAACAATTACAACCCTCCACTTCATGGGCGCCGCACCCTTCGACAACGTTGCACCTCACCGCTGTCTGGATGCAAAAAAGCAAAGGAATCAAAACCTATAGGGGGCTCAGCACAATCTTTCAGTCATCACTGCCTTACAACGCTGCAGTTTGGGTGCCTCGCCTCGCATACATTCAATATTAAAACAACAGTGTTACCGGAGTTTGGGGGTGGGGGGTGGGGAGGGTTGCTAATATCACTCTCTCCAAACAGGATTTAAACTCACTGACAGCCCTCCCAGAAATGTCTGTGACTGATTGTGAAGGAAAAGGGCCTTAGTGACGATAAAAGCTTTAAAAATCTAGAACTAAAAGCAGAGAAAGGTTGCAGAGGAATGAACAGGTGTTGGGGGGGTTTCACATTCGTTGCTCTGCTACCTTTGACCCTGCCTTTCTGTCTGTCTCCATCAGATGAAAATAAAAAATTGGAGTTGTGGAGAGAGAGCAGGCTCTTAACAAGCAAAGTAAAGGAAAATATAAGAAACTGACCAAAGAGCAAGAGAAGGAACAGATTTCCAGCGACAGGGCGGCTGGGAGGGGCGGGACAACTGTCATCCAGACCGCAGTGGCCAATGTTCTGGACTTGCTGCCCCCAGAGAAATGGGTCCGTCACATCTACCTGTTCAAAACAAAGTGCTGCCGTCTCCTCCTGCCCCCGGCATGGCGTCCACTTGCAGGGTCCCGCTTGAGGCTTCGCTATTGTTGGCAGCCGCTGCGACGGCCTCTAAGGAGGCGGGGTCGAAGCCCTGCTCCACCCCCAGTGCGTCGGCCTCCATCTTCACACTGTCGGCCAGGAAGGCTGAGTAGGCGTCGCTGTCCGCCATCAGCAGCTTGAGTTTGGGGATCCAGCTCTTCCGTACGACACGCCGGGCGTTGGTGCACATGTCAGCTGCAATGGCGTTCATCTCGCTCTCCTTGAAGCTCGGTGCAAAGTTCTGGCAGTAGACTGAGGAAATTAAAGAAAATTTTAAAAAAAAGGAATCAGGGGCGGTAACTTGGAGCTTCACAAAATCTCACTAAAAGATTCAACAGTTTCTCTTACATTTGACGGCGTGCAGAACTCTGTTGTCCAAAGGTTTCCGGCTGGGGTCGTTGGTCGACGAGCGGATGCCGGTTCCACAGCTGTTAGCCAGTGTGCTCCTGGGCAGACAGCAAGGGCACAATTAGAGAGGCAAGGCAAGGCAAGGCAAGGCAAGGCAAGGCAAGGCAAATTTATTTGTATAGCACAATTCAGTACAAAGTCAATTTGTTTAGTCAAAGTGCTTTACATGATTAAAATACAGGAAGATAAAACAGCATCAAAGCAAGTAGGAAAAAATAAAATAAAATAAAATAAAAAATGCAGAAACAAAAAAGAATATTAAAAACAGTTAGACTAAAGAAAATAAAAAAGTTGAACTAATGATGTTTTAGTTGAAATGCTTAACTAGAACAGTCAAAGGCAATCCTAAACAGAGAGAATGATAAACATCTGAAAGAACTTAAAACAGAATGTTTAGTAAAATGACCCCACTATCCACTATCAGTGGAGAAGTACATTTCTCCATTGTGAGATAAATCCAGTCAATCAATCAATCAATCAATCAATCAATCAATCAATCAATCAATCAATCAATCAATCAATCAATCAATCCCCCTAGCCAGAAAAGTTAAATCAATTTAAATGGAACAATTACTAGTGGAAAAAAAATTAAATAATGCAGACAATATTATTTCTTATATTTCTTACTTGGAAAACACTCACAAAAAGAAAGGCGCTCCAATGTTTTCACAAACTTGCAAATTTATTTTGTCACTCACAAATATTTCAAACCGTCACCACTGGAAGGTGAACTTCTGTCCTCTTTTTATTAACCTCACCATTAAGTTTTATCCTGTATTAAATTCCATCAATCTTCCCATCAAATCTGGCAAGCTTCAATTAGTCTGTTGATGTAAATCATCCCTAAAGTATGATGCTGCCACCACCATGCTTAACTGTGGAAACTCCAACATGATAAGCAGAGTTAGTTTTCCACCACACAATGCACTTTTCAGGTAGACCAAACATTTGCAGACCAAAAATGTCCAGTTTTGTCTCTTCTGAAACTTCAGCAGCATCTTTCAAGTTAATTTCATATTTCCATTACGGGTGTCTTGTCAACTCTTGCTCTTTCTGCCTGGTATGTGTAGGTACACATTGAGGTATGTTTGCAGCCTGTAGATGATGGTTGTACAAAGCTCCATGTCCAAACTCAGGATATTGTTTTATAACCTGAGTGGCTTTAAACTTCTCTGCGTCTGTTTTCCATTAACTGCTCATCATCAAACCTCTGAGGGATCAACAGAGTATTTATGGTGAAATGACTGACTTTTAATGGCTGCTTTGTCCTTCTCCTTCCTCTTAAGAATTATGCTCTTCTTTGTGCCAGTCCCATTAAAATACACGCATGTTTCTAAAATAAAAAAATGCAGTAAAAATACTTTTGAAAGTTACTGTGAGTAACTCCCAAACACTTTGCTCTAACCTTTTTCTTACCTCTTTATGTTTAAAAACATTTAAATCAAGCTTTCCTCTGCAATGCCTTTACAAAGTACCAGATAGTATTATGGCCTCATTTGTTCTGCCTCCATCTGTTTGACTTGGTACGTGAATGATTTCAGGCACTGACCTGTCAAAGAACGCGGCCAGCAGCCGTCTGAGTAGCACTTTGTGGCGGGTGCCAGCGCTGACGTGACAATTCATGAGCTGGGCGCGGGAGATGAAGACAGATGTGCCGCTGACCAACTCCAGCTTCTCTGCTGGGTCGCCTTCCTCGTAGAGCTTCGGGTGGCAGCGGTTACCGATCTGGCTGATGAGCTCGGCGGGCAGTGATGCCAGGTCCTGCCGGGACCGCCCCCCTTTGCCTCCCCGCCCGCCTGCTGAGTCGGGAGCCAAATCTGGCAAAGCCTCCACCCGTTCTCCTACCACTGAGGAAGGAACACGATTTGTAGATGTTTTTTTAATGGTAGAAAACATGAGTAAAACTTATTAGGAGCAAAGAATTAAAATTATTCCTTCTCCTCTGATTTAAACAATAAGTTAAATTTTACATCTAAACAGTTCATTTAATTCTTATCCTTAAAAAATGTTAAGAATCAAAGGAATAACAAACTTTAATCTAACATCTTTTCCCAGCTTTAATACAATAAATAATACATATTTCTTGATGCCCTTTGATTGGATTCTATACTCTTGTTAAAAACAGAAAATATTAAATCTAAACAAAACTAACCAAACTAAAGTGGAAGACGTGATAGATACAATGTTTTTTTAATAATACATTACTGTAATTTTAGATTTTTGCCCCTGTTCATGAAAATTAAGGAGATAAAGACAGACTAACAGAATGATAACTAAATTAATATAAAATGATCAGATAAATCATTATTTCAAGAAATTATAGAAAGGAAAGCAAATAGGACCCATACCTCAATTGGATTAACTTATCTTTCAGTCAGTAATCATAAAAAAACAACAAATTTCAAAGTATTTTTCATATTAAATTTCAATTAGTTTATCCAAACAGGTTAGCTTGTTCATATGTAGTATTAGTACTCAACTCAAAGCAAAGATAAAAAACTATCTGTAGCTTCTGTGTTTTGAACTCTTTGTTCCTCTTAACTTCCTCCAATTGACAGGTTTGCATAAAAAAGCTTAAAAACACACAGCAGCCAGGAGTTGCAAAGATTGGAGAATAAAGCTATTTTTTCAAATGCAGAGCCAAATTTTAAAGATGATTGTTTTATTTCTGTTTTGCAAAGCTCTGCTTCCCCTTAGATAAACTAAGACTAAACACAAGAACAGCATGCAAAATGTTATCTATTTTTGTCTCCTCTATCGGTGCACAGTCTTTAATTCTTTATATTTGGGGAAGTGACATAAATTATTTCAAAACAACTGCTGAGTTATCTATGAGATTATAATATAAACATATTGTCATGACACAGAGATTAAAAGCTCAAAACAGGGAAACTTTGGTGCAGCCTTCTATCTCCCTCTTTTACAGCCAGAAGGCCACTACCTGTTCTGACAATCACTGAAGAAGAAAGCTTTCGAAAGTGCGTCTAAACAGTAATTAAAGATTTGACCAGTCAGCTACGTGCAACATCTGCCATAGAATTATAAGCAAAGAACACCCGACAGCCAACATCATTACACTCTAAAGGTTGTTTTTTTTCCTCGTTACCTATGTGTTGTTGATAGAATAAAAATGACTTTGATCCAAATCTGCATGACATGAATACTTTTAAGCTGAACTCATTGTATATTTGACTTTATTTGGGGTCTGTTTCAAATGATGAAACCCACCAACTTAAGAATGAAGTAAGAAATCTGATCTGTCCACAAAAGTAAAACATCACCATTTCCACATCTGGAACTGAGGCCCAGTAAACAACGCTGAGGATATAAACTCTGTGGGGAAATCTCCCAAACTTCCTTAACACAAAATGCTGCTTTCTCCTCCGCCGGACTAGAACTGCATCACAGTCCAAATCAGAAATATTAAATTACCCGCTAAAACATCATCGGCACCTTCTGCACCACACACTGGTTATGTGAACAAGTTTTAATCATGTTTTCAAGGAAAAATGCAGAAGAATTATATTAAAAGAGTGAAAATCCACGAATTTCTATAGACTATTGCACCCAGACAGGATTCTTGTTAGCCAGCTCATTTAAAACATCTTAACTTTTAAGATCCTTCCTCTTAAAAGGATTGGAATTAATGGGAACCGAAATCAAAATGAGGAATCGGAATCGTTCCAACTGAAATGAAGCAAAACAATAAGAGAAAAGGAGCAGTCATCACCACATAACTCCCCCTCCCAGTACTCTGTGCCCCTCTGTGCTGTCTCACCTGCTGCTCCAGCGTTTAGCATGCTGTACATGGTGTACATGTTGCAGATCTGTCTGTACTGCTCTTCAGCGCTTTCATCTACGATCTCATCCTCTTCCTCGTCATCATGGTAACTGATTGGTGAGTCGCTTGTGTACATGCTCAGTGTTCCCGGACTCGTGCCTTCGGGGGTCCCGCCATTGTTGTTGTTACTACTGTGGTTACTGTTGAGTCCAGCTCCTCCCACTAAAGTGGCACCGCCACTGCCCGCCATCGCAGCACTAGCCGCGGGTCCACGCCCAGATGGGTCCTGCGTTAACGTGGTACAGGAGGAGGAAGAAGATGAGGAGGAAGAGTAGCGTGCAGCCTTTCTCATTCCACCTCCTCCGCCTCCTCCAGAGCCTCCTCCCCCATCCCGGTTTGCCCCCTCCCACAGCCGCTTGGCAACGGGGGTGCAGACCACAGAGTAGGGTGAGCCCTCCTGCCGAGGAAGAAGGAGACAGAGCTGGTTAATCATCACCATCAAGAAATGCTGACAACCAAACAAAAAAAAATCTGTAAAAAATCTGTAAAAAAATGAAAGAGATCAAGTATTAAGGTTTATTTTAGGATCCTTAAATAACAAATCAACAGCATCACTTTATCTAAAATGTATATTTATGCCAAAAAATACTTTTTTTAAGCTGCTAGCTATTTAAGTTCTTTAATCTTTTTTTTCCCTTCACATAATTTTTTCTATCTGGGTAATGCCTGTTGCTTCACCAGGAAAGCAACTTAAATGAAAGCAAAATGAGAAGCGATAAAATATCATAGAATAAAAGGAATCCTCTTGTAAATAACTCATAAAAAAAAAAAATTTTTTTTAACATAGATGCAAAGTAGAGATTTTACACCTTTGATGACTAACTGATGTTGATGTTGAGCCAATATCACTATGATTCATACTTGTTTTTAATACTTATGTTAGAAAATGATGGATTAAGTGATATTTCTTAAACAGAGAAACATAGTAAATAGGAATAGAAATGAAAACAACTGATCTATTCCTTATTAACCAACAGGTAACATAGACTTTAGACAGATGCACTGTGTTTTATCAACGTGCCAATACCAGAGATTTTAGGTGGAGGCCGATATAATCCAAAAATCTTATTGAGATATTGCTAATGCAAAATAGGTGCATCTTTAATCCGGGACTCTTTGATGTATAATAGATGTTATATGTTACAGAGTATAATCCAAGCTGGTGATCTGAGCAACACGACGCATGTTTTAGGTTCAGATCGTACCTGCTGCTGATGGGCTTGCTGAGGTGTAGTGGCCGTCTGTTCCGTTTTTACCTTGGATACCAGTGGAAGAGGCGTCAGACAGGAAGCAGGCCTTCCTACGGCACCCACCCCTCCCACTGTCTGAGTGACAGGACTCTGGGGTTCAGAGGATGGGGCCTCCTCTGTGTGGAGACCTTGGGAGTCACAGCTTGGAGATGAGACCTGAGGAAATTAAAAGGATTATTATATTATATTGTATGATTTTCTTTTATGTATAAATAACATAAATATAGAGCTCAACATTTAAAGGACCTCTATAAAATATCTGCTACAAATAAAGTGCCTAATTTTTAAAGGAGCACAGCACAACTTCTAGAGTTTTTGCAGAATTTTGGCCCCTCTGGCAACTAGTTGAAATGACACCAGTGTTGTGCACTTGCCTGGGAGAAGAGATAAAACATCTGCCACTGTGATGGCTTGGGTCTTTTGTTTAGAGGCGTAATGTCTTCTTATAACAATTTATATGATATTTATCACAGCAAAAAGAAAAACTCTTTTTATTTCATTAAATCTGTCCCAATATTTACAGTTTCATTGCCGATCTAATTTGCCTCTTTTTGTTGTGCTAGATTTTCTTACTCTTGTAAGGAGTCTGGGATTGGGTTAGAGGTGCAATGATGGCTGGTCTACTGTATCTTCAAAAAACAGCTGACCAAGTTCCTGCACATCAAAACCAAAGAATACCACAAAAATTTCTTATTAACTCACTAATGGAGTCTATAGGGGTGACTGTGGCAAACACTAGAAAACAAATTTTAATGTGGGCAATTATAATGGTGTGCATAGGAAACAAAAAAAGCTTGAACCTCTAAAAGTAGCGCAACATCCTTTATATACTAAGGGAAAAAATTATTTTCGTCTAAATTACAGATGTATGGATGTATGGATGTATGGATGGATGGATGGATGGATGGATGGATGGATGGTGGGTTTTTGGAGCTAAGACAGCGATTAACAGATTGATGTAAAAGAAAAAGATAATTGGAAAAATTAAAGGATGGCAGTAAAGAGGTGTAGAGATGAATGAAAGGACTGCTGGATGCAACCTTTAGACAATCAAATCAAGCCAAGACTGTTGGGTACATAGTATTTTCCCAAACTTATCTAGCCCTCTCTTGCACTATTCTCTAGACTGTACACATTTTTAGATGGCATCATTTTGAGAGGACAACACATCTTTGCAGACTTCCATTTAAGCCTAATGCAAAGTTTGTCCTAGGAAAATTAAAGGCAAGCTCTAATAAAAACAACTTTTCCTGATTTATGCAGATTTATGCAAACTAATCAAATCAGGATTGCTTTATGCTGAATCTACTGTGTCACTATCATGATTTATAAACTTCTGAGTCATAAAAGCCAGCCAGCAAACACATAAACCTGCATCATGTTTCTTTAAGCATGCTGAGTAACAGCTATTAACATAAAGGACTCTCCAACATTCCTTTACACCGAGGGTACCTTGAGGAAAAACTCTGTGCCTTTCTCCATTATCTGTTGGATCTGGAGGAAGCCGGCAGTGTACATGAGCAGAAACTGGTCTCCAACATTCATGCTGAGGCGTCCCGTATAGCAGAAGGCCAGAATCTGCTGGAAGCTCTGTGGCTGCACAGCCGGAGGTAGCTCCACCACCGAGCTCTTCCCCCCAGCATTGAACAGATCACGGAAGTAGGAGCTGCTGGCTGCCAAAACGGCACGATGAGCCTGAGGGGTAAACAGCGAGACAGCGGAAGTCATCAAGGTTTAAACAACACAGGGTTTCACGCTGAATATACAAACTGCATAACAAAAACAGAAAAAAAACTGACTCCATCTCCACCTTTGAATATGACAAATTAACTTTGACACTGAAGGTAAATATGTCACCTAATGACACGCACCTGCCAATCAAATTAAGCCCATTTAATTTGTTTGACACTATGTCAACTAAAGACCAAACATTTCAATATATTTGATGAAGATTTTTCCATTTTTATTGTTTTTATTTCTTTCCACATAAAAATCAGCACTTTTATTCAGCAGCCTGTAGATGTTAAGCAATCAATAAAATCCACTGCAACCAATTGCCATTGATTTGCTATCCCTTGTAAATTTGTTGCTTGATTTGTTAAAAAATGTTTCTGCTTTGTTTAAATTGAGACTTGTGTTCATATTTATCAGGTGAACGGAGAAAGAGAAAGCTACATCGACATCAAGAATCTGCAACCAGAAAATTGACATCACATATCAGAGATTGGTCAGACAGGGCTAAAAGGCCTGTGATATGTTGATGTAGACAAGCCTGTATACTTGATCACTGCAGTTATAAACTTTTTGATTCAATATGCATTTGTGAACCTCGTCACATAAAATCACTAAAACATACAGAACGGTTTGTGGCTTTTAAATGACAGAGATAGGAGGCTTTTGCCTGCTAAATCAAATCCAGTTGTGGAGTTTCTTTTTTTTTTTGTCCTGCTCCAACTGCAAACCAAGGAAATCAAAATCCATATCACTGAAAGCTGCAGATAATTATCCAACCAAAATTTTAAAGACTTCACGTCCAACCAAAACAAAAAAGAAAGCTATAGCAGACATTCATTTCAACTACCATTAAACCCTTCTATTTGACAGAGAAACATTATGAAGTTTTAACATTTTTAAACATTTTGCTTTCGGAGAAATAATTAAAATAAGATATTTTAAAAAGCAAACAAATCTTACCTTAAAGGCATGCCCCTTGACGACCACGGAGACATCACAGTAGAGGCCCTGCAGCCGCTGTTCGTTCAGACACTCCAGGACGTTGTTGCCAAAGTTAGGGATCGCCATCTGCAGCGTCTGAGCCATAACGCTCTGCCCAGGACCACAGGGTCTGCAAAATGTTCCACAGGAGACCCCTGTCAGCGGTAGGTAAGGAAGTAAGGGCTCCATACATAGGCAAAGTATTAGAGTAAAGAAGAGGAAGAAAGGGATGATTACTAAAGGGGAATGGCTAAATAAGGAGTGATAAGAAATGTAATGAGAAGATAAGGTGGCAAAAACCAAAAGCAAGAAGCTAAATCTTTAGGCATCAAAAGTAGAGCAAAATAGGTCACGAAGATGAGCAAAACAGAGCGAGATAGATATAAAGAGAGGAAGCAGTTCCAGATAAAGAGAGTTAGTTTGTTGCATAAAGATTAATGAATTTAAAAAATGGTAAACAGCTTTAAGTCAAACTTCTAAATAAAAGAGAATTTGGGTCGAACTGGGCCATTTATGTAAGCTTTTATCTTTATTCTAATTCCTAAGATCTAAATCATTTTATAAACCATTAGTTTTTTTTTGCCCTAGTTTAGAATTTATAAATTTTTTATTTTTGAAACAAAACCAAAACCTGCTTACATAACTTATCTTATTTCACTTCTCCATCCAACAAAGGGATCTGTGATCAAGACGATGTAAAGCAGAAAAAACACAACAAACAAACCTTATCTCTATCATTGACGCTTCCCTGCAAAATAGACTGGTTTCTGTTTACAAACACACAACACATGCATACTATTGCTCTAACGCCACCAGAGGTAAACAGCTGAGAACAGTGAGGTGAGTCACACCGCCACTGAACAAATACATCCCAGGCAAGACAGCGGCCCTGAGCTGTGGATGCCGGCCAAGCTCGGCAGACACCACTGAGTATCTGGAGCATAGCTTATAGTGAAGCGATGATACATCCTGTCCGACCCCGATACAACCCCAAACATCCCACTAATCTGTAAGAATATTAAACTGATTAGCCTTTCTTCTCCACTGAGACCAAAATGCATGGATTAAATACCAACCTGAACGGTAGGCTTCATAGTCCTATTCAGTTCTTTTATTTCTAGCAAGCGGTCACCAAAAGGCATGTTAATCTGTTTTTACCTAATAAGGATGATTAACGTAATAGAAAAAAAAGAGGGTCGAAATAGAAACACAGTTTTCCTTCCTTTTCATTGTAGCCTATCATGTAGGTTGATGCCACAGTCACCACTTCCCACCAACCAATTGTAGACCCTGGCACGCCGTCACAAAGCGCCCTCCTCTCAAACCACAACAGAGCACGTGAAGATGTTGCAGCAGGAGAGGCGAAGGAAATTGATCCAAAGGGTTTTATTTCGGTTATATTAAGTCAGATAGAAACAAACCACAGTGATTTGTAAAATTTAAAGGGAACCGGTAAAATAATGTCTGGTAACACAACCAACTTGTTTTATCATCTAAGCCGCTCACACCCAATAGAGAACGAGCTGTGTGGGCCCCGACGTTCCATGTCGTCAGAGGAATCTTCAGGAACTTCCGCCAAAACAAAGCAAGCTAAACTGGGCTTCCTTCCTTGTGATACGTGTTACAAAGTTTTGGGCCAGAAGTATTTCTCTAACTCAGCGCTCCCTAATTTGTACAATGAGTGCAGTGAATTCAATTCAATTAAATTCAGTTTATTTATATAGCGCCAATTCACAACACGTCATCTCAAGGCACATCACAATTCACCAGATCATAGTCAAATTGATTCAAAGTTTTCTATCTAAGGAAAACCAGTTGATTGCATCGACTCATTGACTCAAATACAATCCCTCACACATCCCTCATCCTTGTAGCAACAGTGGAGAGGAAAAACTCCCTTTATCAGGAAGAAACCTCCAGCAGAACCAGGCTAAGTGTGAGCGGCCATCTGCCGAGGCCAACTGGGGTTCAAGGAGACAGAAGCAGAGATACAAAAAGCTTTTAGATATCAATATCAATCAATATGCATTTTTTTATATCGATATGCTATATCGACCCGCCTTAATATCAAGAGACGTTTTGTTGATAGGAAAGCTGCACAGCCCACACAATGCGGTGTGCTCATGACAGGGGAGTCACAGCTATACGTATACATGCAACGTGTACACCTTCCAGTCAGGAAGTGCTGTTGTTTTTGTTTGATTTATTGACTGTTTATTATTTAATCACAGCAATGTCTGTAAATCCAGCTGGATGTGTCATTGGTTTCTGCATCTTTCAGTCCAAATGATTCAAGCAATGATGTTCTGCAATTAAAAGTTTACTCATTATGCATAGCTGAGGCAGTCATGGAAGTACCGAAGCGCCCAGTCTGTTTTCTGGTGCTCATTAAACATCCTCCAGATTTTCGTAAAGGAACAACTAGGCACCGCCCTCTCACCAGTCCATATTCAGGGAACAGAGACGGTTATCTTACAAATACCTGGATGAGCACTTGGACAACAGACTGAACACATAACAGCAAAGCTCTCCATAAGAAGGGCCACTGCAGGTTGTACCTGCGCAGAAGCTTGAGATATTTTGGGGTTATGAGAACAGGGCTCTTCTAAAACACCAGAGTGGCATCAGCTTTTATTTCATGGAGTGGCCTCCTGGGGTGGTGACATTTTGACAGCTGACAGAGACTGGACAGCCATAGGATCATGCCCCCTGGATACAGTGGAGGTGGTGGGAGGGATGATGATGATGATGAGGAAGCTATCCCTTGGGATAAAGATTACTACCAAACCTTTCCACTGGACTGTATCTACTCAGCCGAGATCCTTCAGAGGCAAGTTGTGACTGCCCAAAAGTGCGAGGAGGCGTTTTTGTCACTTTTTTCCTCCAGTTGTCAGATTATATAACAGCAAAAACTGCTGAACTGAAGTACATGGAAATCATGCAGGGTCTAAATAGGCCATAATTGCTATGTCTCTCTGGGACTATGAGGGTGTAAATATTCTGTCCTACTGTTACATAGAGTGTCCAAGCTCTATACAGAGTAGTAACTGATGGTTCTATCCAGTTTGTGTCCTTGCTTTTTTCTAATGCAAATGTGAAATTAAACTTTTTTTTTTCTTTGGGAGAAATAAAGGTATTCTTCCTCATGGGACTTTGAAACAGTCAGTTACAGTGGGAAGCAGTTTGGGAGAGACATCACTCACCAAACTTACTCCATCATATAGCTAGTGCTATAAGAAATAATGAATATTCTACATTGAAATCAATCCATCCATCCATTATCTGACACGCTTGTCCCGAGTGGGGTCGCGAGGGGTGCTGGTGCCTATCTCCAGCAGTCTATGGGCGAGAGGCGGGGTACACCCTGGACAGGTCGCAAGTCCATCGCAGGGCAACAAAGAGACACACAGGACAAACAACCATTCACGCACACCTAAGGGGACTTTAGAGAAGCCAATTAACAGTCATGGTTTTGGACTGTGGGAGAGAACCCACGCATGGTCAGGGAGAACATGCAAACTCCATGCAGAATCCGGGAATCAAACCCAGAACCGTCTTGCTGCAAGCAGCGGTGCTACCCACTGCGCCACTGAGCAGCCAATAATGTCACAAAACATCTTTCAGATTAGGGCCGAAACAATTAATCAGGTTAATCGTGATTAATTGATTATTGAAATAATCGTCAAAAGTTATTAACTGGAATGTAGAGACT
>NW_015150549.1:177811-192401 GCF_000732505.1 Cyprinodon variegatus
GTGTTGATCATGTCACCAGTATGACATAAATCACTAAAGTAAACAATGGAGAGCAACATGTAAGGAAGCCAGGGCATAGTAAGTGTGCATTATTGTTTTGCTCTATTATCTGTCCGCATCCCTCTCACCAGTGCCGTGCCATGCTTAACGAATGTAAAAAGGATTGTTACATCAGACGTGGTTAGGGCTGTGTGATGACGTCATACGTTGCTTTCCATGATGTCACGTAATTTAGCGGGTCAGAGCCGAGGCGATTTTAACAAGGGTCGCTTGCCGAGTTGTTTGACCCGGTTAGACACACATCAATAAGCTGTTCCCACTGCCACTAAAAGCTGATTGTTCCCAGGTTTAAATAGGTTTTCAGTCAGTGAGAAAGGGGATATATAGAAACCAGAGAAATTTGCCACTTTAGAAATAGACTCTTTGCAAGTTTACATTAAAGTTAGACATATTTTAATTAAGATGGGCTGGCTATAGAGTAAACAATTTAGACCTGGGTCTAAACAGGAATGAGTAACTAATTTAATGCTTTTTAATGCTCTAAGAAATATTTCTAATGCCATCAACAAGTACCCATGACTCATGGCAAAATCAGAGTTTGTCATCTTTACTGTCGACAGGCTGCATCCATGTCCCGAATTCCTCGCTTTCCAGCCAATTTTGTTAAAATTTGCATTTTCCCATTCTCTAGCCTTTTCTCCGCCTCAAGCATCTTTTCCCACCATCCAACATACGGCTTTTTGATCAAACGGAAACAGTTCTGCACAAACACGCAGAACCAGTTATATCTGATATATCTGACGAAATAGTTTTATTTTTTTTACATTTTTAAATAAAGATTTTAATTGCCATGATAATCATATTTAATGAATTTTAATGCCAATTAAGGCCTTAATTTAGAAAACAATAATTTAATGACTTTTAATGATTTTTCATGACCAGTGGAAACCCAGTAGACATTTCTTTAAAAAACAGGACTGGAAACTCTAGTTTGAATTCTTACTAGATAACATAAGAACACAGCATATGCAGTGGTCTTATGAAAAAACGAAAATATCTATGGTCACCGTGGCCAAATAACTCAATCTGTGTCGGGTGTGAACATAAAACCTCCCCCCAGAAGATATTAATATCATCTATTTGAGTAATGAAAATCCCAGCCAAGCTCAAATGCATTGATTTTGGAACAGCGTGTTCTCTCTTGGCAAACACACAACTTTCTAATATGGTCTGAATAAGTTCAAATAACAGTGGAGGTATAACTGTGTAGAGTTTTTTTAAGTAGAGAGCAACAGTTGTTCAGTTTGGTATATACTGTAGACAATTTCCCGATTCACATATTTTATAACACACCTGAACTTCGTTATGTTTTTTCTTTCTTTTTTCCTGATTTAATGAGAGCAGTGGGCTTTAGGCTGCCCTGCAAGGCTTTAAACCTGGGTTTGAATGGTGACAAAGCCATTCTAAAGCACATATCAAGGTGCTCATTTTGAGCCTTGATCGATATTTACTTTTGATTATGTTCATGGTGGAGAATCCTGCGTCACAGCAGTAGGTTGAGCAAAACATACTGAAAATGTGCTGGGCCATCTTTAAGCATGCCATTTCACTTTTCTTTCAACAGTTCACTGCGGTTCTTCCAGCAGTCCACACTTCCTTTGCTCTCTTTTAATCATCTTCTCCTTCTTTCCCATCGCTCAGCTTGCCACAGGTTTTCCTGCTGTTTCTAAAAGTAGCTAGCAGCAGCAACGCAGACTGACACAGCTCATTGGCTAATTTGTATCACGTGTAGCCTGGTGCCGGGCGCTCTGGGGGGCTTTACCGTACAAACAGGAGGAGCGGCGCTTGTGAAATTAGACACTGCCGTCGGAAAACATGCAGTAAATTATTAGCCAGCAGGTGAGTCCGGATCCAGAGCGCGGTCCGCTAATCTGTGACCTCTGCCATAAACTATCACTACCCAACAGCCCCAATAACAAAATGGTGTAGGCACCGCGCAGTGGAGGAGTTACGTTACCAATGGGGAGCAAAAAGCAGTGATCGTAGTCCAAACGGTAAGTTAACCGAGTTCACTATAAAGTCCACTATATAGTCCCCGCTCTATGTAACGATTGAGGGATTAAGGGATTAGGGCGGAGGTTTGGACACAGTAAGCTTGTATGAGCTATGAGAACAGCCACTTTTAAACAAAGCGTGCACGAGGAGAAATGGGCTCTCGCACGCGTTTAATAGGCGTTTCCTCTCGGGGGTGGTTACAGTTGTTTTTTTTTTAAGTGGAGAGGGTGGTTACTTTTCAAAAATTGGCAAAAATCCTTCTCTATACCGTATTAATCTGACAAAAAACACAGAAAAATGTCTCTGGAGGAAAATCCTTCCTCTCATCCGCACATTAAGGATCTTCTGGGGTACAAAATCAAACCACATTTTTCCATATAACACAATAACATATAATACCTAGTGGTTTGAATCAAATTACAAAAGGCAGACAGGAAGTAGAAAGCTTTTTTTTCCTTTATTTTTTGCCTCCAGACGCTTACTCTATAAAAAGAAGCTCCTTGCAAATAAATGTAAAACCAAGGTGTTTGTAATGGGATCCTACAAAGAGTACATATGAGGCAGGAAGCTGTGGCATGCTCTCTCAGCAAACTATTCACAGATGAACAATAAAACGCTGTAAAACTGTTAGACCAGAACAGACAAACCAGTAATGATACACTGCTTTACACCTACATGTGGTCATAAACACTTAGATTAATTATCAGCAAATAATTAATTTGATTAAATCAATGTAATCACCACCCAGAGGGTCTGCAAGACATTTAACAAGACATTATAACTAGATTGCATTTTCTTTATATTTTTTTGTGATCTATCATATATAAAGCAAGATATCAAATGATATGTGCTGAAAAGTGCCAGTCATGTATTGCACAATAACTAGATCACTGACTTATCACCATTTAAGGAACAACAGACTTACTGAGACCTGTACAGTACAATGTATCCTGTTATTTGTTTTTTTAAAAAGTTATTACTTTAAAATCTATGCAGTGTAATAGGGAAATAATCTTTTTGTGGTAATATCACTGTGATTTGTTTATGAGAAGTTAAGGTGTCAGGGAGCCTATGCTATCTGAGTAGCTAACAGTAATTATTTCCATGGATTTTGTCTTATTTGTTATATATATATATATATATCTTTAAAACACCCGCCATGGCAGGTAATTGATATGTTATGTATAGCAGGGCTGCAACTATGATTATTTTGATAATCGATTAATCTCTCCATTATTTTTTAGATAAATAATCTGATAGCCAAAGATTCCTTAAAGAAGCTTTTTTACAGAATTAAACCAGGTGAAACTAAAACTTTTTCGACTTGTGGAGTTAGAGCATATTGACGTGAGAAAAATATTTTCTTTTTAAATTTTTATCTTAAATGCAAAATATTTTGATATTTTTTTCACAATCTTGGTATAATTACTGATCTAAGTGGGTCGCTCTGTCAACTAAAAGCATGTTTTAAAAGTCTCTTTACTCCAGTTACCAATTAATCGATTACTGAATTAGTTGACGATTATTTCAATAATCGATTAATCCGATTAATTGTTTCAGCCCTAATTTACAGCATATCATGTGTATGACTCAATAGAATTCAGTTGAATAAGAAACAAAACAGTGTGTTTGAATCCCAACTTGTAAAAAAAATAAAATAAAATAAAAAATGAGGTTAGCAGAAATCTTTGACAGTTCCCTGACTTCAAAGCATTTCCTACAGCTTGGCCAACAAACATCCCAGCAAAGCATCGCAGGGACCTGCAGCGGACATGTGCAGCAGCCCCTAGGTAATAATCACTGCCATCTATAGGGACTTGCCAACTTATGAACTTCCTCTTTGTGGCTGTTTAGTCACAGTTTCATGCATTAGATCATTAAACATATTTCAATCATAAGAACAAGGATAACCTGTGAGATATAAATGCAGTTTTTAAACAGCACCTTTTTTTGTGGGAAGAAAAGCTGCCAAACCAACCAGTGTGAAAACCTAATGGTCCCCCTTACATAATAACTGGTTGAGTTGTCCGCTAAGGCGACAGCCTCTTTTTATAGCTAGCAATGATCATTTTCTATACAGAGGAGTAGACATTTTGACACCACTGTTTTATTTCAGCCACAAACCTGCATGAACTGCATGCGTATGTTCGAGCCTTGCATCTAAACCTTGTTTAAAGTCCAATTTTTAACTAGGATGTTCCAAAAGCTTTAAGTCATTGGAGACTGACTTTCTAATAATAATAAATTGTATTAAAGTGCCTTTCAGGACGCCCAAGGACACTGTATAACAAATAATCAGTGTACATAATATCATACAATATATACTGTATTAAAAACAGTGGAGGTAAGCAGTCTTGAACAGATGAGTTTATAGCCTTTATTTAAACAGAGCTAAAGTCAATATTACAAATATCTGGTGGGAGTGAACTTCAGAGTTTGGGAGCAGAGCTCCCACTCTGCTACCCACGGTGGGCAGCAGAATCAGCTAGGTGGATGGAAGAGGAAGATCTAAAGGTACGAGAGGGGAAAGCAATCTGAAGGAGAGTTGAGAGGCATGTGGGAGCAAGATTAGGGATGACCTTGAAAGCAAACAGGAGGATCTTGAACAGGATACTGAAGCTGGACAGGAGGTCAGTGAAACTCCTTTAGGAGTGGGGTGATGCGATGGAAAGTAAAGGTTTCGATAATTAAACGAGCTACTGAATTCTGGACCAACTGAATTTTATGAAGAGATTTATGAAGACTGAAAAGAAGAGAGTTGCAGTAATCGATGCGTGAGGTGACAAGGCTGTGAACCAGAACAGAAGCAGAGTGCAGGGAATAAACTAAGCTACTGCTAAATAACCTAAGGCCTTCAGCTTCAGGTCAAAACTCAATTAACAGACATTCTCTTATAGGTATTTTCTAGTTGAGAGCAGAATTTATGCCAGCTGGAAAGTAGTTTAAATCCTAAAGCTGCAAAGCTTCCACAGGCCACACACCACCACCACTATGTTAAACAGCTGGTATGATGTTCTTCTTCTGAACGCTGTGATGGTTTTTACGACGGGTGTAACAAGATACACGCCTTTATGTCTTTTCAGTTCATTTAATATTTTCCCAAGACTTTTGATTATCAAGACCTTTTTGAAAAACACGTGACAGGCATCTGTGTTGCATTATGGTCAGTGGTGATGTTCAACTTGGAACCATCCCATTGCTGCGTTTTATGTTACCTCTCACCTCTTTTCCCTCAGGGCATACCTTGAGGGAGTCGAGGGGAGCTGAGTGTACAGCTCGGTCCGGCAGGGACAGTACATTCTGGTCAGACGGCTCTCTTTGGCCCTGTCCCCTTTGACTGCTCCACATCAGTCTGTCTCTTGACTGATCCTGAAACTCTGCTTCCCCCAGAAGAACTTCAGAATGAGTGTAGAGAAGAGAGGTCAGAGAATCGCTGATTTTTAGATTTACTCAGCCTGCTCCTTTTTGTCACTCTTGGAGTAATATTTGGAGGCCAGCAACCCTTGCAAAGAAAGCACCAAATTTCCCTTTCCCTATTTTTTTTTTAGGAAATGGCATTTACAATAAAAGCTCCATAACATAATGAAAACAACAAATAATCCAAAAACTATAGCAAAGACGGAAGTTGCTGCAAAAAGGCTTCCAACTGCTTTAGCACCAGAAGTAGTTGAAAACTGCATTTAATATTCAGTCAGATTACCTTCACCTCATAAATGTGAGACCCGTGAAACAGAAAAACTAATACTATTTTTTCCAAAACGCTACCTGTGCTGTTACATAAAAAATAAGTGCATTTTTTTTTTAAGTATTCCAAGGACTAAAAAAAGGCTTCCACAATATAAACACCACAAAGTCAACAGTTTATAATAAAAAGGATTGGGTTAGGATGAGATGCTCCCTTTATAAAATACCATTTTCATGGTATTTAGACCAAAATGGAAAACAAACATCTTCTAACTGCATTCTAGCAACATGGAAGCAGATGTTATTCTTACTGTTCGTATTTTATTATTTAAGGTTCTATGTTTTTCTTATTTAGCCTTCAAAAGTCAGCTTAATGCACATATAAATGAAACATTACCTTAGGCTCTACAGGAATATGACGACACTTCAAAACTAGTTGTGTCTTGATATTACTTTTACATTTCAGATATGACACCAACTTTGCAGCTTTGAGTATTGGCCGATATGGATTATTTTATTGATCTGTTTCCATATTAACACAAATCATGCATGCTTTTATATCTATTTCATGGAGTATAATGTTAGAAAAGGCTTGTTCAAGAAACATTATGCAAACAATATGTATGAAAACGACAGACCCATGTGATATTAACCAATGTGTTACAGAAAATTTCAACAGAAGCAGGGTGTTTCTATTAGGGCTGAACGATTTTGGAAAAAAAGCTAAATTGCCATTATTTTCAGCCAAAATTGCGATTTTATTTTGAGTTTCCTTTTCGCTAACCCCAAGCTTGCAGATGTTTCACCCCTGACTAGCGTTTTTTTGAAAGCTTACTTGCCCAGAGTCCATTGTTACAAGACGTTACTGTAACCGTTGTATGAAAAAAAAAATGTTTACTTCTACTTGCATGCATGTATCTGCTGCTAGCTTAAACTTTCTCCACCTTTCTGTGAAATTCCTGTCTTACTCTTGTTAAATATAGTGGGATTAAAAATCAGTGCCTCTGTGATTTGAAAATGGCATTTTGCCAAATGCGATTACATTGCCAAAGCAGATAATTGCCCAGACCTCATTTCTATCAGGATGACAATATCAGAGATTTTAGAAGCAGTACAATTCAATATTGTTTTTTTTTTTTTTATATTGGACCAATTTAGATTTTAATATCTGACCCAGACACCCCTATTTAAAATATTTGTTTTTCTCTGGTTCTATTTTTTTCTAATCTAGTAGAAAAACACTTGCTTCAACTGTGTCATGGCCTCTCCTATGTGGGTTTCACCCATATCATGACGTCTCCCTATTACTTCTGTCGTCTCCCTATCAATTCGGCTCCTCTTTAGGAAGGCTGAACAAAGATTGAGACCTCTCTCAGCCCAAAAACACATGTTTAAGACATTAGGCATTAGCTAAAAAGTAAAAAAGTTGATGTTATTCTGCAGGTTTGGTGCTTAAAAAAAGGCACTCTGTCTCAACACTGAGCAGAAATGATGACACTCTTCCTTATGTCTCCTGGACAAAGTGGGCGTGTTGTTTTCTGTGCAGGCACAGCACCCATTACGTTGATTAATCGTTTTTATACTGACACACAGTATTGAACACGGTTATAGAATAAAGGCTTAATATAATGCTAATTACAGAGTACCAGGAGTAACCAGCTAATATTGCCTAGTTGAACAGTCATGCTATTGACCCTTGCAGCCAGCCAGTGTGCAGAAAGCTGCTCATCAGATGTGACTCTCCTGGCTTCCCAATTAAAAGTTTTAAAACACAAAACACTTTTTTATGAGAGCATGGAGAGAAAAATAAAGGGTGCTATGATTTTCTGCATTCTTTACAACCAAATATGCCTTTCCACCATGCAAGGAAAAATATAGCAGCCTTTACTTTTTAATCAGGTGACCAGCGGTGCATTACGAAAATGCCCTCTGAGAACGTTTTTTTTTTTAACATAACAAAAGATGCATGTCATGCCCTCCATCTAAAATATATTAAATTACAAACATAAACTTGAACAGTCATCATCTTGGTTTATGCTAACAGGACCTATGGGACTAAAAAAAAATCTAGTTTTGCATGATTATTTTAGCTAGATGTGTGTATATAAGAACCACTCAACCTTAAATAAAACAGATTTCCATTAATAATAAGTGCTTGAGGGAAGATGCATAATAAATACATGGTGAAGCACCTTCTCTGTGATCTAATTACAGGAAAATGTTGGGCACTGGGACAAAACATTTGCGTTTCAAACCTTTAAAACTCTGTATTGTCTGTATTTTTTTTCTCATACCCCATCCACACTGCTTGACTGCCTTCATTACCACACACACAGACACACACACACACACACACAGGAACACAGATGTTACCCTATGGATATCCTATATCCGCCATGGGTCAGAAAGGTCACAACAACTTGTAAGAAACATAAAGAGGAGTTAATTCAAAGCACTTGACCTTTGCCCTGCCGTTAACGTGTTCTCCATCACTTTCTCTGACCTCATGCAAAACTATGTGTGTCTTCTAGTCTGTTTGTACATGCCTTTATGAGTCAAATAAAGTGTTTTCTTGCAGTATTTTATGCAAACATGCAGCTCCCATGTGCCGCATGTGGAAACTGAAAAAGTATCTAGATCAGAGTGCTGTTTTTATTCTAATTACTAGGCATCAAATACCAGCATCAATCACTGCCAAATCAGAGAGTTTACTACTTTTGGGAGGTTAGAGGTATCCTGTTAGCAAGTAGCAGGCTAAAGCTAAAGCTAACACTGGCCAGAAGAAAGAAGCTGTTTCTGACATAAAAGTAGCAAACATGTCGTTAAACGCATAAAAGAAAATTGGCTTCATTGTTTTAAGACGGTTGTAGCTGCAAGTAAAAGATGAGAGCACCGATACTGGAGGACGGTCTAAGAAGCAGACCGATGTGGCTACGGTGTAGCCTCCTTCCCCCTCCCCTGAGCTCAAACTTCAGAGACCACTCATCATTTCTAAACACATTAGTTATTCATTCATTATTCTTACATGGAATTCAAGCAGAGTCTCGCCGGAAGACACCTCGGAGGATGAATCCCGCCAGCAGCGGGGAAGGAGGGCAGTCCGGGGCGGGTAGAAAGCAGTCGGTGCCCCCGCCGCGTGCCAGCCTCAATGCCCGGTTAGGATTTGGGAGCGCTGGGTTTGTTGGCCCGGGTCGGTATTCAGCGGGAGGAGGTGGGCGCAGCAGCGGAGAATGGATTCAACATTTTTGCTAGGTTTTTTTTTATGTGTGTGTGTGTGTGTCTTTATTTTAAACGTTCCAACTTCACAGTTTCTTTAGTCGCATGAAGGGGCAGGGGGACGTTAAAAAAATCATCCCAAACCGTAAAAAAATGGGGGTTCTCTCCCCGCCTCTCTGTGCCGGCAGCACCGCGCGACGTCCTCCGTCTGCAGCCGACTGCGTCCGGAGAGTCTGATCCAAGATGTCGCTGATGATCTCGGCTTCAATTAAATTATTCAGAAGAAGCCATGTCTGCCAAACGCGAAGCGATACTGGGCACAACTCCAATTGCCAGACTCTTTTTTTCTTCCTATCTTCTTTTTTCCCCTTATCCGTTTTTTTATTTTTTTTATTTTACCGGGGAGGAGTTTCTAGCGGCTGATCTTGGCACTCCATCTTTAACCGACATCAACAGGTCATCCCAGGACACAACTGTGGGCGAGACAGAGGGATGGATCCGCGGCATGGCGAGATGAGAGCGGAGCATACAGGAGAGGAATGTATAAACGGGGACTGGCTTAGAAAAAACATACCAAAATAAAATAAACAAAAATCTTAGCCGGCTTTATTACTGAACCCTGTGATTTTAGGCGATTAGAAGTGGTTTTGCACACGAGGAACAACGGGGACGGGGCTGCTCTCGAGGAAGTTCAGGAATGCGAAAGAAATGGGAGCTGGGGGGGGGGTTAAACCAGGGGCCCCTCCAGAAATGTTCCCAGGTGACGAATGGGATGTCATCAGTAATAAAAAGGATTTCTCTTCTTAAAAAAATAAATTTTAATAAAAATATATAAAATACCAAAAGAATTCTCGCTATCACTAAAACACGTATTTTTTACTTCATTAAATTAATGTATACAAAAAAAAGTTTAAACTTGTTCAAGTTAATAGCTGTTAGTTATGAGATAATTAATATAATTGAACTTTATTCATCTCACACTATAGAAAGTTACCTCTGCATTTAACCCATCCCCTTTGGGAGCAGTGGGCTGCCATTGTGTGGCGCCAGGGAGGAATTGGGGGGTTAAGGGTCTTGCCCAGGAACAGGGGCGGAACTAGATGGGGGGCCGGGGGTGGCCACCCTTAGTCATCATCATTGCCCCCCCCCCCCCCCCCCCCCCCCCCCCCCCGTTGCCACCCTACCATTTATTTCCCTCTAATACAGGTGGTGGCAACAGTAATACTCTCAAGTGGAATATTCAAAACCTTTTAATTTTTCATATATTGACAACAAAAACACAGTGGTTAATTATGCACATCAATATACTAACATTAAAGATAATAAGCACAGAGTTCTAGCAGAAACAGATTTTGTGTTTTATGGGGTAAACAGAAAATTATGTTTCTCTGTAAATTATCTAGGAGTCTTCAGTGAAATCATAGATAAATAACTATTTAAAAAAACGTATTAATCAAGTTATGTAGATATTAGTACTTGTAAATATAAATTTTATGCAGAATGATTACTGATAAGTATTGGAATAATAATAATGAAATAATGGAAAGTATAGTTTGACTTTATTTAGAAAATATGGATGTTTTCCTGGTTAATTGTCCTGTTGGAACAGTGTAGATTGTAGATTTAGGAAAAAACTGCTGTATATGATTTTAAAATCCTGTTATTATCACAAATATTACTTTTATCTTTTCTTTTAACCAAATTGAAGTCAAATGTGCTTGGGAGGCATGCAGAGGTGACGGTCAAACTCAGATGGAGAGAGATATACAAAGCATTAGGACAGATATGGAAACAAATATGCAGAAAAAACAAGAGATTTTCATTCATTTGTTTAATTAGGCTGGGGAGATTTTTTTCCTAGCAAACAGAGCTTTTAAAACAGACTGTAAAAGAGAATGTAAACAGTAAATGCTGAAAATATATAGTTTAAATACAAACTGGGATCCTTCAATATGTTCATTCTGTTTTTCACTGCTTGTAGAAAGCTGTTCAGGTTAGACATCAATAATTAGCTATATTCAAATAACTTTTAGCTAACAGTTGTATCAGCTACCTGTTTTTTATAACATTAATATTAAATAATATTATCTTTTGTTTACTTTATTTAGTTTATTTGTGAGTAAGCCTGCCATCTGACTCTTGGCCCCCACCCTTGCCCAGTAGAGCAGCTCCCCTGATCAAATAAAAGGCTTTTGGTAAAACAGGACAGTAAAAAGTCCTAAGTAGTATATAAAAGCATGAAATTTCCTATGCAACACATTTTTTTCCACTTGATTGGGTTTAAATATGAATATCCTAGTTTTTGCCAACCTGAGCAGGTGTGGAAATCAGAGTAGATGTTAACTTACAATAGATGTCCATTGACCAAATAATTATGATTATAATAGTTTGGTTGGTGTGGTTTCAGAGGGGCATGAAGGAAGCCATCTATGTTAAGAAAGAAAATCCAACCTTAAACAGAGGGAGTGGACTCAGGTTTGAGTTTTCAAAAAGCTACAATGCGGCAATAGAATTGATTCCTTCCTGCTGTCATCGCAACCCCCCTCCCCACAGAGGGGGCCAGAACACTTCTCCTTTTTAGCCAGGTAAACAATTCCCCCCAACGACCCCCTTTCAGAGGCATAGACCAATATTGCAAGTAACAAAGAACCCAAACTCCCCATTCATAAGGGGCGGATCCAATTTTCTGAATGGATGTTTGCATGTTTTCTACGTCAAAACAAGGCTTGTTTTTGGTCCACTCTATAAAACCTCAAACTCAACACTATTTCTGACATTTTGAATTGAAAAAGCTTTCTGGATGGGAAGCGAAACGTCTTCAAACTTGGAAACAAAGTTCAGTGGATTGTTTTTTAAACTTTTTGGGGAATTATGATTATACATTTTGCAACTAAACCTTAAACATATGAGTCTTCATCTGGGGACAAAGAGAGACAACATTCAAAAACAGCTCTTAAAAGGCAAAGAATGCAAATACAGTGAAATCCACTTATAGTGATCACATTGGTCCAGAGCCAATTTGAACATTATAAGCGGTTGATTACTATATCCGAATTTACCGTTATTTCACTTATTTTTTTATGCAGAATATCATCTAAATGCCATTTATATTTTGTTTTCAATGAGGAAAATGAAATGTAACGGATAGCTTCCACATTTACTGAGTTATATTACAGTACCATGCAACTTTAATTACAGTATACTACACTGTGCGCAGACATAACTCTGGTAGCCTGGTGGATTTTTTTAAACAAGTCTGAAGTTTGAAACAAACAGTTTCATTGAACAACATAGAGGAAAACTGCATAGGCTACAGAAAATTAAAGCTAAATCACTTCACATATTTATCCATGGTTCCCTGGATCACAGTTTTCTCCAACACATAGTTCACTTCTTTTTCAAAACAATGTAAAAGCTCAAATTTTTTGAAACCAACATGCAGGAGACCAGTCTTTAAAATACAAACTGCATTCCTCATCTCAGCTCTGGATGGGACAACAGTCTCATCTTCATCCTCCTCCCCCTCCCCGCGGCACGCAGCACTGGTACCCTCACCAAAGCGCTCTTATACCCCCACGATGATGTCCTCATCCGTCATGGCCTCTGACACCGGAGTGCTGTCATCACTTTCGATCCACTTAGTAATTATTTTTGAAAATGTTTATATTCACAAAATGGCCCAAAATGAACACTATAAGCAGATTTCTTGATTACTATAAACAGCATTTCTACTATAAACACCTTTTGAAAACTATAAGCGCTTGATTACTATATCCGTGACCACTATAAACAGATTCCACTCTATAACAATAGAAATAAATGTAATCCATCAAAATGAATCCAACTTGAAATTATTTTTGAATTCTATTATTTTTTGGAGATGACCATAGCCCCCACTCACCCCCCTCTTTGTAGCGCCACTGAAAAAAAGGGGGGCAGTATGACAAACGTCTGGGTGTAAAGTGTTAAAGTTTGCTCTCTGCCCATCCCCCCTACGGTAGTCCCTCAACTTTACCACCCAGTCAGAACACACAACAGCCAAATCTTCACTTCAGCGGCACCACACCTCCCAGTTCATCCAAATTCATGAGGACCCCCACACACACACACACACACACACACACACACACACAACGCGCGCGCAGTGCTGAAGTGGGACAGACGCATCCGTCCCGTTCAGTCTCTCAGTCGGAGCGTTTTAACTTACCCCTCTGCAGGATTCTGCTCAAATAAAAAAATCTTCCAAATGGAGGAGCCGCGCAGAAGAAGCGGTCCAGTGTCTCCCTCCCTGCGCCTCGCTACAGACAGTCATTCACTTTGACTGTATGCTGTGAACCCTTCACACACACATGCATGCATGCAGACGAGGATTGGAGCTGGGAACTATCCAGGAGGGGGGAACAGGGAAGCATTGAGGGGGATCTCTTTTTTTTTTACCCTCCCATTCCAGGGGTTGCAGACAGATCACAGAGCTACTGATCGGTGTGATAGATAGGCAGGTAGAAGGACAGATAAGGATGCTGTTACTGCTGTTTCCCTTTTGTAATGAACTGACATATAACATCTATACTTCCTGCAATCAATGATCTGTAATTGTCTTTGTTTTTCTGTCATTAACCTAACCTGACATGACAATGGGAGTTATTAATATCAGAAAATAAAAAATGACGAAAAACAATAAATACAAAAATATATACATTTAAAAGTAGGTGATATTTGATAAAAGATATATATGTTATAGATAATTTGTTCCGATTTGGCGGGAAGTTAAGTAATAGACTACTAAGTAATGTGATTACTTTAAGTGCGCCGCAGGAGGCTGGTAGACGCGCAGTGAGCGTCCCCAGCCGACCCAGCTGTCTGAGCCCCACCCACCAGTCCACCCACCTAACCCGCACACTCACCGGGGTGTCTTCAGGCGTTGGAAAGGACTCTCCCTCCTGCCCTACCCTGCGAGCACCGACCAGCCAGGGGCCGCTGTCCTTCCGCTGAGCGATGGAGAGCGTCTAGACTCCGGGCAGGTGAGCCCTCCAGGGCCTCCAGGACGCAGCGCGCAGTGAATACTAAACAGGATGAGACTGCACTCAGGAACGGCACTGCGCTCCTCGCTCTCTCTCCCTGTCATGCCAAATACTATTAACTCTATAATTCTCCTGTGTCAGATGTATAGCGCCACGCTCTCTGGGCATCCATTGTCACAGCGCCCCCATCCAGATGTTCAGCTTTGTGTGCAAAGAAGCAGTAAAGACAGAAATTACTGAATGCTGAGAAATGACTCAATGCTGAGGTGGAATAACCACTACTTTCTTCATATATATATATATATATATATATATATATATATATATATATATATATATACATATATACAATAAATTTTGATGAGGGACAGTAAATATTTATATTGTTATATATTTGTAGTATATATATATGCACTTAGTTAAAGTCTGAAAAATGACAGACTGTTTCTATATGTAAATAAACTATGCTTTGTTTATTGTAAGGTAAAAAAAACAATTAAGGCAAGATTACTGATTTCATGACATGACATGATATATATGCTACAAATATATAACAATATAAATATTTACTGTCCCTCATCAAAATTTATTGTATATATGTATGTATATATATA
>NW_015150549.1:192777-196610 GCF_000732505.1 Cyprinodon variegatus
TAAAAAAAAAAAATTAAGGCAAGATTACTGATTTCATGACATGATTCTTTCTTTGTTATTGAATTAAAAAAGAGACATAACTGTTGTAAGTCAAATGTACAGAAAATAAAATCCAAAACAATCACTTTACCTTCAGTAAGTACAGCGTTGTTAAACTTGAACAACTATATGATTTATTTCTGTGTCCTTCGGTTCACATGTGCTGTACGTAATATAAAAATGATGTTTATGGAATATACTTGAGCTAACCCAGTAGAACTTTCTAGAAATGTACTCAACTGGATCATTTAAACGGAGCCATAGTTTGCAGATAGGTTGGAAAGTATCAACATGACTTCATTTTGAAGAAGCCAATTCATGAAATATATGCCAAGACAAATAATTGGAGAAGAGAAGGTACTGCTGAAACTAAACCTGCATTGTTTCACTATAACTGCCAATAACATGACAGTGACACAGAAGAAGGTGCAGGAAATTGTGTTTTTTTTTCTGCATTTAAGAAGAGACTAGTGTATTTTGCATATTTTCAAATAAATTAATATATTTGAAAGACAGAGCATTTATTTCCTGCGAAACCTCTCAGACCTGGTTGAAATCTTTAAACTATCTAGGAGGAATTTATCTATTTATTTATTTATTTTGGATGGGGATGGTTAAAGTAGCTTGAACTCTTGGCTACATTTCTGAAAGGTAATTTGATCATAAAAACAAGTCTCCAAAAGAGCAAGAGCAAGAGTGGGTGCAACAACACCCACAGTGACTTTTCTTTGGAGGATGGAGATTTTCTGCGCAGTATCTTTGCTGTTCCTAGAACTGAAATTTTCTGGACTGAGATGTCTGATGTATTTCCAGGGATCTGCTGTAACCACTCCTCCAGTTTGGGGGTCACTGACTCGAGGGCCCCAATGACCACAGGTACCACTGATGACTTGACCTTCCAGCTTTTCTCCAGCTCTTTTCTTTTTATCACATTTGGGCATATAGTCATGCATTCATATTTCTCTATAGTGAATAAAATTTTTGTAATTTGATAGATAAAGGAAACTTAAAAAAAAAACATATTTTACTAATTTAAAAAAGGGATCAGTTTAAATGAACAACTTACAGAATTAAACATTGTGTCTTTGTCTATAATTGTAGGGATTCCATATTCCAGCTATTTTACAGCAGGCAGTGATAATAGATCTTTCACTTTTTTATACGCAATCAACAATGCCTTTTTTATTTACCAGTTAGGATGAGCTTTTAATTTAAATCAATAATACTGTTAAACTAAACAATAATCATCTAATGGCTGATTGTGCCATTCGTTTTGAAACTCTAGGTTAATTTTATTTTATCCCATTTTATGCTCTATCATACATTCAAATTAATTTATTCTGTTCGTCTTACATTCAAGAGAAATGACTAAATGTGTACATGTATTAAGAGGTAACAGAGATTAGCAACATATCTTCCGATGGGCTTGGTGTGGCATTGGTGAGCGGGCACTGGGAAAAACAGCATGAAATCTGCAGGCAGGAAAAAGTGAAGCTAAAAAATATTTTGACCACTAGTCCAATAAAAGGGCATCACTATCATGCTCTAACAAAATACATTTATGCAACACATTGGCCTTATCTCCTTTCTCCAGAGAGATTTTCAACGTCTTACTTCTTAAATCCGGGGGAAAGTGGTTATTCTATAGGCTATGTTTAGCCTTTTGATTAAAATGCACCACTAACTGCAGGCGCAACGATATTAGATTATTATTCATGGAAGCAGACTGATGGGTTTTATGCATGTTTACTGGGGAAAAAGTAGGCCAGATTCCTGCTGACTGATGAACCCTCTCACTCTATATTTTATATGTCATACAGCTTCTCTGAGGCTCCACTGAAGGCCCCTGTGTGGAAGATCTTTAGCGGACAATGCTTAACAAACTCCTCCAGCTAAACATGTCCAACATTCTCAAAGGTTTGGCTTTCTATTCTAAAGTTTCAAAGCTGCAGAGAATACATGTTTTTATAGTTATTCGTCGTTCTGTTTCTAAATTTCTAAAACTTTTAAAAGGGGAAAAAACATCTTTATATAACAGATAGTTGTAAATGTCAGTGAGCTCTATTGCTTGATCTCTTGCAGAATAGCTCAAGCTCACTCAGATTGGATGAAATATCGGAGAGCAATTGCTACAGATTTATATCTGGACCTCGATCAGCTCCGTATTATATTTCAATATAAATATAAATTTCAATAAACTGAATTGAATTGAACTTGATCTAAACACTAATTGATACTGAGTGAGGAACGGTTCACTTGGACGCTACCCTTAGTATATGGGTGTTTCAGGAATGAAGTATCATGCCACTTCTGATAGTCTTCTTTAGGAAGACTAAAAAAACAAAGTTGGGGACCTCTTGCAGCCAAAAAGTACATTTTCATTACTTAAATATCAGTTAAAAATATATATTTTTTTAATTACACTGCAGTTCAGGTTCTAAAAGAGCTATTTCATCTCAACTTTGAGCAGAGATTATGGTGCTCTACTTCACATCAATGCTTCCTAATCAGAGAAATTGGGTGCGTTGTTTGCTGTGCAGGCACAGCTCAGTCATAATAGGTGTTTCCTTGAGGGGGAGGCTAACAAGAGCTCTAGACTGGTCATTGCCACTCCCTTTTCAGGACAGGGAGGAGACTGCTGCTCTAAGAGAGTGATTTGTTGAAATTAATTTGCAAGAATTGAGAAATACCAATTTGGGCAGGATTTTTTAAAAAAAGTTTAAATTATATATGATATATTCCCTTTTAGAGCTGCACAGTGGCGCAGTTTGTAGCACAGCTCAGGGTCTTTTCTGCACGCCGTTTGAATGTTCTCCCTGTGCATGCATGGGTTCTCTTCAGGTACTCTGGCTTCACTCCACAGCCCAAAAAAGTTAGGTTGATTGGCTTCTCTTCATTCTCCTTGTGTGTGCATGGTTGTATCTCTCTGTGTGTCTCTGTGTTGCCCTACAACAGACTGGCGACCTGTCCAGGATGGACTCACCTGTGACAAGGTGGATGGAGAGATGGACATTCCTTTTTAGAGTTAAATGTACAGAAATTTAAATCCTAACACAAATGAAAGAGACAACGGACATTTGTTTTCAGGGAATGAATTGGAGGAAGGCATTTCTGTATATTTCAATAATTTTTAATTAATATGGTAAACTGATTGCCATATTCCCGACCAACAGTAGCAGGTGAGGCTGATAAATGAAAGCTAAAAGAAAAAAAAAAACAGCACTGCCTCTCCCACCCAGGGGTGCGCTCTCTTTCAGCTCTTTACTCGACAGGTCTCAGACTCCAGTCATCGAGGCCCGGTGTCCTGCAACTATTACGTATTTCTCTCCTTAAACTCACCTTAATTTAAATATAGCCGTTTGTTGAGATTTGTTGGACCAGGGAAGTAACTATAAGTTACAGGATACCATCCCTCTAGGACTTGAGTTTTGCACCCATGCTGCTCATAAATGACCCCACCTCAGGGGACGCGTTTGTGAAACCCCTGAAGTTTGCAGAGGATCCAGGACACTGACAGGAGCGAGTCGGCTGGTTCACTGGTACGGTTAGAACCACCTGGATTTATCTCACTCAAGACTGTTGGGATTACACTTACAGTAACTGGAGAACCCTACTCCCACTATCCCCACACATCATGGTGACTGTGGACCACTCTTGGTTCCTCCCAGCAACCCTTCCTAGTAAGCCGAGGTGTTTGTGAGAATAAGGCCCTGCAGAGATTATACCTTCTGTGCAAACTCAGGGAGAACAAACTTCACAGGTGCTTCTGATCATCCATCATTCACTCTGTCCTG
>NW_015150549.1:196639-209230 GCF_000732505.1 Cyprinodon variegatus
AAAAAAAAAAAAAAAAAAAAAAAAAAAAAAAAAAAAAAAAACCCCAAAAAAAAAAAAAAAAAAAAAAAAAGACAACAAATCGCTCAAATGAACACAATGCAAATCTTACAGTGATTCATTCTCTACTGTGTAACTAAATATGTAGTTTGCATTAAAAACTAAGAAACTCATTTTTTTCTTGTTTGTGTAACAATTCTAACCCAAAACAACTACACACGTAGTTTTATTAGCATATGTATGCCTGTTAATATGTCGTTGCGAAGGAAAAAACAGAAAAGCGGATTCTTTGTGTTTCTAAATCGACTTTGAACCGCGCAGGCTTCCGTTCAGTCAGAGCAATCATGGCTGCCCCCATGTGCTAGTGTGAGAGAACCAAGCAACGCAGCAGATAAACCACAGTAGGATACTTGTATTTGGTGGAAGATTAGGGACAGTTAGAAACCTGATTAAGAGATTCCGACTGGCGGAGGTGTCACAGGTAAAATAAATAAACTAGAAATTAATAAAAAAAAAAACGCTTAATAATGTTTGTTTAGGCGGACTAGCTAAATGTACGTAGAATGGATTAGTGAACTTATTTTTACTCCAGGTATGGTTTGTTTGCTTTGAAAGCTTCTTTATGTAGTAATCAGATATTCCCCCGTTTGGTTTGACTGTTTATTTGTTTAATAATTACATTTTGCGAAATGATTCTGCTGAGAGGCACAGTGCTGGAGGGCAGTAAAAGTTATAACTGCCTCAAACTATATACTATACTATATATATGCTAATTTTTTTTTTTTCGGGAAATGAATATTGCGTTTGGTGTATATATATATATATATATATATATATATATATATATATATATATATATATATATATATATATAAAAATTATTGTTTTGTTTGACCTTTCCTAAAATGTATTTTTAAATCTTGTTAACAGGCTAATGTGGCTCACAATTAACTACTTATCCTTATTTAATGGGCGATGAAGTTACAAATTGTAACAAATGATTAATTTTAATGAAATAACAGCATGTCTTTGGTGGACGCTCAAACATTGGTAGGAAAGGAAGTGTCTGCTGCTAAAAACAAGAACTGCTGAAAGCTAAACCTCTCCTAGTTGACTTATCAATTTAGAGAAATCTGCATCATCTGCAACAGCTGCCATCTTTGTTTTTTAAGATGATGAGAGTTTATAAGCTTGAAGGCAAAAAGTCTGTTTTTTTGTACAGTTTTGTCTGATTGATTGTTCTGGGTGGGTAAAACGTGTTTCACAATCGGTGTACTCCAGTAACCAATTGTGAAATTACTAAATGAGTTGATTATTATATTTTTTTAAAAGATAGAGCGATGTATCGTCTGGCCGATATTTTTGGCCAATATTTGTTTTTCTTAACTTATTGATGCTGCTTTATTTTCCACTCCCTGTGGTTTGGATTAATTTCTTTATAGATAAGGTTTTAAAAACAAGCCAAGAAAAGTCATACTGTTTTGTTTTTTTAACATTGGTAAAAGAAAGAGACCGATTGTATTGGTCCTCTTAACATGCTTTTACAATCTGAATTGTCTGGTTTTTTTTTTTTTTGCAGGCTGCACCTTATGCTGGTGTGGACAGCCCGGCTGCTCCATTGCTTCAACTCCTTCCGACTGCATCCTCCTCTCTCTTGTTTAGCCAAACCGATTCCTTGGAGGAGTGCTGCTGGCGGCGCTTCAGGGTGGAGACAGAGCTCTATGGATGCTCAGGTTACCACCAATGAGCCATCATGCACATCAGCTGAATCTCCAGCAGCTGGGAATGCGTCAGAAACAAGGCATGGTACAGAGGAGCCATGTCCTGTGAACCTGTTACCTGGAGAGACTGTTGTCAAAGAGGGAAAGGCTGCCATCTTGTTTCCTAACGCAAATGAGGTGTTTTACAACCCAGTCCAGGAGTTCAACAGGGATTTAACGTATGCACTATTGGAGCAAGGCACATGGTGGAGAGAAAGGGCTTCATGTTCTTTGGCTCTGTGTTCATGAAGAAGAAATCTTGTCCCTTTTCTTTTCCAGATGTGCTGTGATCACAGAGTTTGCCAGGGACCTGATGGCCCAGCGTGGGGTGAAGTTACTCATCCCTGGAGAAAAAGAGAGGGTGGTGGTCTCTCTGTCAGAGGACACGAACGAAGCCGACATACAGATGGAGGAGAAAAACGGTGCACAAGAAGTTACAGCAAGAGTTGGAGAAAAATGTGAGGTAGGCAAGAAATGTCCTCTGTCCAGAATTCAGTAAATATGTAATAATATTTATATGAACATTGTACTTTGATGGATCTTGAATCTCTTTAGCTGTGATGAAGCATTAAAAGCTGAACGGGTGATCAAACAGAAAGTGTTACGATTGTTCTGATTTCATTAGGAGGGTCTTATAAAATACACACAGCCTGGTTCAAATCAAAACATCTTTTAATAAAGGCTTTTAAAGTTTGCCTAAAATTCAAATTTCAGTTGAATGGAAACACATGAGAGTCAATTGGATTTGCCTTAGAACACAGACCAGTGCCCCCAGTGGCATGAACTAACTGGGGTTGGTTAATACATCTGAGCCGACTGCATCTGCAGGCTTAGAAATAATCAATGAATTTTTCCTGTAATAATAATAAAAAAAACATTAATTTAAAAACTATGCTGTGTTTATCTGTGGAATCTTTGTGTGATGTTCTGAAACACTTCAGTGTGATTAAAGATGCAAAAATAAAGAAAATAAATAAGGAAAGTGGCAAACACTTTTTTTTTTCTTGGCTTATTTCCTCACTTGGCTCGCTTTCAGAACGGTCTTCGTATCCTGGAGGGCCTTGCAGCCTCCGGTTTGCGCTCGGTGCGTTTTGCCCTCGAGGTGCCCGGCCTGCAGAGCGTCACCGCCAACGACTTCTCCACCAAAGCGGCGGCGCTGATCGGACGGAACGCCCAGTACAACGGAGTTGGCCACATTGTGCAGGCCAGCTGCAGGGATGCAAGGTAACAGACTATTTCTTTATTCTGGACTCTGATGCCCCTGATGAGTCACAGTAATAGATTACTGTAGAAGGTTTTCTATCTTTATGATGTAATGCACCTTTTTTACACATCTTGATTTTTTAAAATAATGCCTTTTTTTTTTTGTTTAGCTCTGCATCATTTTCTCTCTTTAAAAGTGTCAAAGTTTAACCTCAGAAGAAGCTAATATAAATTTTCTGTTTTTATCCCTTGGTTTATGGTGGTCAGCATGCTAATGTATGAGATGCGAGGGAAGAAAGAGCGATATGATGTCATTGATCTGGATCCGTACGGAAGCCCTGCAGTTTTCCTGGATGCAGCTGTGCAGGCTGTCAGTGAGGGAGGTGAGTTTAAAAGGCTGCTTTGGTGTCATTTTATAACTTAAAAAACTTTTTTTTTTAAAGAAAACACAGCAGTGATTTAGTCATGTACCTATGTTTTACTTTCTCTAGGATCCGGTAACCCTGTATTCATTTATGGATAATTGATTTCATTGATCTGTTAAAGTATATAAAAAAATGTAAACAGAAAGCGGTTATTACTTTTTAAAAATCCAACTGAAAAAAGGTAGAATTTTATTTCCAGGATGAGAATATTTCTGATAAACTTCACCTTTTTTGGTAGCAAATAGCTTCATGCAAATATTCTATAAATTGTGCTCTTCAGATGTTAAATTGAAAAGATTACCAAAACAAATATGTTTTTACATTTTTAAATGGGAATCAGTTATTTTTCAGGTTGTGAATTTTTTGTGGCAATTAATTTTTTTATTTTGTTTTTGGTAAATATTTGGTCAACAATTGGCACATTTGACCTGAGCACAGGATGTTTTATTGAAACAGTTTGATTATTTGTAGGTTTAAGTCCAGAAATTCCCATAACTTCCTTTATTATCTAGGGACACCTTTTAGCAGTTTATTCATACTTTTCTTAACGTAAAAAGTTTGATCTTTTCTTTTCCCTGCTCCTTATTTTTTCTGTGTCATAATAAATTGGTTGTGTCTGACTTAAAAAGGCACTTTTTTATTGTTATATCAGCCGTTAAACTTAATGAAGATAATTTGAACACAGGCTGTTTTGTTGACTTATAGAAAGTTATCTATCAGCTTTTTCTAACCTTGAAGTATTTGAAATCAGCTGTTTAATTATTGTACATATTTTATTTCTGAATCAGGACAAACAGTTTTGCAGGTCTGATATCCCTGCTAGATTTGATCCAGATTCACTTGCTGTCTTTGCTGTCGTCTCTCTCTCTCTCGCTCTCTCTCTCTCTCTCTCTCTCTCAGGTCTGTTGTGCGTAACGTGCACAGACATGGCTGTGATGGCGGGAAACAATGGAGAAACCTGCTACAGCAAATATGGTTCAGTCTCCATTAAAGCCAAATACTGTCATGAGATGGTGAGGGCTCTGAGGATGGATTCATTCACTGAAATTTAAAAAATAAAAATATTGCTTGGTTGAGTTAATAGTTATTATCAAAGATTAAGACACTAGAGAAATGCATCTAATTTCCTCCTTGTTTATACTAAATGATGATGATGATGAAAATCACCTTTAGCTGTGTTTTTATTGGAAAAGTTTAATTGCTCGATCATTGAGATGAAAGTGTACGTTTTACTGTTTTTGTTGTTACTTAAAGGTATAGTGGAGGATTTTTGCAAATTTTGGAAAAATGTAAAAAAATTTATTTATATAAAATAAACGCTTAACCCTCTACCTGCTCCTGAGAGGGGACACCTATTAAAACCTTGCGAGAGTGCCCACAAGCTATTTCTACTCAAGGAGGTGCAGGGACGCAATGATAAGACAGTCACTCGGATGGATCTCATTTCACCCATATTTATATAGAAAAATTTTCCCTCCAAATAAGACCGCTAGTAGATTAAAAAAATCTTGACATGATATGTCTGCATGTGCTGCAGTGGAAATTTGGACTGGTTTATGTTAAATAAGGATCTTTGGCCTCCGTATATCTACTCACTATGCAAGTTACAGAATGAATAAACTTATCTTCCCTGGAAAGTAACAATATAGAGTTAGATTACTTTTACTTGCTGTGATGTGAAATGAATTTCTACAAATAGCATGCCAAATTTTACCTGTCGAGTACTTTGCAGCTGAGGCATCAGTGGGAAGCTGTATACGCCATCGTGTAAAAGAATCTCCCTAAAACACTCTGGTCTTGTTTCTCTCTTCTGATGCCTTTCTCTTCTTCTCATTCACTTCGTAGACACTTTTCTCTTACGACCCTCTGCCATTTTCAAAGAACCGTGGTGAGAAAGGTGAGCTTCAATGACAGGCTGACACTGTAGCTCACCACATAAAAGTGCACATGCATACAAAAAGATAGCTAGATGGGGACGAGCACGTAGGACGGCCTTACGTAGACGTATCACCAGAATGATTGGCAATTAGGAGGACCACTTATTTAGATGAGCCACCTGGAAAAAGAACACCCTCCACTTTGCCTTTAAATAGAGTAAAAGTGAAGTGTTTTAGATTCGCTCTTTTAAAAAACAAGCTTTTAAACTAATTCGATTTCTTAAATCAAGGTGTGATCATTATCATGTAGAATGCAGCTGTGGTCACCTGTTGCTTCTTCTGCAGGCTCTTCGTATCATCCTCCACAGTTTGGACCACCGGGCAGGAGTGTACCAGCGCTACATCCAGCCGCTGCTGTCCATCAGCGCCGACTTTTATATTCGAGTCTTTGTAAGAGTCTTCACGGGACAGGCTACTGTCAAAAACTCTGCCAGGTACGCTCTCTGTCTCACTCACACAGCATAACATGGAAACCTTCTGTGAACAAAGGCTGGATATGCTGTATGATGAAAGATGAATGATGGAGAAACTGGGCCACTGCTGAAACAAACCCGGGAAGCAGAACCTGAGATCCCCAAATGAGGACACTGAAAAACATAACAAATAGAAAAGTGTGTTCCTCCAATAAGCTTTATCCTCATTACAGCAGGTTTGTTTAGATCATTTTATATATCCTTTCCTTTAATGGAAGCTTAACACACTTATTTTCAAATAATTCCAGTTAATTGAAATCTAGCTTTTCAGATTAGTCCCATTAAATTTATTTAATTAACTTTTTGTTTTTGCCTCTTTAAATTCTCTGCTTAAAGATGTTTCCAGATTTGTTATAAACTATTAAAAAAATAAATTTTGGTTGGAAAAAAAGATAATTTAAAAACAAACAAATTAGTTAAATTGGGCCCTACTTTTTTAAACCAAGTTTAAATACTTTAAATGTAATAATTTTTGGTATTTCTAATAGTTGGGAATTTGCTTGCCTGTAACAAACAATACTAACAATAAAGCAGCTCCTAAAACCTAACTTATTATTTTGCTTTTTTTTTTTCTCACTCAAGGGCAAAAAAAAAAAAGAATCTTAAATCTAAGTTATTTAATTATTAACCATTTAATTTTTTCTATTTATTTTATTGATTTCACTATTTAATTTATATTACGGTGTGTGATCAAATGTTCTTGTTGGACATGAGAAAAATAAAAAATGACCAAAGTGTTGAAAGCAAAAAAAAAGAAGATAAGAAGGAATTTTGAATTTAACAGTAAATGACAATAAACATTTAAAAAAACACCTTTTTAACAGCTAAAACATTTAGCGCTGTAACAGTAAGAGCATCAGCTGTTTGGGACGGATGGTCAATTCAGTCAGTGCCAATACAGAATAATATAAACAAGCCGTTCACTCTTATAATCACTGCGAATAAAAACAATCATGATGTAAAAATTCCCTCTGTCCGTTTCTCCGTGTCGCAGTAAACAGGCTCTGGTGTACAACTGCGTTGGCTGTGGCTCCTTCCACATGCAGAGGATGGGCAGAAGAATTAGCAATGGAAAACAGTAAGTCTGATCGCAGTCCTGCTCTGGTTGTAAAGCTTTGATGAGTAAACAGAGGAGTTGGCTGAATAGTTGAGGACAGCAGAAACCTGTATCCACACGAATCAACTCTCTCTCTCTTGTTCTTGGTGCTGTGGCCTGGTGGTTCTTGCAGCTTATTCTTGATGCATTCAGGGCTCCACCTTTTTTTTTTCCTGACAGTGGGAGAGACGACCTGGGAGGTCTGCACCTCCTCTGAAATATTAAACCTTCCAGCTAGAACTTCACCCCTTCTCTATCACCCTTGATTTCCAGAACGTACTTTAATTCTCTGTCCTTGGAGAGTATTTATTAATTATTTGATCTGAGAAAGCAGAACTGATACTTTCTTTGCACTGCAAGCATAAACTGATTTTCTAACACGTACATGTTTATTAAAGAGCTTCCATTTGTCATGCATCTTTTGTCAGATTTTCCAAATAATTTTGACTGTTTCAGTGTTATTTCTCCCCGCCATGTGTGCTGTTATCGCACTGCAAGTATTTATGTGTTAAAGTGGAATTCTGTGGTTTCAGCATGAAGTATTCTGCTGCCACCGGACCCCCCGTTGGACCAGAGTGTGAGCACTGTGGACAGAGACACCAGGTGGCACACACACATCAGCGCACTGATATTCACATTCAGCTTTTAGTCTCTCTTTATGTTTACTAAATAGGAAAGTAATCCAAAGTGTTTTAACAGCTGATTCGGTATGTTGGAAGAGCTAGGCTGGTTTGTGGTAATTGCTGTGTAAACATGTGTTTTATTGCACTTAGTCTGTGGGTTGCCTGTTGCAGCTGGGTGGTCCTATCTGGGCTGAAGCCATCCACGACCTGGAGTTTGTTCAGAAGGTTTTAGCCGCCGTGTCGGGGAACCCTTCTAGATTTGGAACTTCTAAACGTATTGAGGGCATGCTCAGCATGGTGACCGAGGTAGGTTTCCAGAGATTATCAGGCAGCATGATCACATCAGAGTCTGAATGATGAATGCTTTCTGTTATGTTTGTTTCAGGAGTTGGAAGACGTGCCGCTTTACTACACAGTGGACAATCTGAGCAGCACGATACACTGTAATACTCCGTCTCTGCTCCAGTTCAGGTAGGCTCTGCCTTTGGCTACGTTCACAAAGCAGCCAGACGTGACCCAAATACGATTTTATTTATTTTTTTGTCCATATGCAACCTGGATCTGATCTTTTCATGATGGTCTGAACAACACAGATCCGATTTTTTTTTTTCCAATGCGACCCAGGCCGCTTGGCTATGTGGTCCTGAATTTGATACGAATCTGATCTTTTCAAATGCGACCTGTGTGTGAACGGCTAGGTCGCATTCGTCATTAATACCTGACAAGGGTCACTATTCTAGGTGTTAATATGCAGAAACAGCAAGAAAAAGAACAGAGCAGTCATTTCCCTCATTTACACTAACCTTGAAAAACCGTACCGAGACTGGTCCGAGCTCAGTAACTGAGATAACTTATCGTGTGTAAATGGAAAGCAACCTGAACTGAACCGAGCTAGACACAACTGGACCACGCTAACTGCAGACCAGTTCCAGAGGTGGGCTCGGCTTGGTTTTTCCCTGGCTCGGTTCTCTGATAACAAGAACGCATGAGCAGAACGCATCATCTCCATCTGGCTGCACATTCCGATTCACACTCCATTCCAGTAGTTGGCGGTAATGCCCCTACGGAAGTTGCTTGCCAACCAACACAAAACAGAAGACCAACAACTATTAAACAAAAGCCGACTTTCTCAAGTAAATCCACGAAAAGTTGCCGTCTTCGCCTGACACTCCGCAAAAACCGAATTACAGCAATAATAATCAAGCATAACTTTCTGAATGTGACGGGCGCCGCCATTTTGATTTGCTTGATTCCCTCCTTTTTCGTCGTATACTTCTTTTGTTTTGTGGTGGTTGGCAAACAACTTTTGGTGCATTACCACCACCAACTGCTTGATTTCCTCCTTTAATACTGGCAGTAATACCGCAGATCGAGCTCAGACCGGTCTCGGCATGGATCCATTTTTCAAGGGTAGTGTAAATGGTGTGATTATTTTCAACCATCTTGCAAAAGATTGTGTTGTTAATACACTGGCTGAGGTTAGGAAAGATCGCTAGATTCGCTCCAGCACTACCATCCATGTTTACTTCCATAAACACGGAGCACGCTCGCTTATGACGTCACATACAGGTTGCATATATTTGGAAATGTGAACAACAACGGAAAACAATCCGATTTCACAAAAAAAATCAGAATTGAGCTTTAAGGCCTGTAGTATGAATGTAGCCTTAGATGCTGTTGTTCACAGTTCCTGGGTTATTTTAATTAGCATTACGCATAGCAGTCTACTAAAGCCCCAAAGACAAGCGCATATGATAATTTTTTAAGTAGATAAAGGAGAAAAACAAACCTGTCATCTTATTGAGGAGATTCAAAATTGTTAGCATCTAGAGACGTTGTTCAATTGTGACTGAAAGCGGTGGGTTGCATATTATATCCCCCATTGGTTAACTGTACGCCCCAATTACATTAAAGGTTGGAGTTATTTATGTTTAAGTTGCAAATTAGGATTTTTTTTGGTTAGAAACTATTGAATTATATACATTTAAGTTATATTTTACTGTAATGATGCATTAAGGGATTTTTTTCTGGATTATTTTGAAGGAGGAATTCAAGTATAAAAATATTCTGAATTCTAAGCTGCCCTCAGATATTTTATATGATTATATGAGAAGTAAACCTGTTCACATATCCATACATGATGACTTCATCCATGACTTCAGCTCCATCAGCTCCTCTTCTCTCTGTATCCATCCAGCTTTCAGTCATTTTTTTCCTCCCTGTTATTCTTAGTATATTAGTTTATTTTAATTGATTTCCTGATGATCATTTAATACTTGGAGAGATTTTCAGTAAGATTAATATTACAAAATTATTTTTTTAAAACAAGTATCTAAAATATTCTGTTCTGAGTAGATCAACTGATCTAATCTGCCTTAATCTGTAAGGATATGATAGTTTAATTTTGCAGCCCCACGTTGGTCTTGGACTGATGATGTGATGTCATCTGTCTGCAGGTCGGCTCTCCTTCATGCTGGTCACAGGGTTTCTCTCTCTCACGCCTGTAAAAACGGCGTTAAGACAGACGCTCCTTCTGGAGTCATCTGGGACATCATGCGATGCTGGGTAGATGGTTCAGAAATCAAATCTGAATTCTGATTTATTCTCTTTCAACAGAAATCCGTCTAAAAGAATCCATCATGTATTTTGTTTTCTCATCTTTGTTAGGAGAAATCAAATCCGGTAAAGAGGGAGAAGTTGTCTCAGACCAGTCCTGCATTTAAGATCCTCTCCACTGAACCCAGGTGAGGTTTATGAAGGTGTTTTTAATCAGTGTTGGAATAACTGTTGTCCAATCAGATTACCTGATGTATTTATAATGTTTGTATTTAGCCTTGAAGCCTGCTTCACAGTCAGAGAGGATGCAAACCCACAGTCCCGTAAACGCCATTTGACCCGTTTCCAGGAGAATCCTCAGGCGTTCTGGGGGCCCAAAGCTCGAGCAAAAGCAGGGTAACTCACACACTCGGACATAAAAGCGCTTCTAATCAGTTAGATTATCATTTATGGTTGTGCAAGATTTTCTTCCTTTTAAATTTCTGTTAATATGCTTGAATATAGAGCTATGAGCTGTAATGCGGGAAACCGTAGTATGAAGCCTCATTGCCTCAGTAAGGGCATCCAACGTAAAAACTTCTCCAAGGCTCTGAGCAAACCATAATGACTTGCTGTGGTGACCTCTGAAAACAGGAGCAGCTGAAAGGACAGACAACCTGATTTGTTTACCTCATTAGCGATGACCTTACCCTGCTCACGAAGGCTGAATCTGCTGGACAACTGTCTCTTCTATGATTGTTTAACAAATAACATCGAATTTCTATTTCACAAAGATTTTTTTACATTTAATTTCCTTATATTTTTTAAATAATTTGGGCTTTTCAATTGCTACGAGTTATAATCTTCAAAATGAACAGAAACCAATAAAGTATATAAATATGTGCAATTAATCCACTTAAAATTAGATCACAACCAAAGAAAACAATTAACCTAACAGTCATGTCTTGGATTGTGGGAAGAAGTCGGAGTATGGATCTAAAGAAAATATTGACTATAAAACTTCTTTGGTAATGTTTTTCAGTGGGTAAAATGAAGTTGATCTTTCCATCATTGGTTACTTTTGCACATTAGGTCTATCGGTTTATGTGATTGAATCATGCAGACAAAATCAGCCGGGTAAAATCATTTCAATTTGATCCAAATTATAAAATACTGCAGTAAAGATCAGGTTTGCAAATTGGTAAATTTGTCCATCAAAACCACTCAGTTTGCATCAAGTCATTGACATTGCAGTAATCCCTTTTCCTTATATGTTGTGACAGTCTACAGTAGTTTTGTTTTGGTTTTTACCTTTAATTATAAAATATTGACCATACAGCTGTTCAAAATCAGTAAGATGGAAAATTGAGTACATAGATTTATTCTTTTAACAGCTCATTTAATTGCTGTAGATGGAGTCAGGTTTGCTGAAGATTTGGCAGAGCAGCTCAGACCATTGACCCTTCGAAGGAGCCATACAGGGTTCCCACGGGTCCTTAAAAAGTCTTATAAGGCATTGAATTCTTCAAAATAAAAGTAAGGCCTTAATTGGTATTAAAATGTCTTAAATCAGTCTTTCGTATGTCTTAATTTTTAAATCATCATAAATAGGATTATTTTTATAATTTTTTAAAATCTAAATAAAACGTTAAAATTGACAAATTATTATCTTTTTTATTTATAAAAAATAACGGCTCGCCATTATTGGTTCCGTCCCGATAGTGGAACCAATAAAAGCGTTGTTGCGGAACATTTGGGAGATGCGCCATTAACTTTTTGTCTGGAAAATATGAGCAAGTGTAAATATAATGAAAATTTGCCATCCAGCTAAGAGTTTTCTCCATGGCTAAAACCAGGAAACATACATGAGGCACAGTGTATTTTGTGCAAGAAGCGATTCAAGCTGGGAACGATAGGGAATTAAGGCAGTGGAGTCGCACATGCGAAACACAAAGCGTCAAAATGGAGTTACCGAGAAACAGCTGTTATTTCTCAGTTTTGTTCCACCCTTGTCTCTGCAACGCCTCCACTTATCACCAAATCAAACATACTAAGAAAACGATACAAAGAAAAATAGCTGCAAAAAAGACTTAGCACTGATTATGTTGTGGCTGTAAAACTGATTTGTTTTTTTCCCTGCTAAAACAAAGTTTGTGAATTCAGTTAAATAATTGTTAAAATATATGTCATTTGTTTTAAGCTTTCTTCCTGTATGGGAAGCTTTTCAAAATTTGAAACATTAGTGCAGTGGTTTATGTTAAAATAAACCTTTGGGTTAAGTTGTCACATGAGGGTTTTTCTTGCGAATTTGGTCTTAAATTTTTATTTCAAGTAGCATTAAAAAGTCTTGAATTTAACTTGCCTTATGCTGTAGGAACCCTGCCATAGCTAAACAGAAATAATTCTCCATTTATGGGGGAAAAAAGGGACAGTGTATAAAGTTTGTTATAGTAATCTTTTGAGAGTATTAGGAAAATGCAGCTGGGTGAGGAAAAGTAGTCAGTATGTCCTCCAGCAGGTTAAAGGAATAGTACACCCAAAA
>NW_015150549.1:209936-222307 GCF_000732505.1 Cyprinodon variegatus
GCCTAAAGCATCAGGAGAGGACCCTGATACTAAGGGTGCTGCCTCCCATTTTGTCTTTAGATACTCTATGAAGTACTAGTAAACCTTCAGAGCAAGATAATTTAGTATTTCCACCTCATGTGTCAGTCTGCCAAGATCACAGGCTGTGTGTGTTTTGATCTAGGTGCTGGGATCAGACAGTGGAATCAAAGGTTGTAACTGCAGTACTCACCTAGGGTTTATACAGCTTTGGAAACTGTGCTCTTTTATGATCCTCAGGGCTGTAGATCTGTTTCAAAACCTTTTTATTTCTAATTGACACATAAAGATTGTTTAGATGGTGGAACAAAGGAACAATCTGAAAGATGGCCTTAGTAGTAATCCCGTTAATTTCATTCCACCCTCCTAAGCTTCTTGCTAACTTTTTAACCTCTCTTCCAGGGGTGGTATCAATACTAATCTGCAGGATAAAAGGAAGAAGTTCCAGAACAAAAGAAAGAACCAGATCACAGACTCGTCACAGCTGAAGAATTTCCCCTGCAAGAAGTTCAAACAGGTTAGATCATCATAAGGAATCTGCCTCAGTGGCAGAATGACTAAAGTCATTCAGCTGTAGCATTTAGAAGGTACCTTACGGGTCATAAATGTACCATTTGTTCTGATCCTGTTTGTGTTCTTCTTTAGGGAACATGCACACATGGAGACAGCTGCTCCTATTCCCACGATGAGGAGAAGAAAAGTGATGAGAAAGCTGAATGACTACTTATTTTAGTTTCAAGTTTAATCATTTTAAGTTTAAAAGCTCTAGTGGAGTCTGGATACTCTGGAGGTTAGATTGTTTTGGACGTCTAAACTGAATGGAAATTTCTGGTTATGCCAAATTTTTTTTTTAAGTTGAAATAAATTACAAGAACCTGCTGCATATGTCCAAATGTAACAGGCCTCACTTAAAGATCAATTTTCTGGATGTATTAAAGTTATTCAGTGAACTTTCCTGTAAACACTTTTGTAATCATTTCATTTCACAATTGCACACAGAAAAAAGCCAGCAAATCTTCAGCTTTTTATCAACATTTCATCAAAACACAGACAAATTTTGGTGATTAGAACAGTCACCACAGCAGCAGCATATTACGTTATGGGAGGCAACAATAAGGAGGTGTAAATTACTTTTATAAGATTCTTTTTGAAAAGTTAAATGCACATACATACAGTAGAAAAGAAAACAATTTATTGCACATCGGTTTCATCAGGACAATTTGGCAGCTGGTAAAAATTAAAAAGAGGATTTGATCCACAGACAGAAACATTCTGTCCCTGCTTCTAGAAATGGTTTACACATTTGCAGATGGTCCATACATTTTACAATGTTGAAGAAATGAAAGAATATTGATTTAAACATGGTATCACATCAGCTGTCCTATGGTGAAATAACAGGGATGTGTAAAATGTGTTCTGGCAGGTCTCTGAAGTATTTTATTTCCCAGGTCTAGATAATTCAGGAAAAAAAAACACTGACTGGGGAAAATATTTTCTAGAAACTTCATGTAACCAAGAATAGATTTTATTTCTCTTTTTATCCCCTATTCTTCAGCACTACTGAAGTTTTAGTTCAGATCATTGGCTGAGGATAATTTCACAGGTTTTGCGCTTTACACTGATCTGTGGTTAAAACCAGACAGGATTCTATTAATTGCTCTGGTTTAAAGTTAATAAACTGTGCATTTTTTTTAATCTGTTTTCATTAAAGGGTCTGTTCATAGTGCCAGAATATTCCAGTGAAGAAAAATCTGGTATGAATGTGTAAGAGGTGATTTTAGCTACATCAGGTGATAAAAACAAAAACAATGATAGCACCTTACAGAATTACAAGTCAATGTCTGCAGTTATTTTGTGAAATATGTTTTCTAAAAAGATCAACAGAAAATTCAAGCAACGTGCATCAGGAAATGTTTTAGCAACCCTGTAACATTTTTTCCCTCCAGACTTTCAGCGTTTATGCATTATTTGCTGTTCTAAATACAAAAGGTTGAAGTGGTTCACCTGATCCACATCTCATGGAAAGACATTCAGTTGGAAAGTTTCAAAAATGTTTATAGGTTCTTTTAGACATACATTTATCAGGCTATATTTGTCAGTACTAGTGATGATCAGTGTCATTCATAGTGGAGATACTGGAATGGCAAAGTATTGTTGCTACCACAAGGTGGCAGTAGAAGGACAAACCCTCTATTACAGAAAGATTGCTTTAGGTTACCAATTTATCTTAATTTGACTTGTTGCCTTTCTCTATTAAAATACTTAAGACCATTTGAATAAACAGTCTAATCTCTATATTCGAGTTCCCTTAAAACATCCAATATCCTTTCTTTCTGCATCCTGCAAATCGACCAAGCTAAATTTGTGCAAATTGGTCTTCTGAAAGGAGGATAACAGCAGTTTCACGAAATGTTATTCTGATAAGAATTTGCTGCCAAAATACGAAAACTTGACTAATGATGGCGAGGAGCAGCTTTAATGAAAGGCACCATGGCTTGTATCTCTGGGAATTGTTTTTCTGTGGCTCATAGGGCTACATCGAGCTTTAATAAAAAGCTCTGCTGTTTACAGATTTACAGATGTGAGTGAACCAATAGTATGGTCCAGATTTCTTTTTTTTATTCAGACTTTGATATACGTCTATGTGAGGCAGCTGATCTATGAAAAACAATGTGATCAATAAGAGTGGCAATGATTTTTTTGCAAGTTACTGTAACTGGTGAAAAAGTAAAACAAGATGTATGAAGGCAACTTATTTACTAAGAAAACTCCCTTTTTTGTAAATTTAGTGGTATTTAAGGAGCCCCCTGTTTGAGACAAAGGCAGATGGAATTTTAACTCAGGTTGATGCACATGATCAGTTACTTAGACTTGACCCTGAGCAAGAAGGTTCGGATCTCCATGGGCCTCAGGGTGACCTCCCATACAGAAGGATTCGCAAATGTCTTCAGCAGTGGCTTCTCTTCTGTGAAAACAGATGCAGCTTGGTTAAAAAACAAACAAATGACTGTTCGGAGAAAATATATATTTTTTATATATATATATATAAAAAAATAAATGCACATATTGAAGTAGTAAATACGAAAATCTGCTTCATGATTTTTAGCAGGGAATTTTTCTGCGCAGTACTGATTGTAATGAGGCAGCAGTTCTCAGCATTGAAGAATTAAAATAGCACAGCCGATTGTTGTGACAGTCTTGTGCTTTATAAATACAGAATTATTTAATACTGCTGAAAACTTTTTGTGACAAAATCTAGTTTGGAGAGTAAATTATGAAGACGAAACAGACGAAATTTGAATAGGTTTCTGCAGTGCACCTTTTCAAATGTGACATTAGGACAATTTAAATTAAGCCAGAACTACTTTGTTTCACATAGTTTGTTTTCTTAAAATATACAGTAAGCTTCAAACTGCATGACAGCTCTAGGTCAGCTATTAAATTCCAATATTTCTAATGCAAAACTCGTTAAACATTTTTCTACAGAAAGGAACTGGTATTAACTAAAAATATCCAACCTTAGTTCGGTACCGATATGTGATGTTAGCTTATTGAAAGTAGCATTTCACACCAAACTACGCTAAAACTGCCCATAATTATCAGCAAGTGAAGTCTAGGAAACTGACTGGATGGTTTAAAGATTAATTATAGTTTCAATCTCTTTCACTGATTAATTAAAAGATAAGTTTGATGATGCAAGCTGTAGAAAACCTGGCTACGTATATTTACAAACACCCCTTTTTCTTTCTTCCTCCACTCTGAACCTATCGAGTCTCCAGAGATGCTTTCTTTTTTTAATATGGATTATTTTATGAGCCGTTTCATGGTGGCTTTGTCTGGCTTTGTTACGTCTGAACACCTGATTTTGTGAGTGATTAACTCATGTATGTTCAACAAATAAGCTCATCAGGTGCATCTTTTTTCATGTGTTCTTCTTTTTTTTCAAAACAGGTACGGTAAATTATTTTATAAATGGTTAAATTAATTTTTTCTTTCATAAACCTTATTAGACACCTTAAGATTGTAATATGACCTTTGAACCAATGTTCGAGCTCGACTCACAAAGGCCACTGCAGTTTATAACACATTTGTAGGTTTTTTCCCCCCATAGTTTCTTAAGTGTGCAGTAAACTCCATGGATTTTCAATTGCTCCACTACCTCAGCTCAACTTTATTTATAAAGCCCTTTAAAACAAAGTGGCATAAAACCAAAAGGAAGAGCCAACGGAAAGGGGCTTCAATATCGTGCCAACATACTCCCAGCCTAGCCCACACTAGGTGTGAGTGTCCTGTACCTTTCTCAGGAGTCCAATCGAAGCGGCTCATCTGATCTTTCCACTGATTGGCTGAAAGGTTCAGCTCAGAAAAACCCAGAACATCCAGACTAGAGAACAGCTTCTGCACAAAAAAAGAACCAGCAATAAAAATGTAAATAAAGATACATTCAGATTTTTTTTTTCACTAAACCAGCTACTTATGAAAATTACTACCATCTCACCATTTTCAAAATTAATTTTAACAAAATAAAATACTTCAGAAATGAGTAGTAAGATATTTTCAGAAGGTTTTTCATGTTTTTTTTATTAAATCTGACCTGAAGGTTGACTGTGACGGGTTGAGAGTTCACTTTGCTCTCCCAGCTCTGGAACTGATGCTCCAGCCTCAGCAGGACCGAGTCCTCATCCCATTGGCTCAGAGTCAGCAGATGGACAGCCGGGGGGAGTGAAGCCTGAAGACCTGAAAACTGACAGTAGAAATTTCTAATCAAATTTTTATGTCATTTTAAACAATTTGGTTCATTCAGTATTGAACTGAACAGCTAACACCTCATCTGTTGGAATCTGTATACACAATATGAAGATTGGATAAATGTGTAATAGAGGCAACAGCAAAGAGAGACGCTGAGATCAGTTTAGAATAAATAGCCCTGCGCCGCCTGTTTACCTCCAGTCGAGAGCTTGGGCTCAGGCCTCCGTCAGTAAATGACAGCAGCGGCTGTGATACCACCTCCTGGGCCAGGGGACGGTGAATGTCTGCAGCGCTGGCAGGAGGCTCCAGGGAGAGGAGAAGGCGACCACGAACCATCAGTCCGTGTGGATATATTTCAGAGCTCTCATCGAGAGCTTCACCAACCCCGCGGTAATCGTCGTACAGCAGCCGGCGGTGGAGCTGGAGAGAGAGGTTAGTTTTTTCATGAAATATGGCATTTCTTTTTGTCAGATCAAATATATGTGAGGAGGAGGAAGAGATTTATTCCAACACTGATACAACAAGGCTGGATAGAATTGTAAGTCAAGATTGTAAAAAAGTTTAAAAAAAAATATTTATTATAAGATAAAAAAAATATATATATATATAGATATTCACTGCAGCAAAAAGTCATCTACATTAATTTTGCAGTAGACCATTGTTAATTTTCCAGGCAGTTTCCTTTATAATATTTAAGCAAATAGAGTAAAAAATAAATGCACAGAAAGCTTCTCTGAACTCGGGCTACTAACCAAATCTAAAGTATGACTACAGAAAATATCTAAAATAAAAATATGAAGCAATTAAACTGGTAAAGTTTATTAATCACTTCCATGTTAAAAATTGGGTTTTACTGAGAGTGGCGGCAGCATATATTCAGGGTTTAGACCAATAAAAGGTGTGTTTTAGATACACCTAGATGTGTGATAATAGAAAAAAATAAAAATAAAACACTTTGACACCTCATCTGTCGCGCTCATCTCTATAGTTTGTTTTCAACAAAAATAACCCTTTTCATATTTTCCAAGGAATAAAATGCAAATGTCTTACCATAATCTCCAGAGATCCATTGTTTATGCTCCCTCCTCCCTGTGACCGATCCGTCACCACTGTGAGTTGGTTCACGTCATCCTAAAAATACACATATAGCAAACTTTTAGTAGAAATGCAGAACATTTAATACAAAAAAAAAAAAAAAACGACAAAACTATTGGGAAAAAGAAGAAAAAAAAAAATAGGACCTTAATAAAGGCACGAGAGTTGATGGGGTAATAATTTCCAGCTATGGGCTCAGTCTGCTTCAGCTGCCATGTAGGACGGAAGTCTTTCCTGTTGGAAACAAAATCAGAATAAAACAACAGAACTACCGTTTTAGCTTTTCCTCACTAGTTGTTCCAAAAGATTTTGATCTCTCCTTACTTTCTCTGTAGGACTTCTCTGCCGTTGGAATCAGTGTAGAAAAACTCTGAGGTTTTAATACTGGTGTCCAGGCGGGTGATGACCTCCTTCCCCTGTCTGTCACTAACAGATGGAGAGTAGATGATGAAAAAAATATATATGTTCATGCAGGAGACATGAACAACACATTTGAAACAGCTTAACTTTACAGATATGTTTCCTAACTCACAAGTATTTGCTTTTTGGAGGTTGGTAAATGACATTGTAGCCACAGCTGCCCTGGGGTTCACTGACAGAAGCGAGGCTGCCCTACACTGGCGCCACCAACAGTAAGGTTAATACTTACTTTACTGGCACGGGTCCCACTGTCCACTCCAGCTCCACAGCTCTGCTATCAGCATAAAGACGAACCACCTGGGACACCCATGGAGCGAACCACTGCCGGACCTCCTGCACCACTGAGTTCTGTGGACAGAACATTACAACTTTACTACGGGTCCATTTCACTCGCTTCAAGTGTCTTAAAACACTTTGTAATCTGATTTACGAAGAAACTAAACTGATTTATTTGGTCAAACTTAGAAGAAAAGACTGAAGTTTCAGATGATCATGTTAATCCGATTAAGTGGGATGCTGCTCACTCTACCTGAAAGCTCTCCACTTTAGCCTTGCTGGCCACCATGACGGGGGTGGAGGAGTTCGGTCTGAAGATGTACGCTCCAGAGGTCTGCCGGCTCTCATAGTTGTTGCCGTCACTGGCATTATACCTTAAATACACCGCATGCACAAAAACATGAATCATTTAGAGGTAAAAGGACAAGAAAACTCGTTTAAACCTGTTCCAGGTTTACGTTTAATGAGGAGACACCAACCAGTAGAAATTCTGTGTGAGCTTTATTGTCTGTTTGGTTTCAAGGTTGCTAAGACCAGTCAAGAGGCCGGTTTGAGGGTCAAAGGTCACTTGCAGGAACTGTAAAACAAAGATTATATTATTTAGGAACAATTCATTTTTGGCTTCATTATGCTAATTTCAGAGTCATTTCCTTACTGAGCTGATATAATTTCCTCCATACAGAGGTTGATGGCGTATACCTTATTTTGGATGACACTGGGGGCAGCAGGCCGAGGTAAAGATAGAGATTGTCTATCCTTTAGCAGGGAAACGGTATAGGTGCTGAAACCAAGAGGAGGAGCTTGAACCTGGAACACCAGCTCATTGCGGGCAAAGCCCTGATTCCTCCTTACTTCCTGAGTGGCTTCAGACACTGGAAGCACCTTTAAAACACAGAAAGAAAGAAACAGTAATAAGGTTACTCAGATTCTCCTTGAAATCATCTAGGTGTATTTATTACTCCTCTAGCAAAGATTTAAAGGTATAGTGGAGGATGTTCTTTTTCTGCATGGATTTTCAAAATAAGTGGTCCTCCTAATCGTCAATCATTCTAGTGATATGTTTACGTAAGGCCGTCCTACGTGCTCCTCCCCATTTTCACTTACCGGTGGTGAGTCTGACATAGTGGAAAAAAAGCAAATCTTCTTTTGGAAAGTAAGCTTGTATGAATGATGCAAACAGCAACTTTTAAACAAAGCGTGCATGAGGAGAAATGGGCTCCTGCATGCTCTCTTAGGCGTTTAATAGGCGTTTCCTCTAAAGAGCAGGTACAGGGTTGTACATGTGCAATTTTTTATATTTTTTTTTAAGTGGAGAGGGCGGGTCTTTTCAAAAATTCGTGAAAATCCTCCACAATACCTTTAAAGTAATAAGTGAGATATAGATTGGTGCGTATAGGTGGTGGTATATCCAAACCTGACAGTCCACAGCTTTTCCTTGAGCATCAGTAATGCTGTATGCTGTTCCATTGACCGGCAGCCTGACGGGCCAATTAACAGTCCGCCCCAGAGGGTTGTACACACTGACTGAGAACTGAATGAAAGGGGCAAACAAAAACACTCAGCTAATAATAATAATTACATGATTATTACAGAAGAGTTTAAATGTATTAACGGAGGTTATTTAATAACGAATGTTATCGTCTGTATGTTCACCTTTTTACTGGATTCAGTTAGAGGACACACACTGATGTTGAGGTTATCACAGTAGATTCTTTCAGCCAAGGATCCAGTGAGGGAAGCCAAACTGTTACTGACCAAAACCTGTCAATTGGAGCAGACAATCATGTTGCAGCAGGAAAAGTACTTGTTTTAGATCATAATCAGCATGATGAATAACCATATACAATAACACAATGAAACAGAGTGTTTTATACAGGAAGGAGGTAGGGGAAGTATGATTATGTCTGTTGAGTACCTGGCAGTGTTGCCAGCCTTTGGCTAGCCTCTTGGCGTAGTCATTAGCAACGTGCTGCTTCTCTGTTCCTGACACTGCATCATGATGCTGAGCCACAGCCATGGCTCTCCCTGTAAATCAATGCAAGAACAGTTGCTGTCAGACAGTAGTCTGGAAAACATAAGGAGAGATTTATTCATTTAAAAAAAAAAAACAATATAACAATATTCAAATTGCTACAAGAACTAGACACTATTGAGAGCCAGATGAGGAAATGTTGGAGCCTAAAGAATGGAAATGGTATTTAATGTTGTTGTGCTTCCAAAAGGACAGAGCAGACAAGCTCGACAAAACACTGCAGTCTCTGAAATGTTTCAAAGCATACCAGGAACCCCGTCAGGTTACAGACATGATGGAAGAATGAATCGGTAGGTTAGCTGCAGGCAAACGTCACGCTGATAGAACACTACCAAGCTGTAATTTTAAATTTTACAATAATTTTTAATTGAAAGACAAGCCGACATTAGAAAGTTTTTAATTTGGCAGCTTGTGCATATAGAATATAATAGAAAATATTAGACTTATATATTTTTGAAGACCCAATATAAGGGTAACCTAGAGGTTCTGAAATCAGTAGAGCCCCTTCCAGACATTGGAAAGACTCTACTGTAAAAGACACATAATAGTAAGACTGATACATTACTTTAAAAACAAAAAAAAACAACCCACTCAAAGTCTCGCTGTCGCCCTGTCCAAACTGCCCCTTTCTGGAAACAGGACCACCCAGAACCTCCAGTTGATTACAAGACTGTTAAAAGTAATTACAGTAGTAAGTTTTGGTAGGTACACATACAGGTTTTTGAACACTTCATAAATGCCTCAAATCTTTCCAAGATTTTCTTACAAAAGAAACCAATGAGTGCGAGTTACCTGCAGGTTGCTGTTGCTGATCCGTTCATAACGTTTCAGTGCTGGTCTGCTTGTGAAATATCCTGTCCAAAAGTTATGAGCATTGTCCGCATAGGGAAAGAAATCATCCGTCTTCAAAGACCTGGTTAAAGAGGAGGAATGTGATTGTTTAGATTTACAGTCAACAGGCTTCAAATTCTTCCTCCACAAGGTTTATTTCTGAGATAAATTCACCAAGTGAGGTTTGCTCGGTGCAGCTCCTGCAGGTAGCAGGATGGAGTCGAATAGAGAACGTTGACATTGCTCCCGTTGGCCTGCCGCCCGTTGACGTAACGGATCAGCTTGTCCAGGTTCTTATACCACAGATTGGCGTTCTCGTATTGAAAGTCTGAGCCCATGGTCATAATGATGTGATTGGTCTTATAAACTGAAGCCTAAGATAAACAAAGAAAAATGATGCTTTAGAGAAATTATGAATAAAAAAAAAAAAAAATAGGTAAGCATGTAACAAAGGCGAGTTTTGAAAATCTGCTGATAAAGTAAAAAAAAATTAGAAACAATTAATTTTTTGGTAAATCATTAGATTGGTTCCAGTAAAGAGGTTCTTTTATTCATAGCAGGTTTAAGCTTTTTTTAAAAGGTGCTGCAAACTTGCCTTAAACTGTCTCTGCAACCAATTTTGTTTTTGAAAAGATATTCTGGTTTGAAATTTGTGGGCCTTATAGCCCCTAACAGTGGATTCTAGTTACAAATAGAATATTTGCCTTTTCAGATTTTTAATATAATTTCTAATAAAACATTGTCATTCTTTTATTATAATAGGTTTAATCTTTGTTTTAAAATGTAAGACTTTGAGTTTCAAAACATTAAGATATTTCACATAAAAAGTCATGAAAAAAAACTTAAGGCTGATACAGATTTTGTAGGTTCTGAAACTAAGTTTATTTAATAAATATGAGCGTAAATAGGGCTGTTTAATATTCAAAATGTGTGTCCCTTTTTTCTACATTTTACAGGTTCGTATTGGAGCCACATTACCGCAATCTAGTGACCGGACTCTCCGCAAACTTCCTGAATGTTACGGGGCTGCCATGTTGGTTTGCTTGTTTAGCTCTAAAGAACAGTAGTACCGTAGATTGCCAGTAGGAGGTGAGGAACCGCGCTAGATTGGTGTGTAAATGGTCTTAAGAAACCGAGCTCGGCACGGTTAACTGATCCAAGCTCGGCACGGATCGGTTTTCAGAGCCTAGTGTACATGAGGCTTGTGTCTCTATGCTGGCCTGGGAGCGTCTCGTGCTGGAGGAAGTGTCTGGGGAGAGGGATGTCTGGGAATCTCTGCTGAGACTGCTACCATGGAGACCCGGTCTGGATGAATAAGCGATGACGACGACACAGTACAGTGATAATGAACCAAGGTTTATAAGGAAGATTACATTTTAAATCTGTCTCAATTCTCTATTTATATGCACAAAAAGGGGGGTTTAATTAAGGTCCAATTTTGCTGAATGTGTGAAATTCACCCAAATTCACACTTTATCTTATCTGCTTTGCAGCAAAATCAGAACCATTACTTTCTTATCTAATGGGAGAAAAACAGCTGAAAGCTTCTAAAAAATGTTGACAAACCTGACTCTTGGCTGCTTGAAGGAAGCGCTGAACAACATCGTCCACATTATAATCTTCAAGGTCGGGGTCATCTCTGATGGGTTCATCGGTGCAGAGCTGGTCCCAGCAGAATCCCTCAGGAGGGTTGTATCCATTGGGCAGAATTCCTAAATTTGAAAAAGAAAAAAAAAAGACATTTTAAAATTCTACAACAGCAGGTTTACCAATTAAAGCAGTGATATTTATGTATATATATTTTAACCAGTGAAGAGGTCGGCCATAGGTGGCGTGAGGCTGTCAGAGGCTCTCCATAGAAGTTCCTGTTCCTTTGCTTTCATTCTGCGATTCCGGTCCTGGTAGTCCAGACGACCAAAGAAGAAGCCGTCGTATCCCATCTGGAACACCACAGACAAACAGAGCTCTGAATGCAAAGGCACATATCTGGCCCAATAATTGATTCCAGGGACGAACTCTGATTACAGGCATTACTGAAGATTTGAATGTCTCTGTGCATCACACCGTACCCACAGTGTGTAGTTCCCCATCAAAAACCCTGCATCACCAGAGACCATTTAAAATTCTCGACAAATAAAAAGAGGTGTAAAAACAACTCAAAGCCACAGAAATAACCAAAGTGTGCAATGAAACAGGTGGAGAGTGAGATCCAGCTTCGAGGACAGGGGTGAGCAGATGGACGTAGAACCAGTACCATGAACATCTTTAATAGGTTTGGTTCAGAAACCTGTTCACACTTCTCTCCTGATCGGACACCAACCCTGCTCCACTGCTCCCTGGATATTAGAGTCACTCCATCCTGGTCTTCAACTACCTCAGGAAATGTTCTGTAGCCTCTGAAGTGTTTTAATAAAAAGAAGGAACCAAAGTCAAAGAAATAAAAACCCAACATAATGTTAAACCCTGGTTATTATAATTAAGAGGCTTCTTCAGTAATAGGAAAACAGATCACTATGGGGATCCTTCCTGATGCAGGTAGCAAAATAACATCTTACAACTTTGAAGAAAAAGGAACAATACCAGTTAACAAATATTGTATTTGATTATATCACTGCAACCATTACATCTAATTTGTGCATTTTTTTTTTTAACAGTGGAAATCTTTCTCTGCAGGAGGTCTACTGCATTTCTAGAAAGGCACAATGGTAAGTAGACTAGACTAGACAATACGACCACTTTACACATTCACCCAGTCGCACTCATCAAAACAGACACATTTATACACGGATTAGTGGGTTAACTATGGTGCTTTAAATCGATCCTGCAGCTTTTGGATTCCTCTCCCCACTGAGCCAAATTTAACTTCCATATACATTAGGGGTGGGTATTGGCAAAGAAGTCACGATTCGATTCGAATCACGATTCACATGCCACGATGCGATTCTATCAC
>NW_015150549.1:222753-225400 GCF_000732505.1 Cyprinodon variegatus
ATTTGACGATTATTTTGCACACCCTTAATATACATAACTGTCTTCCTAAATGAGTAGAGTCAAGGAAACAAACTGTTCACCAGGCTAGCTCAGTGCTCTACATCCAGTCTGTTCCCCTGTCTGGTTTTGAGGTGTGTCAAAGCTTAAGCTGAGCTCAAGCATATAAGAAAAACTCACTTTTTGGTTGATTAAGGCTTGTTTAATTTTTCAATTACTCACAAAAGCAAAACAGATCCTAGCACTATTTTGTTTTACTACCTAAGAAATAAAATAAAATATTTTCATGTACCCCTTGCAATGCACTCGCGGACCACTAGGGGTACACCTATTCCCAGTTGGGAAACACTGGTTTAGGTTAAAGAAGGGACATACCGTAATTTTCGGACTATAAGCCGTGACTTTTCCTCCATTTTTCGACCTTGCGGCTTATATAACAATGCGGCTTATCTATGGACTTTTACAGCTAACGGCCACTAGGGTAATACCTTAATCTATGGATTTTACCATCCACCATATTGACGTCACATTTGCTTCAACACACAAGTACGGTAGCCGTGCGCGCGGGAATGCGGAGGTCTTCCGGGAGCAGACTTCTACCACGAGGCTTGTATATGTACAAATCATGCAATTTAGCTTCTGTGGCTTATATTAAGGTGAGGTTAATAGTCTGAAAATTACGACAGTTATAATTCATTTTATTTATTTATAGCCACTCATTTATAAAATATTGATTCAAATTTCATTCTGTAAAAGTTTTAAATTGATCTACCTGTGCAAACATGGAGGCGTGTTCGCGAGCGTGGCCAAAGGGGTCAATGTGCCAGGCGACGCGAGGACGACCACACACCCCGAAGGTTTCATTAAGAAACCTCAGTCCGATGGTCATCTGGTCGATGACGGCGCTGTAGTGTGTGGTGGCTTCATCGCTCATACACCAGCCACCGTTGACAAACTCCAGCCGTCCTGGAGGGGAAAGTGTTCAGACATAATGAAATCAAACGCTTCCCGGGGTTAATGCACAGTCCCAGCACAGCGTCCTGTACCTTCATTAACCAGCTGTTTGACCGTCTGCTGCATGCTGGAGCTCTGCTGCTTCCACCAGCGGTAGAAGAAGCCCGTCTCTACATAGATGAACCGTCTGTCTGGGTTCTTTAACAGCTGATCCACCACAGAGTCCAGAATGTACTGGACGCCAGCATGTTGGATATCGTTACGATCTACAAAAGAAAACAAAAAACACCTTAGGAAAACCACCTCATTGAGAGCAAACATTCATTTACGCTTCTTATAAAAGCCAGATTTTATATTTTGATAAGTAGCTAATCATCTTCATTCTTTGGAACCCGTCATACGGCAAACAATCTCTCACCTCTTCTTATACAGCATCAACATTATAAAACTCGCCTATTTAACGAATGAAAAGGCAAATACGACTTTCAATGAAATGGTGTTTCAAGCAGGAATAAGCAAAATAAATACACATTTCGTCATTTTTTTTCCATTCATGCTGCACTTACTAGATAAGAAACTAACTAAAAATGTCAGGATACATAAATTACAATTTACATAAGCTTAAAAGTACATTAGTATTTTATCTATTTTTGATCATTTCCACCACAAAACGTAACTTTACTTTTGTCCCAAACCTTTATCTACTTGCAAAAACATCAGTCATCATGTAAAAGGAGAGCTAATTGAAAGTTAAGAGTTTTCCCAACACCTTATATTTATTTAAAATGTACAAATAATGAGAAATATACCGTTTTATGTTGTGTATATCTTATGCTAACTCTAAAACAGATTAGCATGCCAATGTCTAGAAATTTTAAAAGAAATGCTAAACATTGCCATTTCCATTACTATATATTCTATATACATTATACGTGTTTCATTACAGCCACAATTAGATGATTCTTTTACACATTGTGATCGAGAATAACTAATCAAAATAAGATTTTCTGAAAAAATATCATGACATTTGACTGAAGTTGGAGAATCATCCATTTAAAAAACAAACTTGAAGAAGATCTACTAAAGGTATTCTGCTGAAAAGATAAACTCCCTAACCAGACTAAAAAGTGATGAGACATGCAAGCTTGTCATGCAATTGTAATAAAACCATAAAAACACGTTTTGAATGGTAAAAGATGTCGACGGCACAAAGATAACAGAAGAATCAAGAACGATCAAAACAGCTGCACTCACTATAAGTGAGATTTACTCTAAAATATAAATCTGACTGCAGATTTTTGTTTATATAGGAAATAATGAATTCAGCGTTAGATATTTAAGGCTCTAAACATGCATAAATAGTTAGTGCAAATAGTGCTAAAACTGTATGTAGCCATGATTAGGTCATGATTTTTTTTTAGCTGCATAGAGATTCTGTCATTTCCTGTAGAACTATGGATATTTAGATTTTCACTACAGTAACCTGAACCTGTATGTTGACAGATTTCTGCTTTCTTAAAGCCTTTTTATGCTTGCAATATTTAGCGATTTAGCAGTCCAATCAAGACTGAACATGTTAAATATGGAAGCATATCAGCATTAAGCATCATCCTAGATAGACATGTTTAAACTAGGGATGCACGATATTGGGATTTTGGCCGATATCCGATATGCCGATATTTTAAAACTCACGTAG
>NW_015150549.1:225923-241353 GCF_000732505.1 Cyprinodon variegatus
CTACGTGAGTTTTAAAATATCGGCATATCGGATATCGGCCAAAATCCCAATATCGTGCATCCCTAGTTTAAACACAGAATAATCAAGAGAAAGTAGAGGAATGATTTTACTGCTGAATTTTAAAACCAGTCAATGCTTTGAAACAGGAAGAAAAAATAACAGAGAAGTACTACACTTCTACTAACAAGCAGAAGTACCTCAACCGATTCCCTACTCTTTACTGCATTGTCAATTTAAATTATTCTAAGGAGCTATTATTCTTAAACTGCAAATATTTTTGTTTTGTGTGTTTTTAAATTTCTTGATATATTTATGGACTGATACCAACACCAGTATTGGACAAGGCCCCGATCCAGCACTAACATGGTGGTATCGGCATCGGTGAGTACCAACAAATAGAGCACTGATACCATTTTGAGAGCCAAAAGTTTATTCAACTATTGTCACCCATTCCAGGCAGGCAATAAAAAGTTCTACTGGTTTCACTTTGCATTAGTCTTTTTCCTGCTTTCCAAAGGTTGGCAGCAGCTGGACAAAGCCATGATGGCAATTATTTTACTTACAAGTAGTATGCAGTTCCTCATATATACACACATCAATTTCAAACAGATGATATCGGCAAATACTGCACAGCCAGGGATCGGTAACACTAATAAATAGATCATATTTCCAGTTTTACCTTCCCTCCACTGGCTGCTTTTACATTTTATAGTGTCCTCATTTGCTGTGAAATTTACAAATGCCCATATACTTTTCTGAGCTGCTGCATCTCTATAAACATACTTTGATCATTATTGTCACTCAAAATTATGCTTAAACTCAGGAGGGACTGTGCTTCAACTATCGAAGCTCCTAAACCGAATCAAATCCATCTGTTAAAAGTTCATTGTCTGCTTTTAACTTCTTCTTAAAGCCCATCTACTCTCAAGTAGTTGTATCTGGCTTAATGTATATAAATGAGTTTTTGTTTGTCTTTTTTAATTCATTAACTGGGCTGATATGGTATCATTCACCCATTGTAAACGGTGTTTAATTTTTACTCACAAAAGCAGTTTGGTCCATTTACAACAGAAGAGGATTAGGGCCACTGAAAAAATAAAGTTAACTGATTTTTACATTTTATTTCAGTTTAATATGGGAAAAAAAATCAGAATTCTGCGGGAAAAAAGTCAGAATTCTGAGATTAAAGTCGGAATTCTGAGAAATAAAAGTCGGAATACTGAGAAAAAAGTATGAATTCTGACTTTTTTCTCATAAGTGGAAAAAATATTAAAAAATCAGTTCTTTTTTCCGAGTGGCCCTAATCCTCTTCCGTAATTTACATGTTTAACAGTACACATAAACTTGAATTAAATGTTAAATATTGAATTAATAAGTTCAATATTCAAACTAATATATGTGGTCAAATTGGATTTTCCTGTCTGGAAATGAAAAAAGGCCACCAAAGGAAGGAAGTCTTTCTCAACCTTGCAGAAAAGACAGGATTGTTGAGACAAAGCATGTTTTTGATTGTGGACTGACCTCCATAGAAGTACTGGTCCACAGTCTTCAGCCAGCCCACGTCGTCGTGTGTGTGGGGAACCAGGTGGACATTCAGCATGCCAGGCTTGGTGGCGTGACATGACTGCAGACATAAAACACAGTTTATCAACATAAAAGGGTTAAGAACCAAAAGTGTTAAACACGAATAAAACCTGGCATGCTAACTAACGTCCCAAACTAAAAGCTCACATAAGGAATGAGTGAAAGTGAAAATAGTCCGTCAGCCTTATTTTAGTTTAAAAACACAGAATTAAAACTTCTTCAAACAGTAAAATCAGACTAGAACTGTAATGAACGACCTGGTATCCGCAGGCGGTGCTGGTGTCTCTGTTCTCCTGACCGACAGGAAAACTTAAAACCCCGCTGAAGACAGACAGAAAAGCGACCAGCAGCAATAAGTAGGCCGCCATGTTGCAAACTAACATGAAATCATGTGATACATGTTTATATCAGGTATGGTCACGTGATCAAATTCCACATGCGACATGGGTGGCTAAAACCCTCAATTCAGACTGTCAGGCACAACCGACGACCCGATCTTCTATAAAATTCTTCTACTGTAGCAAATTCTTTGGTAGTTTGCACCTCAATGGTTCTTTAATAGATTGTATTACATTTTTTCCGCATTTATCGGCATTAATTGCATTTAATTAAACGTGTAGTTTGAGTTTTATTCATGGGAAAGGTCCTAAAGGCCCGTATTCAAATGAAAACCGGTTTCATCAAGTTATAGTTTTGTGAAGTGGTGCATCATCATGATTCAATTCAGTTTTCAATTCTGTTTATTCACAACACACGTCATCTCAAGGCACTTTACAGTTCACCAGATCAAAAATTTTAAGTTTTCTATCTAAGGAAAACCAGTTGATTGCATTGAATCATTCTATCAGATGCAATCCTTCACATTAAGCATGCTTGTAGCGACAGTGGAGAGGAAAAACTCCATTTTAACAGGAAGAAACCTCCAGCAGAACCAGGCTGGTTCTGTGAGCGGCCATCTGCCGAGGCCGACTGGGGTTCAAGGAGACAGAAGCAGAGATACAAAAAGGAACTGTAAAAGGCGGCCCCGTCCAGGAAACACACAGCCAGGCAGACGAGCGCCGAGCCAACTCCCATGTCAGAGGATGAAGAGGGCACATCCAGCATCCAGCCAGTCACACTCAGAGAAAAAGGACAATGGAAAAACAGGCCGATCTCCAACATCTATAAACAAAGGTGTTGATGGCAGCAGCACAGCTGCTATTTCTCTCCAGGGCGGCATCACAGCCAAACAGGTACAGATGAGGTGAAGTCACTATGAGAAAAGGCAGAGAGACCATAATGTTAGAAATTTAACTAACACATTCTGCAGAGTGATGAAAAATTATGAAATAGGGGTCCCTATGTCCTCCAGAAGTCTAACCCTATAGCAGCATAACTATAGAGATAGCTCAGGATAACCTGTGCCACTCTAACTATAAGCTTTATCAAAAAGGAAAGTTATAATGTTAATTACAAAGGACTAAACCTATAAAAAGTCTTTTTATTTGTTAAACATTTTAACAAGTGTAAAATACATACTGGAAAATTCACCAATTTTATTGTAGGGCTAAAAAACTATCAACATATGAGGCTATGAAAAACTAAAAGTGCTGTTGCTGAATAGTTTATTGAAAACTTGCTAAGTTAAAAACTGGCTTTGAATAGATGAATCATTAAATAAAACAACTGACTGAATATCAATATTGATGGGCAAGTAAGGTTAAATTTATATGACCTTAAAAGTCCTCATTTAAAAGTGTGAACAAACACACACTTGACAAAATGATGATTATGAACCTCTTCAGAACTCAATTAAATTTCATTCAAGCTAATTTCAAAACAGCCCCACTAAAGAAGGTAAATTAGAGCTTTTTTGGGCATCTTTGTTTCTGCAATTGTTCAATGAGGCTCTATACAAATGAACAACTATGTCGCATGTTCTGTTGTTTTTAGTCAGCCTTAGTGCCTTAGTTAGTCCTTAGTGCTTGAGTAGGCATTTTGCCAGGCATCGGATAATGATTTTTGGATAACAAAACCAAACAAAGAACTTCTCAGCAGAATTCCTCTTCTGATAAAATGCTGAGTTTTAGTTTAGATGATTGTTTGTCACCGGATGTTTTTAGGGTCCCTGTACTTTAAAATGAAATCTGGATGAAGACAAGGGTTTTGCACTGCTTGTCAAAGACTATCTAAGAAATTTTGAAGGGAAACCTTCAAAATCTCCTAAAATCTAAGTTAGACGTTTTCATTTTAGAAGCTTTAGGTTTAGACACTTTGGTCGAACGTGCATCAGCATCAGAGGCAATGATACAGAAATCTCAGCAAATAGATAAAGAACAATGGCTTTCTCCTGATGGGGACAGAGACATTGCTTTTTTACCCCTAAGGCTGATAACAGAAGAATGTTTAACAAGTTTGAAGGAATTTACACACACTGCAAAATAAACTGATGAACCAAGCACGTATGTTTGGTTATATTTAGACTTCTCCAGCTATATGATAAGGCAAAAAGACATTTTAGCTTTAGAAGTACTGAAAATATAACATTTATAAAGACCATTTTCATTTCAGTGATTCTTATTACAGCTATACTCTTATTCCTTAGCTGTAAATGCACAATGCCTCTTCCTTTTTCGTCCTACACAATTTGTATATTAAGAATACCTATTTACGCTGAATCAGTTGTACAGATGTCTTGGGAAGTTATGAAAATTAATTTTGCTTCTGGACTTATCATGTATATTCATATCCCTGCAAATACACTTGCTGGTAAATGTTTTCCTGATTCTTAAGTCAAAAGGCTTTTTATAAAAGACATACAAAAACACTGCTGAAGCTTAAAAAAAAGCTCTTAGTTGGAAAGAGGTACATCCAGAATCTCTGCTAAGTTTAATAAAACAGTTTTCCAGATGTTTAATCTAAAGCTAAAAATATATAGTCAGTTTGTTTTATTTTATTTATTATTATAAGAACAAGATTACAGAGAGATTCATTATATGGGTAATATTATGCAGATAGCAGAAGCAGTAGCTGGGCTGATATGGTATCATTCCTTGACATGCCTTCAAAAAACGTTGATTGTATAAGAATTTTTCTCTTTAAATTGTATTAAATCACTTTAACTAAAATAGCACAATTAGTTTAATGTTTTTTTTTTAGATAATAAAAACCAACCGATTGCATCGAGTCATTCACTTTAGAGGATTTACTCCTCCTAGAAGGGAGCATTCTGTAGTTGACTCTACAGCAGTCCCTGCTGCTCAGCATGCATGCAGCGACAGTGGAGAGAAAAAAAACTCCCTTTTAACAGAAAAAAAAATCCAGCAGAACCAGGCTGGTTCTGTGATCAGCCATCTTCCGAGGCCGTCTGGGGTTCAAGGAGACTGAAGAAGACCAAAAAAAGGAGCATAGAAGCACTGATTTATAAGTACTTTCTATGTCAGGAAAGGTAACAGTGAACAAGCTTCATAAGTGCTTCCGTCTAGGAAAGAAACTGTTAGACACATGAACTATGAGCTGGTTTTCATATTTAAAGGATAAAAGAGAGCACACAGAGGTAGAGTCAGAGTAAAAGCTGAGTTAACAGCTATGTTTGTATCTTTGTAACTAAACAGTAAATATGAAGTAACTCCTAAGCAGCTGAAATACTTTTGTTTATGGAGAATAAAAAAGATAAACCCATCATGCAAAGCAAGTCTTCCAGGCAGACTACACAACTTCCTCCTGGCTGTACAGAAAGGACGCTGACATTTTTCCCAATTTATTAGAATCCTTTGGCTTTTATTCAAGGTATTTTGCTTTTTTAAAAGTACAAAAATGAGAGTGAAAATGTCCTGTTTTGTAACTGAAATGTGTTAATTTCGGACAGCATATTATTCAAATTCCAAATAAAACAACTTAAGTTTTTTTTTTTTTAAGAATCATATTGTTAAAAGACATTTACATATTGGAGATCTGATTCTCCATGTTAAGTACCCTTTTTCTGCTAAATGGACATAAATCTTTGAAAGTTCATAGAGAGAAAAAGCACACGATAATATAGAATAGAGCCGAACGTTTTACTAATCCTCACAAAAAAAGACATGACACAGTTGTTACAGTTTCACAAAAATCTGTATAGTTTATTAAAAGTTAAATTATACATAGCAGAAATAAAGTACTTACACATTATTTGGAAATTCTTTTTCATTGCTTCTGTTTCCACATGCATTAAAAAGAACCCAGCACATTAAAGCCTTTACTAAGGTTTAATGCCATTTTTAGCCCTTTCATTTGTTTTTTAATTGTAAAATTCTACCTTCCTCATTCCAGTATTTGGGTTTTCTGGATTGTGACCAACAATCCCAGCTAATTGGCTAACAGCAGTAATAAATCTTTGGCTGCATTTTGTATCAAAAATATGGTTTATATGATTTGTCCATTGAGGTTTTATTAGAAAAACAAAAATCTTTACCTGTATTGACCAGTGCAGTTAAACATTGAGATTTTTTCCTAAACATGTAATAAATATAATAACTTTCACCATAGAAAAATGTTATTTTTAAAAGTAAACATTATTTTCTTGATTGTCTTTGGTTATATTTTTTTAGTGTTGACCTCCCATAGCACTTTGTTTATGCCCTTTAGATCCTACCCCCATTAGCTCCCTCATGTGGGCAGATGATTAAGGTGGAGTCCAGATCCAAACGGAAAGCCGGGTACAGCGGCTGAGAGAACCTGCAGTGAAAAGTGTGAAGCAGCACCACCGTGTCTGACACACTGTAGAAAGACAATGCCCCTTTCTGCCGCTCTATAAGCACGCCGATCCTTGGGCAGGGTGGCGCTGCCACTGTGGTCTTGCGGTTGTCGTGCCACGCAGAGTAACCTGTATGGGTACACCTCAGCCGCCAGGAGTTCTCGTTACGCCCGAGCAGGCAGGGCTTTCCACCACCTTTGCGTCCGATTGACAGCGACGTGAGGCCTATGTCGACCCATCCGCCTCCCCTCCACTCTACCTCCCAATAGCTGGCGGCGCTGAACTGACCCTCCCTGCACAGGACTTGTGCCACTGAATCAAAGCGATGGGGGTGAGGGGGGTAAGGCTGCGTGTCTTCGCCACAGTGGGCCCCCTGAGGCCCCTCAAGGAGGACCAGAGTGGGGTGGGCGGTGTAAGGGTCCAAGGAAAGACGACACGAAACTGGAGACAGCAGAGAGGGAAGTAAATAAGCAGTTGCAAAGGAGGATCTCTACATTTTTATGCTTCTTGTTAGGAGGCATTTAAAAAACCTATCTAAACATTCAGATTTGAAAAGATGGAAAATAGTCTGAATTAATTGGCTTAGAAAGGAAACTACAGTGCAAAAAAATGAAATCTAAAACTTCTTAGAATACGTACATTTTCTTTTCTGGAATTGAGCAGGTAAGTGAAACACTTTCTCAATAGAATAGGAGAATCTACATTTAAAAAACAATTGAATTGTCTTATCAAGGGCATATTATCTAATTATCTTATTTAAAGGGTAGAAATATTAATCCCACTGACATATCATATTATTTACCTGCACCAATTAAGGGTTAATACACATATTCTAAGAAGTTTTTACTCATTTTTGATTGTTGTTTTAAGTTATACAGCGAATATGGGAGGATTCTATGTGATCCTATATAGTTTGCATTCATCTCATTTTACTTTAGCTTGAGTTCCTGGGAAATGGAGGAAAAACTTCTTAGAGGCTAGGACAGGAGATTTAGGGCGTGGTTCATCTTCTAGCAGTCTATAAAATCAGCCATAACAAAGTGGTTCATACTGAAGTGCATTTACATGTTTAAATGGCCCAGTCAAAGTCCAAACCTTAATGCAATACAGAAGCTGTAACATTTTAATAGACACTCTGCATCAAAGCTTGAACTATTTTGAGAAATGCAAAAAGAAGATTTGCATGGTAAGTATATCATTGGGAAGTGTCAGGCCCAGGGGTGATAAATCAACCAGTACATCAGAAGACATTCGTCACTGATGGGACAAAATGCTGTGCATTACCTTACTCCTCCACAACATTCATTTTTAATGCCTAACAAGGTGCCAAAACACTGACACATTGTCAGCTGGAAGAAGCAGAAGCACTGGTCTTAATGATAAAGCAGAACGTCATAAATACACCATGATTCTCATTTATTATTGAAGGAGGTCTAGACGAGGCTCTCTGATTTCCAAGCAAGATTCTCGCTATGTAGTAAATAGAAGCGTGGAGGGAAGAAACAGAGAGGAATGAAATGGTGGGGGGGGTCTGTTTAATTTCCTGACAATGATTTTCCTCAGGCGGCTCTGCATGCCGTCTCTGTGATTATTCTTCTCAAACTGTATCTGAAAACAACACTGTGAGCATGAAAACTGAGCACAGGTTCTTCACGTGAAGCTCTTACATCTGAGTAAAGCCGTCCTCATCCTCTGATCAGGTGGCTGCAGGCACAATGTGGACAGCGGAAAGGAAAATGGAAGAGCTGAAATAAAGGAATGAAATCCAAATGTTTGTTATGGAATCTTTGTTTCATAAATGTCCAAGATGCTCTGTCATCTTCCACATACCCCTATTGTTCTGTTGCCCCACGGATTGGCATTGCTGGGGTTTGGAGTTCCTCTGGCCACCTTCCAAACACAACAAAGATGACAGCACTTAGTGGAAGATAAAAAGGATAAAAAAAACAAACAGAAAATCCTGATGATGGCATATTATAATGTGTTGCTGTAAACCGATGGATGAAAAGTGTTTATTTGTAATCCCAAAGTCACATCTGGGCAATTGGGCTCAGTTTCTTTTTAATGATACCATTTTGCTGCCAAGTGTTTTACACCAAATGCTGATATACAGCTGCAACTGTATTATATTTGCACATGCAATCTATTAATATGTTCTTCTAGAAACAAAACAAAAAAAACAACAAGAAAAAACAAACTCTAGCTTAAAATATCATAGAATAAAATCTAAGTCTTACTTTATAAAAGTATAAAACAGACAAAATGATGCTGCATCAGTCTGAAATGGAAGTAGGAGTGTTGTTCATGATTAGAAATCCCTGTAGATTGTCAATTTATGTCAAATCCAAGCTTAGCTGGAACCAGAATCAGTCAAGTCAGTTATGTTTTTAAAGGTTTTTCAGATTAAGCTTAATGTTTTAACAATAATGCATGTAAAGACTGATGGAGTAAAACACAAATAAACTATTTCCATCAGGTATTACCAAAAAACTATTTAAAAAATGAGGTGAAACTCCAGACTTGGAGATCCAAAGATGAGCCACAGAGGGTCATGTCAGACAGCGCCCTCTTGTCCCCAACATTATTATTAATTAATGATCACAGCGTTAAATGTCATGTAAAATCCACTGACATGACTCTCCCACACAGGGCAGGACACAGTGGAGTGTGTGGGTGCATCTGAGGATCTTGTTTCTCATGCCTACCGTTTAAAAGCTCTCCTCCGGGGACATAGTTCTCATTACCTGGAAGAAAAACGACGCGTCAAACTGAGGGAAATGTGCCAGTCAGCCCAAAGCAAGCATTCAGTGTATATCTGCATCCTGTTAAAGCTGATGGGAACTTTTCTAGATAACACCAGGGCTTTTGTGAGTTGCATTTCTGTACCGCTTCAGTATATTTAGTGTCTATCCCCTTCAGGGTGTAATATACCTGCACGGCTGATCTTGTCCACCTGCTCCCTGCAGACATCCTCAATGCAGCTGCGTAAGTGACTCAGAGCTTTCCTAGCATCGCTGAAGGCCTCTGCAGGCAAGCTGAAGGTTTTGTAGTGTTGATCTGTGATGGGAGGGATGCAGAGCAGTGGGGCGGCCTAAGCCAAAGGTAAAAACAGAGAGCGGAAAATTACACCTGCCCTCCCTCCCTTCAATCCTCATTAGTTCCTCTCATCCATCCTTCCTCCAGTATCCGTTATCTGCAGGACAGATATCTGAGGATCTCTGGCTGAGGAAACACTTCCTAATGGAGTACATTTGTGGTTGCCTGATGTTTTCCATGTTTTCAGACAGAGTAGGATTCTCAGTGCAAGCTAGAAAAAATAACACATTATAGATGGAAACCTTTAAATAGTGAAAAAAAAGAGCATTAAATTGTTACAAACACACCAAGGAACATGTGGTTACAAAAAAATAGATAAAATAATAAATAGATGTGGTTTTAGTCAAATTAAAAAGAATGCAATTAAAATGTATGCTGGTAGTTTATTTTTCATTGCTCCTTCCATTATCTGTTCTTCTTTTTCCATCTTCAAAGTGCTGGTGTTTCTTTCCTGTTAGTCTTTTTGTTTCCAAGTAAAAAGAGGCGAGGGATGCTGATGTCATTTCTGTTTCCAGAAACCTTCTCCTCAGAAGTCGGATCCTATTTTTATTTGGAAAAACAACCCACCAACCATGTTCCAGATCAGTTACCTAGGCAGTTCCAGGTAGCATTAGTTCAAGGGCTTTTCTTAAAACAAAGTCTTCTTTTATTTACTTCTAGCTAAATAAAATGAAGGGCCGCTTCTCAATTCACAAGAACGCGAGTACGGACTTGTGTCCTCGCCAAGTATGTTCTTGAGAAGAACACAGGAAGGTACCTGCATTTTACCTCCTACTATTAATAGTCTCTAGATAATAATACATTCTTACCTTTTTTATTTAGTATGGAATAATAATAAACACAGTCAGATAAACACAAATCAAATCAAGATTTTTCCAAATAAAATCGCCATCAGAGCCAGCGGTACTTCACACACGGCTATGCTGAGAGAGAGCTGCTGTAGACGGGCTAAAATTTGCCCTGGCTGCGGATAGCCTCAGGTCCGCTGGTTGCCACGGTCCTCTCAGCATCTGGACTTTTTTTTAAATAACGAGCTAAATCAGTAAATGGGCCATATAGTGAAGCTTAAAAGTATAGTGTTCTTACCTAAATTTATTTTAAAACGTACTCTTATAGAACAATGGCGACAGAAAAGAGAACTTTCAACTTAACGGTATTGTGGAGGATTTTCGCCAATTTTTTAAAAGACCCGCCCTCTGCACTTTCCCTCCTGAGATGGAACGCCTATGAAACGCCTGCTACAGAATGCAAGAGCCCATCTCTCCGCGTACACGTTCTCCTTAAAAGTTGCTGTTCTCATAGCTAATACAAGCTTACTGTGCCCGAACGTCCGGCCTAACCCGCCCTAAATCACTATATAGAGCAGGGACTATATAGTAGACTTTATAGTGAACTCTGTTAACTTACCATTCAGACAGATAATCACTACTTTTTGCTCTGTTGGTAACGTAACTCCTCCTCCACTGCACGTTGCCTGCTCCATCTCTGTCGGTTAGCGTTTGCCTATGGCGACAGCAGGCTGCTGTGACAGCAAATCCCATAATGCTTTGAGAGGAGAGCTGTCTCAATGCAACGCATTCTGGGATACATCTGCCTCTTCTGAGGCCTTTTTTTTCTCCTTCTCATACACTTCGTAGACACTTTTTCTCTTACGACGCTCGGCCATTTTCAAAGAATCGCGGTGAGAAACATGAGCTTCAACGACTGTCTCACCATAAATCTACGCCTGAAAGTGCGCAGAAAAAGATAGCTAAAGGGACGAGCACGTAGGACGGCCTTACGTAAACATATCATCAGAATGATTGACAATTAGGAGGACCATTTATTTAGATGATCCACCCGGAAATAAAAGATCGCCCTCTATACCTTTAATACTCTGAGCTCTGTGAGCGCTCCACTGGAAGCTGCTGCGGTGCATGCTGGGGCAGCTTTCAATCTTGAGAAAACCAAGTCTGCTCTGATGCATGCTCGGTAAAGAGGGAGGGGTGAGAACAACATCTGAGGACTTTGACTTCTTGTTCTTGTGAATTTGAACAGTACTGGGGCTGAGGCTGGTGACGTTTCATAAGCCACTTGTACATGAGAATGCACAAGTGCCCATATTGAGAAACGGTCGAGGATTTCTCCAATTTCCCTTGTCACCTGCGACAGAGGAACTTCATCTTCGGTTTGCAGCAGCTGGCTGATCTCCCCATCTCTCTTCCTCAGCTCCTCCAGGTCCTTCTGCAGAAGCTCGATATCTTGCTGCACTCTCCCGACAGCTGCTCGCCCTTTTGCTTCCAGCACAGCTTGAACCTAAAACACATAAACAGATATATTACCAGACATGGCAGGATGTAATAGACGGTGCCTTCCTGGAATATGATATGTATTCAAGACAGGTTTTGCTCCTGTATTTTGCTTCATCCATCCTTCTATCAATGAACCAGAAGAAAAGCACCAACAGCAGGATGCTGCCTTCATCAGGCTTCACTGTAGGAATGATGTGCTTTGATACAATATGGCAGGGAAGCAGTGAGATTGTCTTCTTCTAAGAAAAGCTTTGGTTCCCACCATTTTGTTTAATAAATGGTAGCTTGAACAGAAAACTGTGAGAAGTCCGAAGCTTGGAAGACTGTTTTAATAAACGAAACCTGTTTTAGGCATCCTCATCATCCAACATCTTATCTCTGAACTATCTGGGGTGTTTCCTGAGGAAAGAACATAAATGCCTGCAGAATCTCATGAACAGTAATAGTACAGATCACTAAAATATTTACAGATATGAATTCAGAGAGACCATTTTTCCTTTCCTGAACCTTTACCAACACTTAGGGTTAGTATATTTGTGTGTACTGCAGCTGTTAACCCTCAGCACCAGAATGATCTCAAAACCTTTCACTTCTGCTTCTTACCTCAGCTTTAGTTTTCTCCAGGCGGTGTGCCATCTCAGTAAACAGAGCTTCACTCTCCTCCAGAACTGCTGTGGATGATACCTAAAAAAAAAAAACATCTAAACAGTGAGGCTGATAAAAAAAGAAAAAAGTTCAATAAACTCTATTCCGAAGAGTCTTTATAGCAAACTTCGATCTGTGTTTTTAGGAGCTTCAGCCTAAACAGCATTATTTTCAAATGTAGATTCAAGTCTTTATTTAAGTTCAACCAACATGAATTTATAATTTGGGACATCAGATAAAACATAGATGGGCTGAGTTGAGAAGTTGTATCCAGATGTTTTCCTTCATATACAAATAAAACAAACAAAATGTTTTTCTCTGAGTTAACTTAAAAAAAGATCAAAAACACTCAATTACTGCAGTGGCGATTTCTCATTGAATACTAGGGAGGCTGAACCTCCCCTGTAAATTTCGTTAAATGTATTGGTAAAATATGCATTGTCAAACTTCATACATTTAGTCATTAAACTGTATTAAATATGCACTAAAATACGCCTTATTTCATGAGTATGTTGCGTATTAATCAGCTATTTTCAGCTCTTGGAAGCAATCTCCCCTCTGGTCAGGAGGAGCTCGATTCTGCCCGTCTGTCTCTATGAATAGCGAGAAAGTAGAGCCCTGATTTAGTTTTTTTTTTTTTATTTCCTGGATGATTATCTGATGCGCTCTTTCAGTAATTTCGGTAGATGGCGAGGTGGGTTAAGGTTTCTGTTCTATTTTTCTGTTTAGTCAATATGTTGATGGCTCTCACTGTCGTTCTCTGGGCTCTCAAAGCCTTAGAGATGGCTTGGAAATCCTTCCCAGACTAATGGATGTCAATTATCTATTTTCCGCACTGTTTAGATTTTTTTTATTAGGCCTTAATTCCCTGTTGTCAAGAAGGGTCTATATAAGTGATTTTTTTTGTGTGAAATTATTCCATAATTGTTGTTTGTCACATATTTTTGACAATTCTACGAGCAGTTTTAATTGATTAAGGTATTTTTCTTTTTTAAACCATTAACTGTACTCTATGATTATCTCTAACTGAGAATCAAATTTGTCAAATAATTTGAAACAGTGACATGTGTAAGACGGGCAATGGCAGAAATCTATAACTTACATCAGTCTCCCACAGCGTTGATGTCAAAGAGCCTATTCATTGAAAAAGCTTCCTGGATGGGAAGCGAAACGTCTTCAAACTTGGAAACAAAATCCAGTGGAGTTTTGAACTTTTTTGGAAAGAGTCTTCAAACTTATTTTCCTCATTTCAAAGTGAAACATCTGTCTTTTATTCCCTTATAATTTGAATATCAACCAAAACAAAAGGTGCAGCCTATTTAAAGTGATTATACATTTTTTTTTTCAGAAATAGATTGTTTAAAGTCTCTATCAGAGCTTTTTTCTGCAGTTTGATTTTAGATCCTCAACAGTTCTACCAATAAAGTCTAATAAAGACTAGTAGTTACAGTCAACGTGCTTTTTCTTATATTAGCTCCTACACATTTTTGCATGCTAAATGTGTTGTTTTTTTTTTCTTTAGCAAAACCTTTATCCAATCTAAACTTTTATTTCTTCTTGCTCATCTTTTCCAACCAAGTTTGATCTACAGCATTTTTAACTGCAATAGATGAATGAAAGAAGATGCAATAACAAGAACAGCCCATCATTTATTATGAACCTTGTATATTGTGTTAGACTCTCGATCACCTTTCTACAAACTGTTCCCTGTTACAGAGAAACCTGGAGGCGTCAGATAACAGCAGGTCATTTATTCCTGGTTAATTCCACTCAGGCTCAAAGACACATTTTGAACTCTTGAGACGTCCCCTTCACATTAGTAATTAGTAAGTTCTTGGAAACTCTTCCCCACTGATGAAAGACAATGTTCACAGAACTACTGGGCTAACATAGAGGAACAGGAACGGTGTGAGTCAGTTGCCTTGGTTACCTTGAGGGACTCCAGGCTTTGTTGCAGCTCTTCTTGGTTTCTTTCTCCAGTCCGTATCCTGCCCTGAACCTTCTTCTGGGACTCCTGGAGCTGGAGCTGAAACAATGACACACTAAGCCAAAACAAGGCTTTGTTTTTGGTCCACTTTATAAAGCCTCAAGCTCAATGCTATTTCTGACATTTTGAATTGAAACAGCTTCCTGGATGGGAAGCAAAACATCTTCAAAATTGGAATAGTTGATTACAAGTTGATTTTTTTTTTTTTTTTTTTTTTTTTTTTTTTTTTTAACTTTTTTGGAATTATACAGTCATCAACATTACCTTAAGTATAAAAAGGTACACTGAATTAGCCTAAAAAAAATTATTTCATTCATTCACAGTATCATATGAGCTATGCAGTTGCAGGTTTTTCAAAAGGATTAACTAACTTGCAGTCATATTCAGAGAAAGACAATACCCTGCAACGCCCTGTGAGTTTTTCCAACATATTTGGACATATGAATCCCTGTATTATCTTAAAAAAAACATCTAAAATAAGAATTTTAAACAATGTCTGCTAAATGTAATTACAGCAAGAGAGCATCTGGTGAGAACTTATAGGACATTCTCCAATTTACTTCTAATTAAAATACCTAAACTTAAAAATATCATAGATATATACACCTGGAGCTCACTCTTTGTACTGCTGCTCAGCCTTTTGTTTACACTCTCAGAAATATATTTTGGTTGACTGTTGAGGTGAAAGTGAAGCCTATGGTGTTGAAAGAGCTGTCAGGTTGACTTCATGATAAATGTGCTGTTAATCAGGAGGGAAAATTAGTTTGAGGACTAATTGGAGAACTTTAAATACAACATGCCCACAAGATTGACTTTTTTTCAGGTATGGAAAAAAAAATCCTCTGGTGCTAAATTATCTTCCATTCAAAACATATTAATTGATTAAAGTTAAGTAAATCTATGGGATTTGTTTATTCTGCTCATTTGAATCATTCAGTATTTTGGTATATCAGGCCTGCAGTCCTGGCTGTCGATACAGAGGGGTTTGGTTCAGGGCGATGGAGCAATCATGACTGGCATAATCCACATTTTATTGTCAAAAACAGATTTATTCACAGTCTTAAGGGAAACAAATATAAAATTTTGTTCCAAATCTACTTCTATTTGTGATTT
>NW_015150549.1:241593-253048 GCF_000732505.1 Cyprinodon variegatus
AAATTAGTTTTTTTTTTAATCAGCTGATTTTGAATATGACAGACTATTATACCAGTAGAGTTTTAAAGTTGTATCTTATTCTCAGAGCTGTTCCTCAGTAGATCTACCTGTCTCCTGGCTCTGTGCGTGTCCACCCTGCGCTCTTCCTCCTGGTCAGCCTCACACAGCAGGCAGTCTCCGCTCCATTCCGCTTCGCCGCCGCTGCCTTCGGGCTCCAGACCGAGGCGGTGTTGTGCGCACAGCTTCTCCGCCAGCCGCTCCACCGCCTCCACCAGCTTGTGCCTTCGCAGAGGACCGACCTCGCGGTGCGGCAGGACGTGGAGGTCGCAGAAGGACGCCAGACAGACTAGACAGGATTTCCCCGCCCTCAGCTTGCTCTCTGCCGGACAGAAATCACACGCCACCTCGCCGGCTTCTCCCAGGTAGAACACCGGCTCCCTGACCATCTCACTCAGTTTGAGTTTATCGACCACCTCAGCGAGCATCGTGTTTCTCCGAAGCACCGGTCTGGGGCTGAAGGTGTCCCTGCACTGTGGGCAGCTGGAGTGTCCAAACTCTGACTTATCCCAGTAGTCGCTGATGCACAGCATGCAGTAGGTGTGTCCGCAAGGGATGGACACGGGGTCCCTGAGGATGTCCAGGCAGATGGGACACCTGAACTGGCTCTCTGTCACTGAGATGTTAGCCTGGGCCATCTCGGCTCAGAGGTTCCTTCCCTGACAGGTTGCTTCTGAGCTGTCAAACAATCCTGTCCTTCTTATAAGGAAATGTCCCTGACATCCAAAGTGTTGTTATGAACAGATCGGGGCGCTGCCCTTCCGCAATGTTCACTACGCAGATGTTACTGCTTCCCTCGGCACGGACTGAAAGGCTGTAAAAGGAGCGCTGCACTAAACGTGTCAATTTGGCTCATTTTTCTTTTGACAAAAGATATGAGTTTTATTGTTTGCTCAGAGAAAACTGAAGAACGACAAAAGTAATAAACCTGATATTATCACAATTGTAACAGTTAATACATAGTTATAAGATGAACTGCTGGTTTTACACACGCACACACACACACGCACACGCACGCACACGCACGCACGCACACACACACACACACACACACACACACACACACACACACACACACACACACACACACACACACACACACACACACATATATATATATATATAGATGGTCGTCTCGTTCTTTCCCTTCTAGTGCACCTGTTGTTAATTTCATTAACACCAAAGCAGCTGAAACTGATTAACAACCCCCTCTGCTACTTAGCTGACCAAATTGATATCCCAGAAGTTGAATTTATATATATACAATATACGTGTGTATATATATATATATATATATATATATATATATATATATATATATCCATTAGCTTAGAGTAACATTGAACTGTTTCATTCCTTAACAACTAAAAGCTGCTCATAGACAACATTTTGTGAAGGCAGATGAATAAAGGATAACTTTTAGTTTCATAGACTTCTACACATGTATTGTGCTGAGATTTTTCATTGTTTTAATACCCACATGTATCTTTAAGTTGTTTATGTTATTTCTTTAAAACAGATATGTTCCTTTTTTCTGTTTACAGACGTACTCTTTTAAAATTACTTAATGTAGGCTAATAGATTGAGAAGTAAATCTTAAATTGAGAAGTAAATCTTAATAAAGTAATGCTGCCATCTACTGGTCATCCGTAACTAGACAGGAGACACAAGTTAGACAAGGATTCTTAGAGGTGGAGGCAGGTATTAAAGGGAGGTCGTGATTTCTTTTTTAAACCCAAGTGCTTGACTTAAAAATAAAACAACTTTGTATTATTATGAATAATTCCATAATTTTAACATCTGAAATATTGTTTAAACTATGAATAAATAATTTTATGTGTTAACTTACCACAAGCACCACACGTTTGCTGATAACTAGCTGTTCTTAATGTATTTAGCTACATATTTTCAGCTGAAAATCATTTGTAATCTGTCTTGGTTACAGCTCGTCATCAATGCTGTAACTCAATCTTTAATACAGTTTGATACTAATAACTTACAAATAACTTTGATAACTTTGCTCTGGAAATGATCATTTTTGCTCATCACTGAATTTACCGTGGAATATTTCTAAATCAGAAAGGTTTAAACTTTGCATACAGTTACAAATATGTGCTAACTTCTTTATCAGTATTTTGTGAAATGTTAAAGGTCAAAGAAAACCAATTTTGTAGCTATCAACAAGCTTTTCTCTAAACGATATGACCCATCAAATGAGAATCATCTAATAAGATGGCTTCCTGTATCAGAAGATATTAGATATATATTAGATATTTATACTTTCAAAGTGCTTTATGTCTGGGTCATTCCAGATTCATACTTTTCTTTTATCTTTTCCAAAAACATTTCTGTATGTTTTGTTTTGTGTATTGTTGGAACAGTGTCTACATTTCATCCATCTGCACCAAAAAACCATCCTTCTATGAAGTTTTCTAAAAATATCAAGAGGAGGTGCTTGAAAGCATGGCAGTGATAGTTTTATGCTGAGGGTTTATTCTATTTTACTGGTAAAAAGCCCAAAGTGGATGGAATAAAAACAAAGGAGATCTACCACCATATTCTAGTCAGATTAACATATAGGAAGTGGAAACTTGGCCAATATTTGGTCTGACAGGAAAAGGATTTCAAACACACATCCACACTGAATCTGTTATATAAAAAACAAAATAAATAACTTTCATGGATGGCCCTAACTTCAAACCTTTTAAGAATAAATAAAATATATGTAAAATCAGGTCCATTGAAGAAAACCACTCAAATTAAACAAACTCCACCTGATAGAAATTGTTCGAGTATCCTTCCTGAATTATGTCAGAAGCTGTTTTCCCAATTCTGGGGACGCATGTATGTGAGATTTAAACAAGAATTAGTAAATTCACAGCAAACTAAAACTAGATACACCTGCTTTTCTTCTAAAATTTTTTTTTATGGTGTATAAAGGAAATTAAAAAATGTCATAAATGTAGGCAACAATGACAGGCAGCCTTTGCAGTGGACACAACACTTACATTTACAATAAAACATTTGTTTGAATGAAACATGTCTGACTAAACACAAATAATATTTAATGAAGCATGCTCAAATCTAATCCTTAATTATTAATCTTTAGAAAATTGACTAATGTAACTTATTTAAACATTTAAACATTTGTAAATGTGTGGATCAACATTGATTTATTGATTCTGTAATTTCCAAAACTGTAACTGGCTTGTTGTTTTATTAAAAAAATACTGATTTAGTCTCAGAAACATATTTTGTATTTTCAGTTAAAATAAAATGAGAAACAAAACAATTATTCTAGTCTAGTAGTAAATACACTTAGAACAAAAACTGTCATCAATTTCATGACACAAACAAGAGCTGCTGCAAACAGCTGAGATTGATTACGTTTTGGTGATTTAATCTCTTTATTTTCTCAGGCATTAAACATTTTTATGAACTCAAATGCTTAACCGAGATTTTATCTCTGCTTTTTGGTTCTATGTTATTTTGTTTAGATGTTTGGTTTTGGGGGTGTAAAGTCACAATGGGATACTTTAAAATATCAGAACTAAAAAACAAAGTATGCCATTGTCAGTTCTGTTTGATCTAGGCAGCTAAAAAGTGCATCACCAATTGGAACCCAAAGCAATGTGAGAATTTAATTAGATGAATGAAATTGTTCTTTGATAATTTTTTATTTATTTATTTTTTGTTGAACTATTTCTCAAAGTTTCTGTGTTTGATCTTAGGACTGTACTGTGCTTATCTCCAATCTCATATCTTGCTCACAGCTCCAGTCACTCTCTGAACTGGAGCTTAAATCAGGCATAAAGACAAAGCCTTGAAAGAAGGTCTGCTCCCTCGACTCCAGTGGCCTTTTGTTCAAAGCGAAGCCGTGTTTTGCTCACTGCTTTAGAAAGAGGACTTTTCAGCTGGGCAGTAAGGTGATGCTGGGTCTTTCTTGGCCCAGGGTGTTCCCTGGATGTCTCTGGTATACCTGCGGGAGTGAAGAGGTGGGGAGGGAGGGGAGGGTTGTCCTTGCTTATTTGGGGAGTGCTGGAATGGAGAAAAGGCAGCTGGTCAGTGGAGGGGGGAGGAGATCAAGGAAAGAGGCGGGGATGGAGGGATTGATGTAAGGTGAGAACGCTGAGAAAGGACAAATAAACAAAGGTGGCGATGAGGGTCTGAGGTGAATTAATTGTATCAAGCTCTTTCACTTGTTAGTGGCAGTCTCTGGAGACAACAGCACTGGGAACAGTATACCGCTAAAGGAGCTTGACTTCCATCAGCTTAGAGTAACATTGAACTGTTTCATTCCTTAACAAATAAAAGCTGCTTTGAGACAACATTCTGTGAAGGCAGTTATGAATAAAGGATAATTTTTTATTTTATAGACTTCTCCACATCTAATATGCTGACATTTTTCATTGTTTCAATACCCACATTAGGTTATAATACAGACAGTATTATAACCTAATGTGGGTATTGAAACAATTGGGTAGATTGTGTGGGAATAAATTCCCCAATTCTAGATCATTTTTTACATTTTTATTTTTCCTCGATCCATTTTTTACTCAAAGCTATTTTTTTTAATTATTATTATTGCCAGGATTTGGTTATGGATTGTTGACCCAAAAGCAGAGGCATGAAGGCAAAGGTGAATTTCTTGGTGATTTAATGAAGGTTTACAGAAACCATGGAGTCATCAGGGTGATAACTATCACAAGGTGGAAGGCTCAGAGAGACGGAGTTGGTGGAAGTTTGACGAGGAACCAGCACTGAAGAACTGCAGAGAGAGTATTTATGGGAGACTGAAACAAAGAGAGGGCTAACGAGCAGATTAGGAGCAGGTGTGAGTAGAGCAGAAACAAGAAAGGGGCAAGGGGAAAAAGGAGAACTCAAGAGGGCAGCAGAGGGCAACAAATAAAAACCTGAGAACTGAAAATAACCAGAAAACACAACATAATAAGAATTAAACCACTAAGACTATAAAACATGGAGTAAAACAAAACTGAACACTCAAAAGAAAACAGAACAGAACCAAGACTAAGACAGAAACTGAGAAAAAAACCAAAGAACACAATAAAATAAGAATTAAACCATAAAAAACTAGTAAACAAGGAGCAAAGCAAAACTGAATTTCCAAAAGAAAAAATATAACAGAACCAGAACTCTAACAATTATTATACTGGTATAGTTTCAAAACTCTGTGTCCTTTTGAAAGGTTTTCCTTGTTGTCTTTCTATAGCTTCAAACTAATATGTATTTATTTGTAATTCATGCAATAGACTGATAATTAATAACTGTGGTATATAGAGAAGGGCTTAAATAATTTAAAACTTGTGTCTGACTGGGTTACCTGTGTTAGGAATCCAGTCTGTGTGTTTTGTGTTTGTCTTCCTTCCTCCACCAGGCGGCGCCTGGCTCTGGTTGGCCTCCTCACACACCTGCGGATGGTTACCTCATTGACGGATTACTCTTAAGCTGCTGACTGCCACTACCTCGACTCCAGAGTGTTTGCCAGTTTTTGGGTACTCTAGCCAAGCTGAGCTTTGCTGAGTCAAACTGAGTTTTTGCCTACCTGAGTTTTAATCTTGCTGTTTTTTGTCTTTGCCTCTCGGCAGGAAGTCATCCTGCAAACTGGATTTTTCAGACCTGAGAACCAAACTTAGCTGAGGATTCAAGTTTGTGGTTTGGATTAACCTTTTCCCCCAAGGATCGTTTGGGGCTTCTCTCTGAGCAGGGGTTCATCTCCACAAGAAACCGTTCAAGTACTGCAGAAAATCTAAGTGGCAGTCAGCTTCTCTGTTCACCAAGGAACAACCGCAACCTTGTCCGCCCTCCATCAAACAAGACATTCACTGGAACAACCGACACCGATTGGATTCAATAAGAGATACCTTCTTCTGGAGACTTCCGGTTCGACACTGTTCAGAGCAGCACTGGACTAATCTCATCATTATAAATAAACCTGTTAAACTTTTCCCTGGTCTCTCTGTTTGGCCTTCTGCACGTGGGTCAAAGCACTAGATAAAATCATGACAACCTGGTGTTATGAAAACAGGGCAAATAGGGCTTCTTACGGCTTTTTCTCATAGGGGGATTTCTTCTTTCCACTCCACCAAAATAGATATACTTATAAACTGATGAAGAAGGGGATAATTCTAGATTGTTGTACACAAAAATATTAATCAGATTGAACGATATTAAAGGCAACCCTGTACATCCTTTTCATGACCCTCTAATCCTTTCACTCAGTTGCTTCTTTCACTATAATGACAACTAGGAGACCCATCCTACCCAAAGCAATTAACATCTTTCTTAAGAAAGATGGTGGGTGTTGGCTTATTCCTGGGAGCTGGTTTGCGGGGCCCCAGTGGTGGCCCCCGCCAGGGGTCAGGGTGCCCCAGGGTCCCCGGGACGTCATACAAACTCTGCTTTGTTTTAAAAAATATAAATATAAAAAATATAACCCCGGATGTCTGGGGGACAGTGATTCGCCTATGAATGCTGGCGTACCATAAAGAATAAATTATGAACAGTTTAGTTTGTGCCTTCAAGTCATTGCCCATAGGAAGACGTTACTTGGATATAACCTAACGACATATCTTCAGAACAGATTCAAATGACACAAAACTCTTATGGGTGAGTAGAACATGATGTAATTACGTAAAATGAAGGGGCCAATGTAATAAAAAAAACAAAAAACGGTGTTCACCTTTAATCTTTCTGAAACCGGATGTTTTTTTTCAAAGAGTTTATTTTGAAAGTGCAGAAAGGAAATCCCACTTCAGGTGCTTCCATCTAACATGACGCTAAAATGACAGAAGAGCTCTGACAAGTCAGATAAATTCATGGTAGGGGCCGTTCAGTCTTAAAATGGATTATTATGAAACTTTCCTTTTTAAAGCAGGTTGGAATAACAAAAATCAAACAAACAAACGATCCGGATATGAAATACTTTTATAGTCATGAGACTACCAGAAGAGTTGAGCGCTTAAAAGGAACTATAACGGTGAAGGAGGAAGAAGAAACTCTGATGGAGGAACCGCTACAAACTTGGTCTAAACTGGTTTAAACGGATGATAATTAGAAAACAAACAAACAACAGAGAGTTAAACTTCAATTCCTTTGAGGACCTTTCTAGTTTAAGCGTCTTTGTGCACCATGCGTAAAAGATGGATACGTCGGAGTCTGCCTGTTCTGATTTTCACTTTCTTCCTCATTGTGTTTGTGGATTTTCAATTACGCACAACCCGCTTTCCCAGATTCAATCACCTCCCGTCGCCCAGTGCGCTCCATGGATTCATCCAGCAGGTTTCCATCGCGGCCAAAGGCGCGCGGAGTTTAATGTACAACTACAGCAGCAGCGGAAGAAGATCCAAACTGGATAAATATAACGGAGACAAGTCGGTGACTGAAGGTACCCATGACTCTCAGCCAAAACTCAGACTGGATGATATTTATATAGCTGTGAAAACCACGTGGAAGTTCCACCAGACGCGTCTTGCGCTTCTGTTGGACACTTGGATCACAAGGACCAAGGCGGATGTAAGTGTCTCTGTCACTTCTCTGATTTATTACTCCACTCAACCATGCATGGCCCTTCAGTCAAAAACACGAGATGTCCGGAAGCAAAGTCCTCTTAAAGTAAAGTAAAGTCTTAAATGATCAAACACTAAACAAATTTGTTGTGAGTTAGTATATCTATTTCACCTTAAGTATTTATCTTCTGCGCTTTTCTTCTGAGATGAAACAGGGACTGAAACCAATAAGACATTATAATAATGTATCTATACTCAACCATCAGGAAATGCTTAAAAACAGTGGCGGTTCTAGACCAAAATCTACCAGGGGGCCAGGAGGGGGCCAGAGTGGGTTCATGGGGGCACAGAAAAGCATAAAATAAAAAACAGGGCAAGACATTAAAATGTATTAAGAGAGCTGGATGAAGTGAAATTTTTATTCAATTAGGTTTAATAAAAATTATATTTCTTATGAGGTCAATATACATTCATAATTTAGGAATTTTACATATTTTTCACTTAATTTACGTTAAAATGACAATTTTCTATAAAATCTGAATGATAACTAAAAAAAACCTGATTAATTCAGCTTTAAAAATTAGAGTAAAAAAAATGTTTTGAAAAGAAAAAAGCATTTACAAGATGAAGACTGGAATCCTATCTCAATACCACTGAAACTATCATCCTATTATTTTTAGATAATTAGTAAAACATAATTTAATAAAAAAGATAAAATAAAATAAATAGATCCAAAGGACCTATCAGTAACCATGTCTGTTCCAGCTCATATCATTATTAGAATTTCTTTTAAGTATTATTTCTTCAGTACAGGGGCAATATCAGGACATGATTTACAGGGGCACTGGCCCCGGTTGGCCCCTGTCTAGAACTGCCCATGCTTAAAAATGATGCGAACGGCAGGTTTCTTTGCAGGATCCTCAAGATTTATTCACACTCACCACCAATATGTATCAATAGAATTAACTAAATCATTTATGCAATGATTAGAAATGCATCTTATTTCATGAAAAACTGTTACTAGTTTAGAGAAGACAGGACAAGGAGGAAGATGAATGTTTTAATGTACAGAGACATAAAAACAAAGGTTAATTTTTTTACAGGACAACAACCAAAGCTTTAACAACAGCTGCCAATAAGAAAATGAGATTTCTTGGTTTTCTATTTATAATAAATCTGCAACAATCTAAAAAATGAGCCATCTCCACATGATTATAACGGGCTATTATGCCTTGAACTTTGAGGAAAGAGATTGAAACCATTTGGAATAAGGCTGTGACATTACTAAATGTGGACAAAGCACAGGGCTATAGATACTTCCCAGATGCACTCTAAAATTTGAAAGCCACTTTGCAGTTAAAGTCACTTAAAAATAAAAAATACACTGAAAAGCATTTGTTTGATTTACTTCTTAGGTGGTGTTAGTTGGCATGAGTGTAAAACTTTTCTTCACAAAAAAATGGATTGATTATTCAAACAAGTTTAGTATAAGACTATCCTTCAGTTAATGAAATAAATACTTTAGACATATACACGGGTAAAGAGTTGTTAAAACCAAAGGCAAGACAAATATTTTCAACGAAAAAGCTACAGAAGGGGATTCCAACCGTTTATTCCAGTTTATGAAATACTACAAGTAAGAAAAGCTGTAAAACCTTGAGCTTCAGTCAAGAAAATGAATCTGTCAAAAACTCTTCCTCTGGCTGTTTGTTTTGAAATCCCTGCTCCTTTTTAAATATCACTCAATATTTTGACTTAATGACATGCTCTTTTAGCGTGCAACATTTTGACAGTGTTTGCACCCACCCACACACACACACACACACACACACACACACACACACACACACAGTACTGTTGATGTTCACAGAGACTTTTAGCTATACCTCCGCATGTCAAAAGCGTTCAAAAAGAACATCTGTTTATCTCGTCGTGCAACATCTTTAATCTGCTGAGGTTTGATTTGTCCAACTTGGCTCAAACTGAGAAGAGTTTATCCTTGGGAAAAATCCATGATTTTTAGGATGAGTTGTGATGGTCCAAAAAAAAATCATCAATGACTTATAGAGCCGACAGTTTTCATGTTTAGATTCAAAACTGGCCTCATCTATCAATATGCAGTTGCATAAAAAACAACAACAAAAAAAAACATTATGAAAATGACTTTTTTTGTATTTTGTTTGCTAAAAATGTGAAAACAAATGATGAAGCATCTTTCATTTCTTGTTTTGTCTGAGGATGGAGGCTTTAAAGAAAAGGCCTAATCATGAGCGATAGAGGAACGTATTTAGAGGCAGGAACTTCCTCTTTTTGATACACACACAAAAAAAGAATCCTTGCTTTATCTTTGCCCTTAGCTGTTACTGTTTCGTAAAACCCTTTAACTATTTGAACCAGGCCTCAAGTGAGCAAAAAGACACAGGAAGCTTTGCAGGCAGGTTGTATCGGCTAAGAGGAAGCAGCCACCGTGTAGTGCCTTTGTTAACAATACTGAAACGGAAGCTAGTTACGGAACAGGAAGCAGAGACGCAGATTACAGAACAGTATGAACCTCATCATACTTAACACCCCTTCAAAAGTGAACAAGCAGAGTGAACATGGTGTTGTAGCCACCCCATAGATGATCAAGCATGTTTAAATGATTGAAAAAAATTACCGTAATTAATTATCAAATGATTTATTTTAATACAATGGGGAAAAAAACACAACAGAAAGCTCAGACCGCTGCATTCTTATTTAACAGATGTAAGGCACCACACAAGTAAATCATTTTGATGATGTTTCAAAAATTGGTTACAAGAATTTCCAAACCAGACTGACAACAACAGGATGATGCTTTTTGCTCTTAAAGCCCTGGAAGAGGAAAAAAATCTCTCTGTTCTTTCTGATCGTGTGCAGGATTGACCTTCACTGTGATTGGAGTTTGTCCCTGACATTGAATGGAGCAAGAAATTGTAATTAACACACAAGCATATAGACTATAGACACAGGCATATAGACACAGGAAGTAATGTTCTGGTGTCGTGGTGCTTTTTTAGTATGCCATAAAACCTGGCACAATGAGAACACATGCATCAATATTTGCCTCTCCGAATTTATAAAAATGATTTGTTCTGCAGGTTGTCTTGTTTCCATATTTAAAAGATCCAGATCTTTTAAATATTTCTCTCATAAATTATTTCAGACATTTAGCCAGTGAGATTTAAGTAGAAATGTTCAAAATGTGAAGACAAATACGGTAAGCCTTTTAATGTTGTAAATTAGTTTCCTTGAAGTAAATGATTATATTTATATTCTTTTACATTTAGACAATGGGGCTTTCATTGCCTATTGGATGCGCAGGTGCTAAAAACAAAGTTAAGGGATGAGTGCCTCCCTGTGTCATTGAATGTACTTCATGCACAGCCTCAGGAAATACTGCACAGGTCTGATGATTGTTAATCTGAGGCACATTTTGATGGAGAGCTTCATTAGAAAACAATTTTATTGTTTTAAGGTGTCCATTCATCATTGGTTCTTTGAAGCCCAATTTTACATGTGTAGAATGTTATGCTTTAAACACATAAAAAGTTTTTCTTTTTTTTTTACGGTGTGGGTTCGTCTCCAGATAGAGTCTGTTGGAACATAGTTGGAGTTATTAGTATTTCAGGATTTAAATCACACTATCCATCCCCAAGCAAGATTCGATATTATCCATGTTTTTAAATTCTTAATTGAACAGATATTTAGATGGTAAAAAGCAGATAAGTTTCTATAGATCAGATCAGATAATCAGACCTAAAAAATTGTTCTAAATTAAGAGATAAATAATAGAACAGTTATAATGTAGTTAGTAGAATATATATATATATATATATATATATATTCTACTA
>NW_015150549.1:253273-256283 GCF_000732505.1 Cyprinodon variegatus
CATCTTATAAATGTTTGGAATCTATTTGAAATTAAGCATTTCTATTTTAAGGATGCACACATGTATTTATTTTTTTTCTTTAGATTTTACAGTTGCACTAATAGAGATATAAGAGAGGATACTGCAGACTCAATCAAGCAAATTTCCACTTTTGCTACATGCTAATTTAAGAGGAGCACATAGTGCACATCAATGAGTCTATTAAATCAGTTGTCTTTCTTTAGCTAGGAAACATTTAACCAGACTGTCTGTATGATCTGATTGAACTGTCTCTATCCAGTGCATTGAGGTGACATGTATTGTAAAATGGTGCCATATGAATACACTGTACTGAATAGAAAAATCTAATCAAACATTCAATAGTTTTGATATTTCCCTCTAGTCTTCCAAAAAGGCCAGGCTTTTACCCTCACATATAACTATAATAATAATAATTATTATTTTAATATGTTGAATTGCTGTTTATTTCTGTATCTTTAGTCATGCTCTTGGAACAATAAAGAAAGTCTTCAAATTTGGAAGGCAATTTTCTAGCTTCTTCTATTTGAGAGAAAATATTAATTAAACTCCTTTGAATAAAACATTAGTTACTGTTTGTTTCTATCTTATCTAACAGGTGATTTGTCTCATTCTGAGGTTATTTATTGCCTCACTGGCAGAGACAGACGAACGCACCAACCAGTTCAGCTTGATGAACTGTGCAAATGGAGTCATTTCCTCAAACCCTTGGAGCAAACCTCATCAGTTTCCGAGACCTGCAGACCTTAAAGACACAGCTCTTCTCTTTACATGCTGCATCTGTTTGGAAATATGGAAAAAAGCAAAAAGAAAATGTTTGCAGTGCATTCAAAATGCATCAGGAATCTGTTAAATCAAGACTGCTGATTTTCTTTAATCAGCTTCTGAACAAATATTTAGCAAAACATCATTGCATTTCTCAATTTCTAAACGATTAATTAAAACATTTTTGGATATCTTTCTGCAGAATTATATTTAGTAGAATTTTTGATACAGACGTACCTAAAAAGAGGGAACAAACAAACTGAAAAAAGACACAAAAGCAGAAAATAAATTATTTTATAACCTACCTGTACATGTAGTTTAAACTGGATGTCTAATATATTTTAAAAACTGTCAATTTAATTTTTTACTAGAAAGATATTCTTATCCTCTCTGTCAGTATACAACAGAGCTACTTTCTTTTGACTCTTTTTGTGAGACCAATAAGCATGCTGGGTTTGCAAAGACAATGGTGCTGATTATTAAAAAGATTAGTGTGACTATTAAATCCACAATTACTTGTTGAGAGATATTTTGCACCACCAGATGCCACTATTGCACTGCTGTTTATTTTTCTAAATGTCAGCGTGTTTTAAGGTGTGTTTGTCTTTAGAGCAAATAAAGATAAATCTTTAAATGTGATCTACTCTAAAGTCTATTATCTGATGAAGATGAGGCTGATTCAGCCAAGTGATTCTCCTTAGAGCCTCTTCCAACTGTGTCTATTTGTGTGTTTTCATGCTGTTCATTGTTCAAGCTCATATCGGGGAACAGTATTAATATTTCCCTGAAATGGCTTTTTCATAATAGTGAGTCATTTTTCTAAATATTATAGCTTCAGTAATTGTCACCTGAAAAGAAGAGATGAAACAAAGAATTACTACTAGTCGAGCTTGTATGTTTAAATCTTGTTTTTTCTGCTCCTTCTTCATAGACATTTATTTTCACCGACAAAGAGGACGAGGAATTACAATCAAAAGGTGAGTGGTTATTACAACAATACAGTTTTAAAGAAGCGGTTTGTTCAAAGCCGACTGAAAGTGGTCATACACCCTTATTAATTGTCCAACCAGTTTATGAGATATGAGTACATGTTTGTTGAGATAAAAGAAAAAGGAAACATGTAGGGCTGAAACAATTAATCGGATTGATCGATTATTAAAATAACCGTCAACTAAATTAGAAACTGATTAATCTTTTACTGGAGTATAGAGACTCTAAAACCTGGTTCTAGATGACGGAGTGACTCAATTAGAGCATTAATTATACCAAGATTGTAAAAAAAAGAATTTGCATTTAATAAATAAAAAATGTTTTTGTCCATCAATATGCTCTAGTGAGAACTCCTTCAGCAGAAAGGTTTATGTTTAGTTTAAGAAAAGGTTTAATTTCCTAAAAAAATGTTCTTTAAGGAACCTTTGGCTATCAGTTTATTTATCGGTTAATCTAAAATATAATTGACAGATTAATCGATTTGTAAAATAATCATTAGTTATAGCCCTAGTAGCTGGTTTTAACATTTTCTCCAAGCAGAAATAGGAAAAGACTCTTGTGACCAGGATATTTATGATTCCTGCAACAGATTATTGACCGACTTTAGACCAGGACTTTGACATGGGCGTCTTAACTCATGAATGCATTTGGAACTAATCCGTTCTGTTTTAGCTCTGGATGTATGTTTATAGACATTGATCTGAACGGAAGGTTTACCACTGCCCAGACCCTATGTCTTCTACTGCCTCAAATAGATTATCTTCTAAGATAAAGGAAGGCTTTTCCACACCACATGAGCAAAAATGTAGAATTATGATCTCACCTGACCACTTGTTTTGGAAATATTAAACAGTAGCTCTTATAGCTTTCTGTCAACAATTGCTTTCTTGTCATCACTCTTCCATAATGCCAGATTTGTGAAATCCACATATTCACATTAATGGGGTGCCTTAAGGTTTCCCTTCGAAATCCTGTGGATAGTATTCGATCCTGTGCTTTGCATCTCTGCAGCTCCTGAGTTACCATGGCACCCAGTTGCTTCTTCCATTATTTACTAATTAGCTGACTTCTGAACAAAGTTGGTTTCACTAGGTTTTATTTAGTGCTAAATAGAAATGCACACCAAATATCTCATATTTTACTCTCTTTTTTCCATTTAATTTAGGCAAGGCAAGGCAAGGCAAATTTATTTGTATAGCACAATTCAGTACAAAGACAATGCAAAGTGCTTTACATG
>NW_015150549.1:256319-275854 GCF_000732505.1 Cyprinodon variegatus
AAAAAGAATATTAAAAACAGTTGGAAGTTTTTGTTAGATTACATTTATTTTTTTTTATTTTTATTTTTTTATGGAGAAGAAGAGGACTTTGTTTGAGCTAATTTTCTACTATTTGATTTCTAATTATCTTTAAAGCTGTTAGCATTTGATCAAAAATGTCTCCTTGGGCAGTTGACAATTCCCCAGAACCTTGCCTTTTGTTCTACTACCATAGAACTGCAAAATCTTTCCCATTATCTACAGGTAATTTCACTCTGCCCGATATGCAATTTAACTCTGCCCGATACACACCAATCCTATGGTGCCAACCTGGATAACTGGGGGGGATCCCACTCTAGATTACCGACGTTAACATTTACCGAAATTAAGTTCCTTTTAATAACTATGTTTTTCATATGTTGGTCTAGGTCTCAAAACATCAACATTTGTTATAATAGTGTGATGCTTTACAGCCCAAGAGATATAAAGTACTTTTGTAAGACATTGTATATTTCATTCTCCAGGTTCTCTAGGACAGAGATTTTGCAGCTACTAAATATAGTCATGTCTTCTTAAAATAAATCTTTTTATACACTGACCGTTCTCAAAACAACAGAACAGGAAGATATTTCATTCTTCAGTATGGCAGGAACAGAAAGGCATGCCAGGCTAAATTTGAAGGACATTCATCTGCATGTGTACAATATGCCCCTAAAATCTACAGCCTTGCAATCCACTCTTCCACATTTGCTGCCTGCGATGATGCAGAGGCAGATTTATCGCTTGACATCCGCTGTTATGCTCGAAACAGGCTCCTCATCTCAAGCTAGCTTCTCATTTCTAGTCTATTTCACCATCTGATATGACAGCTAATGGATGGTCAATTTAAACACAAAGTGCCAGGCCAGACCTCATCACCCTAAATCAGTGGCTGACTGTGAGTAAATGGAAGCTGATCACTGCCTCTGGGGCCCAAAGATCATGTGGAGAGTTTTTTTTTTTTTTTTTTAATAAAAACCTGAAAGCTGAATTTAGAATCACATATTTCTATTTATGTCAACACATATTTTATTGTTTACTAATGAATTTTCTTACTCTGTTTAAGTAATGGTATTATGATTTTTTTCAATCTTTCTCTCTCAAATCATTTTTATTGATCATTTCACATATTTTCTTTTTTACATTGTTCATTTCTCCATAATTTTCTATTTATTTCTTCTCCTTTATAAAAAAAATGATCAGAAAAAGGATCAGGGCATTGTTTTGATTTCCTACTTGTAACCAATTGCAAATCCCTAAGAACACCAGTCGTTATTCCTTCCTTCTCTCAGCCAACCTCTTTCCTTCTCATCCAGGTTATAACATGGTGGTAACGAGGTGCCAGTCAGATCACAGCCATCAGGCGCTTTCCTGTAAGATGTCTGCTGAGTATGACGGTTTTATGGCCTCAAACAAGAGGTGAGACGCACTGCAAGTCACGTATCATGATTGATTTAAAGATTTGATTAAGAGCAGAATATTCAGGGATCCCTATAGGTTAATCAAAACACTGCAGAGGAAGAAATAAATTAAAGAAGTAAATGCAATCAAGAGGATGGTGGCTCATTTGGTAGAGCAGCATAGTCAGCAACCGTATGCTTCTGGGTAATCTCCGGTTCATTTCAGTTTTTTTTGAAAGGGTAGCGTTGGTGGGAAAGCAGGGCGTTTGCATCCTGGAGATGCTGCAAATCCTCTGGCTTGAATCTTGAGCTGTAACTTTGGGTCCCTGAGCAAGATCCTTAACTCCAGAATGGTGTTTGACTGCTCACTGCTCCCAAGGGATTGGTAGAAGTCAAGTTCCCCTCTGTGGAACATTAAAGGAATATTTCCTATCCTTCCCACTCAAAATAGGTTTGAAAAAATACATATGGTAACAACAGTGGTTTAGTAATCAGCAGAAATATCCCTGGTATTGATCCGAGTCATGAAGATTAGGAGAAATTAGTATTATTTCAAAGCCAACTGAATGAATACGTCCATATTTCGCTCATGGTAACATTGTTATGTTTTCTGGGTGAAAAAATGTCACCCTAATTGTGAACGTGTTTTGCAGTGAGTGTTATAAAATGTAATGACTGCTGTTTCAGTGGCTCGTCTTTGCAGTGACATTCTCTTTAAGACTGTGTTCACATGGGGCAGAAGATGGTACTGTATATCTGCACAAAAATGTTTGACCGCAAAGATGGTGCCTTAATAGATGTTGGAATACTTATGACATGCCAGTGAGTGGCCCGTTAATGCTGCCGCAACAGTAAAAAAGAAAGAATTGGTAGGAAAAAATTGGAAGCAGGAGTGAGAAAAGAAGTATTTGTGTGGAGTGATAATGAGGCAGTCCACGCAAACACAGCAGAGAAGAAAAATATGTTGGTTCAAAATCCACAATCAACCGGGTAGCTTCTGAAACGAGACTGAAACTCTGCTGTTACTTTTGTAGATGTTAGCGCATGTGTGGGAATCCTTTGTTGCTGTACATATGGAAACCTGTCAGTTTGTAGCAGTTTGCAGGGTGGGGGCTTCAAAACTTTCTATGGCTTTTTAACCCTTTGTATTGCCATCTTTTGCAAGATTTCTTTATATTAAGCTAAATACGGTCAGTTTTTTTAGGGCTTTTTAGCTTGCTTCATGTGGTCATACTGTTTCTATATAAGGGCTATAAGTATAGCAGTAAGGATTTCTGGGTATGACACATAAAACTGAACCAAAATCTGGGATTAATTGTTGATGTGGGGCACTAGCTACCCCAGGCTGTCATAGTTTTCTCTGTCTTTAAGTTTAGCTCCTATGTATGATCCTATGTTCTTTTTAACCATGGGCTTCCATTTTATCTACTTCAGGAGCCCTGTTTTTCATTTTGCTCATTATAAACAGCCCACCTTGAAATAGTAAAATCCTGCTACAGGGTCCTAAATTTAAAATCCTCAGTAAAACTCCAGTATTTGCTTTAGTTATCAACCTAAATTTGCATCACATAGAACACACGACACCTCCACAGTATATTGGAATTGGATTGAAATATTGTTTATGTTTTACTAGTGAAAAAATACTTTCAGATTGAGCAGCTTGTGCTTGGTGTGTGACTAAGGCTGTGACAACTGTCTCATTATAACAACGGGAGAGAAAACTAAAGAGTTTTCTTTCCAGTTTGGTTCTGACCCAAGCTCAGTAAACATCCTGCGGCTTCACTGAAGTCCAGCTGAAGTGAAGATTAAAGCTGTTTGGTTTGGAATGCAGCCCTTGTTGTATGGCAGAGTGAAAATATGCATGATTTCAATTTTCAACCAACAGATTTTTCACTTGGACTCTAATGTTGCTGATGATGTTTATTGGTTTGAAATGAGGCTCTTCCATTATGTGCACTTATTGGTTTGGGTATATAAAGTATAATATGATGAAAAAATATCCCTCTTTCTTGGATGAAAGAGGGAAAAAAATGTCTTTACATTTTTGACTGCTGTGTAAAAAGCTTATATTATTTCAGTTTTTTTGTGAGGGTCCAAAGTCATTTAACAACACTTGAGAAGGCAGGGAAATGTTACAAACTCCACTTCTACATCTTTGTGTCATTAAAGTAAAACAAGTTTTCCTACATTGTGTTGCTGGGCTGCCCCAGTTTTTGTGAAAGATAAAACATGGCAAGGAAATAGTGCCGAAAAAAAAATATCTGCTTCTTCTGAAAATTTTTAATTAGATGAAATGAAACCAAAGTAGGATGTTCCTGCTGTCATAACCATTTATAAGTAAACCTGCAGGCAGAAGGCAAAAGTATGTTTTTCTTTTTTTTTTTTCATGACATAAAATGTTTTTAATCTATAAACAATACACTTTAGAAGTTCAACCCGCCCCATTAAAAATGCTTATGACAGAGTTTTATTGATGTCTCTAAACAGTTATTTCCCCTCAGTGTTGAATGACAAATAGTTAACCACCATTTTTATCTCTATTTTTTTTTATTTTCACACTCCTCTCTGCAATATTATTTAGATAAATGCCTTTCAAATTATAGCATATTTACGACTACATATTTGATCGAATTTCCCACAATCGATCAAGGTAATTCATCTTGGTGGGTCTCTTTCTTCAGATCCAGCTTTAAGGAACTTCATACATTTTCAACAAGGTTAAATGTTAACGTTAGCAGTTTCAAAAACAATTTTTTATAGTTTGGAAAGCTCTCACAAATTTAGGCAGAATACTTTAAGTGCTTTCTTAATGGTTAAAAGAAGCATATGACTTGTATGGAAGATTTTAACCAAATTCCAATTCATGCACATGTTTGAGCCTGTGTGCATAATCTGGACCCTGTTTTATGAAGCTAGACCAGTCTCAATTTTCACAAATACACATATGTGATTCATACATGAGCAGGACAAGATCCACACACGCACAGCACAATTCACGTAAGCACACAAAATCCACATATGCACACAACAAGATTCACAAAAACTATTTCATAAACAATTAAAATTAAATTACAAAGTACCAGTGGTCTTTAAATTTCACTGCCTTTGTGTGTGGATTTTTGAGAGTCCCCTGACGTGCCTCAATACACAAATGCATTTTTTCAAACAGGGAATGGTTTGCAACCAAACACAAAGCTCCCTTGTATAAGCCGATCATATGAAGCTACTCCACATTGGATGACTTACCCCCATATTCCACATCCTCCATCACCGCCCCGCTCCGCCTCACTCATGTACTTCATGCAGTGAATTTTAGAGGCCACTGGTACTTTGTAATTTCATTTATAATTGTTAATGGACCAGAAATACTTTTTGTGAATCTTGATCTGTGCATGTGTGGATCTTGTGTGCTTACCTGAATCGTGCTATGCGTGTGTGGATCATGTACTGTGTGTGTGTGGATTTCTTTGTGCTTGTGTGAATCATTCTGTGCATGTGTGGATCTTGTGTTGTGCATGTTCATACTGTTTAGGTCACTTTCAGATATTTGTGTACCCAGTTATTGCTCTTGAAAACATGTTTTAAGTTGCTTGAATATTATCATTGATACATAAAAAACATATCAATAACACAATAAAGTACATGACATTAAAAAACTTGAGTTTATATAATATGACTGACAGAGATAGAGATATAACTGGCATTAATAAATTAAACAGTAAAGTATTAATCATCAACCTAAGAAAAGCACAACCCAACACATGATTAAAGTTGCCACTGTTATTAAAGACCAGCTTCTTGTTTTTTCTGTTTTGGAGCTTTTTTTTTTTTTTTACCATATCTCTTCTTTAAATGGGCTGATCTTACATTTTTTTTGTATATTTAGTACAAAATTACCCTTAATGTGGTTTGGTATGAGTTTGCTGTAAGCTAAGTACTTCACATGGTCCTCTGTTGAGTGCAAGTATTTAAATAGGAATCATATTGACTCTGTCTGCAAATGGATTAGAGCTCTAACTCCTCTTTGTTCTGTTTTTCCTCAAGAGGAATCGGAGACAAAACAAACTCACTCAAAGCGTCCTTAATTTTCTTTATTAAATATAAGGAAGCGCCAATTTTTAACATCCAAACTTGCTGTGCTTTACTGTTCACACAATCCAAAATTGCCATAATCAGTTAAAAAAAACAACCTAACATGACTTTAAAGTTGGACTGTTGACATGAGCCATTAGTGGGTTAAACTGCCACACACTGTAACTGTCATTTGGGAAACCCAATTAGTTGAAAAGCACATTTGAAACGCTGAATGTGCCAGGTGATAAATATCTAAATCAATACGTTCTTCTTTCTCTTTCCCTCTGTTGTGTTTCAGGTGGTTTTGCCATGTTGACGACGATAACTATGTGAACTTGGAAGGTCTCCTCTCTTTGCTCTCGAACTTCCCACAGGAAGGGGACATCTATGTTGGGAAGCCCAGTCTGGACAAACCAATTACTGCTCACCAACTGCTGGAAGGGAATAAAACGGTATGCCTAAACAATGACTAATTCATTTACTATCCACTTGGCTTTTTCATTAATTGAATTTCATTCCTAAAACCTAATAAGTGTAGCAATTTTGATTTAAAAGCACAAAGTAATAAAGACAACTAAGATTAACAATATAATTTGTTTTTTAAATAAATAAATGCTAATCTCATACAAGCAAGTAATGTGCCAAAAATAAACAGGCAAATGAATAAATAATTTAAGGTTAGTCACATACAAACATTGTAGGTGATGAAATATAAATTACTTACAAAAAATATCTTTATTAACTATAAGAAAATTAGATGAATGAATATGTTGCTCACTCTAAACAAACATAAAAAACACAAAAACACAATTTGCAGTGAAGCAGTATGTTTCAGTTGTAAATTATTGTTAGAATTTAATTTATTTTTACAATACAAAGATGATGTATGCCATTTAGCAGCCTGTTTATCTAACCACCCTTTTTGGTTTTATGCTAAAATTACCCCCCACCCCAACACCACCATATTTATAATATCTATTTAAAATCCATAAGCTCACTCATCCACTAAGCGACTTAATCAGGATGTGTGAAATGTGTCTTTGTGACATGGGCTCACCTGGGGAGCATTTTTGAGTGATTAGTGTCTTATTTGAATGCACAGACAAGCAGCCCTGCACACAAACAATACGATCCCTTTAAATAGACAACAGGTGTTGGGTATAGCGGTAGTAATGAGCATAGATTTATTCACGTCTGTGTGGGTATGTGTGTGTGTGCATGCTCATCCACAAGCTAACAGAATTATTGTTGATATTGCGTTTAAGTGCATCATGATTTCAGTAAGCTCTCTGCACTTTTCAATCTCTTGTTCGTATCTTGAAATTGCTCTCTTCATCTCTTTGGTTTCACATTCTCTGCTCTGATTGCATCCATTTATATTGAAATAGATCTTTATTAGTCTTTGCTTCCTGTTAGTCTTTTGCTCTCTCACCCTTTCTATCCATCGTTCCTTTTTTAGCTTTCATTCTCTTGGGAAAAAAATAAAAACAAATGTCAGGCTCTTCTACCTCCCCACTTTTTTTTTTTTCTTTTCATTTTTTGATTTCCTGGCACTATTAAGAAGCAGCAGGGAGGTTGAATAATGAATGGAGAAAAGAAAGGAGGAGAGTGACAAAAATATAACAAATTAAAGTGGGGCTAAAATGAGAGTTTTTGAGCAATTTAGAACTAAAAGTATTTCATACATATTGTACCTAATATATTAGGACATTGCAATCAGCAGCCTTGATGCATTGTATTTGGATTTATTGTGCTAGGCCAAAAAAAGAGTTGTGCATAACTTGAAAGTGGAGGGAAAATGGTCTTAGGCTTTCTATACAAATAAGAATAAGTTGTTAGAGGTGCTTTTAATGTAGCCTCTATGAGTCAGTGCTCTGTAAAACAATATCTCTCTGCAGAAACACCTACAAGATTTCTACATTAGGTCTCCTCCAAGATATGGACATTGACTTATAGATTGTTTTTTCCAATAAAGTTAAGCTTGATTTATCGTGGGTTAACCGTGACCAAATTACGCCATTTTTGGCTTCCACGCCCCTGTGTAAATATCTTTACTCTATCCATCTTTCCACCAGCTTCAGCGACTTTCCCAATCACCTCTTAAATAAGCGTTCCTATAGTATCATCCTAAAATCATTTTACAGTGTTTAGGGTCATATGCAGTATTTTTTTTCCACACACAACTTTTTGCTATTATTTCAGTCTCAACCGAGCACTTTGATCTACTTGCTGTGTCTTCTACATGGCTTTTGGCAAAATACAAATAAGTTTGTATAAGGGTGACAGATTCTTCCTCCTGGTTCTTCTTGTCTCCCGCAGGGTTACGAGTCTTGTCTGCGTGATTTAACTCTCTTTTTGGCTGGTCTGTCACTTTGATAGATTGTTATGTCTAAGTAGGGTTTCATACTTTAAAGGAGTCATAGAATGCAAAACCAAGGATACATTGTCATAGATGAATAACGATAATTCAGTGGGTGAAATGGACGTACAGAGAAGTTTTAACCCCACTGACACCTCCTTTCTCTGCAAGTCTTGCAATTCCACCATAAAATGGGTAAATTCAAACGAAGCACCGAATTGACGTCAATTCAGGGATGTTGACTTATTTGGTTCTGGCCTATACCTTTGTCACGGCCCGAAATTGACATACAGTAAATGCAGTGCTGACTTTAAAGCTCAGGGTGTTGTATAATAACCTAATCCTACCCTTACACTTCTACAAAAATGTATACCTGGTATCTGTTGTGATCTTGGGTCTTCATGATGCTGTATGTTCACCAATGAACGTCTGAGGCCTTCAAAAATCAGCTTTATTTTTTCTGAGATAAAACTATGCACAGGTTGTCTATATTTATATCAGTTTTGTTTCTGAGGACATTTGTTTGCACTTGACTTCATACAGAAGTATTGGAGTAAAGAGAATCAAATGCATGCTGTTTTCAACAGTTATTTTGAAAAATGTGTTAAGATAAGGGTAAAAGGAACGAATATAGCTCTGTAGAACAGTAATTACCAGGCATTCTTGGTGGAAGATGATGGTCTAATAAGGTCTTTCTGATAATCTTTTCCATGGTACAATGGAAATTGATACAACAAAGTCCCTGTGGACCCTGGGAAGGTTTCAAAGAGTCTTTTCCAATTCAAGAGTTGATAGTTCCACAGAAGTGTATGATTTATCCTACAATACAGAGTTCCTATGCATCTACTTCATTGTTGCATTTGTAAACAGCCAGAAAAGAAGATTTCTACTTTAATAGAAACAATACTTTGTTCAATTGTTTAAGAAAGTTTTTTATGCTAGTCAGAGAAAACAAACAGCAGTTGTAATTTAAATGTTGTCCTGGGTATGGTGGAAAAAAGTTAAAAAGAAAAGTAAAAACTAGAATAAAGATAGAATCTATCTTTAAAATGATCCACCAGTCTCAAGAGAAAGAAAGTTAAATTACAAGGAAATGAAATGAGGGAACAAAAGAGACCATTTTAAAGAACATAAAAGGAGCTCAAAGGAGAGAAATGTCCGTCTGGAGATTTAACTTTAAATAGGAGTGTTATGGTTTGGGTTCCGTTAAGTTTTCTTTGAGTTTTCAGTTTCATGTTGATTCATGTTTTTCTTTGTTTTCTAGTTGTATTGGTTTACTTCCTATTTTTGTTTTGTTTTGGGATGTATTTGAATTCTTAGGCTTTTCTTTGTTGCCCTCTGCTGCCATCTTGTGTTGGTTTCTTTTTCCTTAGCTCTTTCCCTAGAAGCCTCTGTTCACACCTGCTCCCAAACAGCTTGTTAGTCCTCCCTTTGTTCAGTCAACCTTAAATACTCTCCCTGTGCAGTTCCTCGGTGCTCCATCCTCATCTTACCGTCTCTCCTTGTCTTTCCCTGACTCCTCATGCTTGTTTTCCCCTGATGTCTCCCTGGTTCTGGTTTGTGTTACATTTTGAGTTGGATTTTTGAAATCCTGCCTCTGTTACCTATGTTCAGTCATTAAAGCTGCAAGAACTCACCGCTGCCTCTCTGCCTCTGCATTGGGCCCTCAAACAACAACCAAAGCTGACAAGGAAAGAATAAAGCACATAGGCAGGTGAAAGAAAGAAGGAAGAAACAGCTAATGTGGACATGCCATTGATAGTAAGCTGGACCTGAAAGAACCAAGCAAATAATAGAATTTGGGAAATTTCATCAAACACATGGAGCCTAGGTGGAAGTTCAGCTGAAGAAACTGTTTGATCGCTTTTATCCACCTACGACACAGCCACTCAGCTTTGAACCACATCTCCACGAAAGCCAGTCAGCATCCAAAGTTCATCTTAAAAGGCCTCCGCAACTTGTCTGCTACCTAGTGAGCAGGAGGTGGTTGCACTATGTGACTCCATTCAGATGACCCCGTTTCAACCCACCTCTAGCCCCTCCTCCACCATTGTAGCCAAAACTTCATTAGAGTTTCATTACCCCTAGACTGTTACTGCATTCTGCGTCTCATCTCAACTGGTGCTGCAGAAGACCTCCATGTTGAACCTGGTTCTGCCAGAGGTTTCTTCCGAATGGGGAGTTTTTCCTCTCCACTGTCGCTCCATGCTTGCTCATCATGGACAGGTTCTCTCAACCTGTGTTATCCAACTGGACTTTTATCTTCCAGGTCCCTGAGTGAAGCTCTAGTATCAGCTCACGCAATTCATTGGATCTCCCCCTAAAACTCAGCATACAGTCTTGCTAACCAGCAGTCTTACAGACTGACCAACTTCATCTATCTCCACTCCACCAGTTTCGGGGCTGGGAGGGAAACAGCCCTGTTCTTTACCCCTTTTCATGCATATCTATCAAAATTCAGCGCTATGTTTCCTGCCGAGGTCTGAGCGCCAAAGACAAAGTAATTGTACCAATAATTTTCTTCTAATTGTTCTAATTCTTTTCTCTTTGTGTGAATGTTTTTCAGATTAAAATACAGCCATTTTCTTTTGTCTAGAGGTAGTGAGGACCATGTATTGACTCCTATTGACTTCCATTGATTTTCTTTTTCAAGCCTTTGATGCCATAACCCTGACAACCATCCTAACCCTAACCATTACAACTGCATAGCTCACCCTAAACTAATTCACACTTTAGCCCTAAACCTAACCAAAAAATCATCATGAAAATAGTAGTAGAATCAAAAGAATTAAGTCACAATATCACAAGATTAAAGTATTAATTTAATTAAAAATATTTAAAAATAATTAAAAATATTACCGTAACAAAGCTATAATAATATGTAGTTCAAGTTGTAACATTACAATGTTAGTTGTTCTAGAATAAACGTAATACTGTTTAATTTTAACTCAAGAGCTGTCATTCACTGCATTGAAATGAGGACTGTTGAGAATCTTGTGATTTTTTACTTTCAAATTGGTTTTACAAATAAGGAAATATTAAACCTTTTAGCCCATCAGCATCAGATTATTATTATGTTTATAAATGCTGCTCAGGTTGCTTCTTTGGTAGTTTGGCGCTGCCTGTCTGGTCAGATAGTGTTAGAAAATTTATTTTCTGAAAGGACAAAAATATCTGAGGACTTTCTAACATTACTTTATTCTCGAAACATTACGACAATATTAACCATAATATTATAAGAAAAGAGTCGTAATATTATTACGTTAATCTTGTAATATAATGACTATTTTCTGGTAATTTATGAAAAATAAGTCATAATGTTATGGCTTTAATCTCTTTATTTAGTTTTTCTTAATCTCTAAGGCCGGCTATAATACTAGGTCATATCATAAAGCTGTTTGCCACATATGAAAGACATATATTTTCTTGCCTTCTATAGACCAGATGTAATATACAAAGCTGTACAGAATATGACCATACTGTTTACACATTAGTATTTTTGATTAAATTCCCTAACCTTTAAATTCCTATAATAGATGTGCATATTTTTTAAGCTTTTATGTTGATTGAATATCTCTACATATGTTGTTTTCTGCCAGACAAATGTGCAGTTCTGGTTTGCCACTGGAGGCGCAGGTTTCTGTCTAAGTCGTAGGCTGGCAGAAAAGATGTCTCCTTGGGCCAGGTATGTATCAATACAAAAGCTGTTTGCATAAATGTTCTGAACTGCCATGGAAATATAAAAACAGCCGGCATCATTGCTCAGACTGACACTTCCATTAAAGGCAGTTTAAAAACTATTACTATTGATATTTTTGTCTCCAACTATCATTTAGTACAAAAGCATCACCAGTAATGGATTCAAACAGGATTATAATGACAACACTTACAATTAAATAATGAGATTTTGTCTTTATCCATTTGTAGATGTTTTTCTAGCTGTTATAAAATTCTTAAGAACTTCTACTTCAACTTTCTACGTCATTAAGTTTGGCCTCTGAAGAGGACTGTAGGGACCATTAATTCTAATGCTGGACCTCTGATTATTGTCACAAAAACTTTTAGAGACCAGTGAGTTAGACTTTTATTTTAAATGACTTCAAGCTTTGGATTTCATTTCTTTTTCAGCATTAGAATAAATCTAATATTTATGCATGAAATAAAACTGTGTTTTATAAAGAAAACACCTAAGACCCTTTTAGTTCCTTCTAAACATGGGGCTGTAATAAGAAAAGAACAAATATTCTATTTTTGATAGTCTAAAGCCATAAAAAATAAACTAATAAAACATATTAAATCCTAAAAGGCATAAAACAGCACTAAGATAAATTTACACGGCACTGAGAGAATTAAGACGGCTGCCCATGGTTGCATGGTGGGGAATCAGTCCAAAAATACAAAGTTTTTGGAAAAAAACGTCAGCACTAAAACTAGTAACAGTAATGAATAGTTAATGGACCCCAAATGCAAATTCACCTATAATGTCAGTATCAAAGGCCCAGTCAGTATTTCCCTAAGCACATGTCTTTTTCCCCTTTTTTCCCCCAGTGGCTCACACTTTGAGCAGACGTCAGCCAAAATCCGTCTCCCAGATGACTGCACCGTGGGCTTTATTGTGGAGAAGATGCTGGGCATCAAAATGGTCCACTGTTCATTGTTCCACTCCCATTTGGAAAACCTGCTTCTAATAAGTCAAACAAGCCTCCCACGACAGGTATAAGCACACATATGTCCTTTGAATACACAGAAACTGATTCTGCTGCACCTTTTCATACCGTTTTACATCTTTGCATGTGTTCACCGCAGGTAACTCTGAGCTATGGGATGTTTGAGAACAAGATGAACAGCATTGAGGTAAAAGGGAGCTTTTCTAAGGAAGAGGACCCCTCCAGGTTAGTTATTACCAACACGTATTTGTAAATGAGAAGATATGAGAAATTCCCTTCTGTCTAAATTAATGTATTTAGTGTCTTTGAATTCTACTAAAGCCTCAGGCAAAACCTCTGTGACGCTTGGTGGGTGCACACAGCAGACTAGCATTGTGTGAGTGAAACTCAGGCTATGAACTGTTGAACTTCCTATGGTTTATGCATGCTAATATTAAAATTTTCATATTGTTACAAAAGGTTATGACGCTGTCAACAAAATACATTTTTTTTTTAGAATTACACTTTTCTTGATATCTAATGTGAAAAAAATCCACCCCATCTGAGGTTTATAAAAGTTCAAAGAAAATATTTAACTTGGGGAAAAAAAGGGAACATTGTGTACTGACCAACCTTCTGCTTCCTTGAATTAAAGAGGCAGCAATTACAACTAAGTTACAGGCAAGTGAACAATCCTATTACATCAAGCTGCTTCCATATAGCTACAATCAAATTCATTTATATTGTTCTAAAAACATTTTGATTGTCCAATCCAAGTTTTTTATTCTTAATTTCAATACATCTATAATTGAGAACAGAAGGCTGTGCACAGAAAGTTACTGGTAATATAAACAGAAAAAAAAAGCTGCTGCAGAAGGTATTCGATTACCTACATTAATGATAATATTACTTATCTGTCAGGTTCACACTGGGGTTGGTGCCTATCTCTATCAATCTATGGGCAAAAGGCGAGCTAAACACAGAAAGGGTAAAAAGCAACAGAGACACCCAACCATTCACCTACCGTCAACTTAGAGACACCAATTAACCCTACAGTCATGTTTTTGGTGCGCAAGGGGAACCTGGAGTACCCTGAGAAAACCCACACATTCACGGGGAGATCATGCAAACTCCATCCAGAAATACCCTAAGCCAGGAATTGAACCCAGAACCTTCTTGCTGCAAAGCAATAGTGCTACAAAATGTCATGTTGGTATGTTGTTTTTTGACCAACATGCAGAATTACATGGAGAACAAGCAAATTTAACATCTTATTTATAGAAACCAAACCAGTAACCTGAAGTGGAGAACTGCAGGTGGTAATTACGGTTTTGTGAGCAGTATTGGAAACATTATTTAAAAAAAGCAATTCCTAATAGTTACTAGTTACTTTTCTCAAATAGTAACTCAGTTACTACTCCTTAAAAAGGAACTTCAACAAAAATCTAAATTCTTGATAAATTTGAATGATTTTTCTGTTATTGGAACTTTAAATGGAGCTAGGAGCTCAATTATTAAATATAAAATGTTAAATCTTAATTAACAAATTAAATAGTATTTTTTAGTTATTCTTAGACAGAATTGTCCTTTACTTTATATAGTAGGCAAACAGGAACTTGGAGTAAAGAGAGATAGGCGACAAATGCCACCAAGCCAGGACTTGGATGGAATAGTTAATTCATGTAAAGGACCACCTATCTGATAACATGTGATATACACACTTTTGGTTTTTGTGGTTGGATAAGTCAGCCAGGGCACTCAGTTACAATAGATTTATGCAGATTTGACTTGTGATGTTTAATGTTTATGAGAGAAAACAAAAAAGCAAATTTGATATTTAAAACTTGATATTTATGCACATTAACAGGCTTTACCTGACAAAAAAAAAAAAATACAAATAATGCTAAAAAAATAATAGGTATAATTCTTACAGTATCTGAATAAATATACACTTAAGGAATTTTATTAAGAGTTTTAAATGTGTTTAAATGTGTATTTTACAAAATTTCCTGTCGATGTTAAGTCCTTTCTAGGGATGGGTGTTGCATTACTTATTGCTTCCAATACTGAGATGGAAGCCTTAGATTTATTTGAAGTGATCCATGATCATTAATCTATTCCTATCGAATAAACATGGAATAAAATAGAGCAAAAATAAATACGGATAAAAAGAGTGATTTTTACATGTATTTGTGTGTCCAGCTTTATTATTATATGTCCAGTCACCAAAAAAGGAAGGTTTTCTTAGTGCAAATTTGTTTAATTTGCTTCACAGTGGTGTAGCTGATTTCTCTGGTTGCGAGCTGTTCATTGTGTTCATCACACTGACAGCCTCGGGGAAGAAACGAACTGTGTTTCAACTGAATTTTGCAAGTAGTGTTGCCCTTTTCCTGACCCTACACTGGTGTCAGACCTGGATGGAGGGAAAGTCAGTACCAGTGAGAATCTCTGCAGAAATAATTGTTTGTTGCAGTTTAGACTTAGACTTGTTTGTGGAGGAGCTGGAACACACAGGGATGGGAAAACAAGGCAGACTGAATAATGGCACTATGAAGAGGATGTAGAAGATGACCAAAACGCATGTAGTAGGTTGTACCTCTTGAGTTATTGCAGGATGTCTAGGCAGTGTAAATGTGTAAGGAACAGCTCAGGTCCTTCTAACAGACCAGTAAAGTTTGCTTCCTAGAAAAATGCTTTTGTAGCAGGAAATTTATCATAAGCATTTTACCCATCCCTAAGGGAGCAGTTGGCTATCACTCTTGGATGTGCACTGCGAGCATCCTAAGGTTAAAGGTCTTGCTCAGGGACATGGAGTGTTAAACTAGGTTTAACACTTTGTAGGACACAAATGCATCACTTTCTAACCATTAGGCCAGTGGTTTCCAACATTTTTTGACTTGTGTACCCCTTCGGGCATTTTGTCTTAGCATGAGTATCCCTCTCAGCCAAAAGTATTGATGACTGCCCAAAAGTGGAATGTACAATACAGTAACTCACTATAAAATAAAGAGTATCGTATTTCATCTTTTTAACTTGAGCATTTAATTCTTTGGCATTTTATTCTTTCCAACTAATATAAAAAATCTACATAAATATGATACCTGGAAGTTAGTAAGGAATAGGAAAATGAATTACAAAATAAAATCACACTATAAATCAGGAATTGGGAACAAAATACTGAACAAAAATTCTAGTCAGACTGACTCCGTTTATTTTCATGGTTTTCATCATTCATGAGCCCTAAGCTTTGGTTTAATGAGCACAGGTGAGGATAAACAGCTGATTCCAGGCTGTTCTCTACATCCAGGCCTCCTCTGCTTGGTTTGGATATGTGTCAAAGCTGAAGGTGAACTCAAACAAGAATTACTTACTTTTTGGTTGATGAAAGCTTGTTTTTTTTCCAGGTGGGTTCTAACAAGTAAGAACAGACCCAAGGCCTATTTTATTTTATCACCCTTGAAATAAAATATTTTCGCGCAATGCACTCTCAGACCACTAGGGGTGCGAGTACCCCCAGTTGCGAATCACTGCACTAGGTCACTACTATCCAGTAGCAACTGGAGGTGATCCACAGTAGACAGAGTGTGGTTGATGATGGTGATGGAAGGCAAAGTATGTCACATTCTCCAGAAGTCCTCCATCATCCATCACTGTCTGTAGTTGGTTAAGCTCTAGGTAGTTCTGACCGCACCAGTAGACCGACGATTCACCTCATGTCTGTACGCTGTCTGACCCTCTTGATCAGATCAGTGAGAGTGATGTCCTCTGCAAACATCATACGTTGTATCGAGGGGTCATTAATATACTGAGAAAAGAGGACTGGGGTGAGAAGACACACCATTGGGATGGCAGTCTGATGATTCTGGCTTTTGTTTTCATGTCTTTTCTACTCTTTAGGCTTCCATGAAGGTGTATAAAAGTGATAGAGATGCTTTTTATAGATGCTTTGGCAAAAAGTGCATAATTATCATCATTGGCCTAAATATCCCGCATATTCTCAGGGGTTTTATGTTGCAGCTCTTGGTCCAAGTTAAATCAGCTTGTTTTTCAATTTATAAGTAAAGTCAATCTGTTGACTATGACCTTGTTGGAGTTAATGTTACTCTTTTCTCTGTCTTCTGCAGGTTTAAGACCGTCCACTGTATCCTGTATCCATCCACCAGCTGGTGTCCTCCAGTCACTTGAGAGAAAGCTGCTATCCTGCTAGTTGAAAAAAACAACAAAAACAGTTTCAGGGCATAAAAAAAAACTCCTTGTTCTTGAAGCAGTCATATGTTCTGTTGCAGAATAGCACAAAAAGAACTGGGGCTGAAACAATAATTCAGTATGATGAAAGTGTTCTCCCTCGGCTCTCCAGTCAAGTTTTGCCTCATTATAGAGACATGTCATTTATTCTTTACTGTTGTTTTTGAATAATTCAGCTTCAAATAATTACCTTTGCGTCTTACCATCTAAAAGATTTTTTTTACACTTGAGCAGTTAATAAAAAAAACAAAGATGTGTTTATTTTTTTATTGCTATTGAGGGAAGATTCTTTTATTTTGTGGCAGCCATTTTTTTTCGCCCTTAGATTTTTATGGACAATATCATAATTTAAACAAATGGCTTTTAAAAATATATATTTTAAGAGTGAATTATGATTTTATCTGTAAATATGGTTGTTATGAATAACTGCAGGTGGTAATTAATAATTACAGCCTTTATGGACTCAACTGACATGGTCTTGTGTGTGTTTATTGTTTGGAAGGAGATATTGTCCTTGCACCTAATGCAGGAAGTCTGCCTTGACTCACGTCTCCCTTGGCCAAAGCTTTCTTCTTCTCTTTCATTTTCTCACTTCCTCCCTTCATCTGTACCTCCATCTTTCCATCTGTCTCTTCTCTGCCTCCCTCCTTTCTGTATCTCTGTTTACTACGTTTATCCACATCGTTAAACACCTCGAGGCAGATTATGCCTGGGAGTAGAAGATTCCTCCACTTATCCTGATTTATTTATTTTTTACCACAATGATAACAAAACACTCAAATTATGATAATGAGAGGAACTGACAGTCCTTGTCTCCTGGTGAGAAAAAAAAGCAGCTCACATTTGCAGAAAAATCTCATCAACCCGGACAGGTCGGGTTCAGAATACCAACAACACAACAGTTTGGAGTTAGTGTAGGAATAAGCAGCAGAGGTTGCGTGAAGAGTACCTGCAGAGAGTGATGACACTGCGCTGCTGCCTGCCTGCCCGTAGTTTGCTTGTTTGGTGTGAATGAAGATGTGATGAATACAAATACACTGTCGATAGCATCCAGGTCTGACCTTGCCAGCAGAGGATGAAAAGCAGTTTGGAAAGAACGTAAATGAGTGTGTGACTTTTAATAGATTATAATGGGAGTATTGAGACTAATTTAAGAGGAGTGAATAATGAATGAACTTGAGGGAAAATGTAAAATCTATTCAGGAAAATATTGGTACAAAGCATTTTTTTTTTCTTGAGTTTTGCAGATTGTAGCAATTGAAAATAAGCTGATATAGAAGATACAGAGAACAAAAGAAAAAAAAATGTGGATGCTAAACATATTGTAGTAAAAGTTGTAAAATATAGGCTCTAAAGACAACCTGCATATCATGCAGATATGATTTAAATTTTATCAAGTGGTCTGATGCGTTTGGCTGAGACATTTTAAAGTTGTTTTTGCTCTTAAGATTTTTCCTTATGCACTTACCTATCCATTTAAACAGAGTCATCTTTATTACATATATTCATTTTCAAATATTTTGAAATGTTACTGTTTCTTTTACTATATTGTGTTAAGTTTCACATATTTGAAATTTAATATATGAAATGAAATAATTATATTAATGCTAAGACAGGAGAAGTCAGTGAGATCAGGGAGAAGTCAGCTTTGAAAGTGAGATGTATGTATGTATATTGCCTGTCTACTAATTGTACTTTCAGGCATGTATGGGGTCCTGAACAGTCACATAGTTTGATTAATCTCAGACTTACTTCAAATGTAAAATGTTAATTTAGAAATAATATATCCCTAAAAGATGCCAGTGGTTTGATTGGGGTTTATTGGAGAAAACCTGTAAAACGAAATTGTAGAAAATGAACATCAAAAAATGCAAAAATCTATATGTAGAATTCACACTTTGGATTAACATTAAACATTAAATAAAGAGATTTGCTCCTGAAGTAAACAAAATTGAAAACAAATAATGGACCTCTTTAATTCTTAAGATCTGGTTCTTAACTGACCTGATTTCAGTCTAATATTTTAAGTAGAATGAAGTAATTGCAATAATAATTGAAGTGTATAGTTTGTATACTAGTATATATAGTTATCAGTAATAAGTAATCAAAGTAATTGCAATAATAATGTCTATAAGTCCCAGTGCTGATACCATATCTGTACCAAAGTGTTAAAGCACACAGAGATATGTACAGAGATTTCATTAACTAGGACTTTGGATGTCAGAGAACGTATTTTAAGGGTGTTCAAAATAATCCTCATGACGATGCATCGCGATTCTAATTTTTGTGATCTACTGCATTGATTCTTGAAGGCAAGAATCGATAAAAAAAAAAAAATTTAACAAATAAAATACATGAATGGGTGGCGCACATCAGCCAAATCAAGTGGAATACAACTTCCAGTCCAGCAGATGTCGCTGCGGATGTGTTGACGCCCTCTGCTTTGTGTCACAAGCATTTCCGGCTGCGGGATACTGAGACGAGTCATTCGTAAACAAAATATGGAAGAGACTGAGAAAATTCGCCCCCCGGCTCCATCACATTTCAAGTCAGATGCTTGGATGCATTCTGGCTTTAAAAACAAAGAAGGTAAAAATGAAATTGATATGATGCATGTAATTTGCAAAAGGGTAAATGTCATACATTTGGATGTTTTCATTTCATTGGTTTAAAGGACCACTGAGGCCATGTAAATGGCACTGATTATCCTTATTTTGTTATTTTAAGTTTGATGAATCCAAAGATCTTTTTGTCAGTGTGTCCACGTCAGTAATAGTAATATTTCTGTCCAGT
>NW_015150549.1:276386-283993 GCF_000732505.1 Cyprinodon variegatus
TGTTTTGTGCCTTTAAATGATTTATTTTTGCACAAAAAGTCTTGATTTGCCCAAGACTTAAGGGTGAGGGTTTTATGTCCTCCTGTGAAATGCTTGACTTTGACCTGCCTACAGTAGATTTATGGCCCCTGCTGTCCATAAGCAGGACTAACTGAGGTAGCAGAGGACCAGGTCAATTGGAGGCAGAGTGTTACAGCTGTCAGAGAAGCAGTGCCTCTCATCTTCTCCGTCCATCACATTAAATCGATGGGGCCTTTCAAAGGACAGCGAGTAAGAAATGATGCCTGGGAATAAAAAAAAAAACAATGATGGAGGAGGCAATGGGGACACAGGCTGGTTGCTAGATTTGTTTCCCTAATAAAGACACAAACAGATAAAAGCCTGACATTGTATGAAAAGATTTGGTGAATAATACTGATTGAGTCATTGTAAGGCTGCACCATACCAACTCCACTTAGTTTTCCTTTTTGGGTCGAGTCACAATTTTGAAGTTTCCATGTTTTGATCATCTCATTCTGGTTAGATTTTTTTCCCCCTAAACTTTTTATTGTTTATTTGTCCATGCATTTTTTTTTCTCTTGTGCTCTTTGTTCATTCTAGAATGTTACTATTGATCTCTGTTTGTCTCCTTGCCTTCACTGATAGGTTCTTTGTGTCCTAGCTCAATTCATTCAGGTTACCTGGTCTTTTCCTCAGCTGCCCTGCCTTAACTCTATCAGCTGTATCTATTTTCCTCTGGAAAGCTCTTTTGGGATGCTTGTCATTTTTCTGTCCCTGCCTTTCTCCTGTTTGACACTGACCACGTTCTGTGTCTGTTCCATCATCAGTCACAACTTGTGCCAATTGGCAATCAACACTGGTAGCCTGTAGGATCTGTTCATGCATCCAGATCCCTCACCTCTCTTATGCTGCATTGTACCAGGTCTGCACAATGTACAGTCTGTACAAACATGTCTGACTCATCTGTTCTTTAGAAATGTAGTTTTGCATCTTTTCCATGAAATAAAGGCTCAAGCATTATCCCTGAAAGAGGACGGAGAAAGCTCTCAATTATGCTCCAGAAGAAAATGCAAGTAGGTGAACTCAGGGATACTATTTATGCTCACTGTCATTGTTCTCTGCTGGACTCTTTTGCTCTCCTGTCCATTCCACAAATGCTCTATTTACATTTTCATGTCCATTTTCTGAGTGCATGACTACCTTGCAAGTTTTCATCATTATTTCTTTTGTTCGTGTAACTAACCTCATCATGTCTCCACATTTGAGTCCTTTACCAAACCAAAGCTTGACAGTCTTACTGTGAAATTAATTTAGTTGAAACTCTGTTTTTTTCCTGCTTCTTTAATGCAGAAGACCACATTTTTCATCTGTCATGGCTTTAACAATATTTTGGCTTCAAAGTTAATGCTCTGCAGTATTTTCTGTTTTCCAAATGATCTAATATCAAGTTTTCTAAGAGATCTGCTGTTTTGTTTCCCTTAAAGCAGGAAATTTCCCAGCAAAGAGCAAATACTCTCTTGGCACCTAAAAAACATCCATATCTTATTCCCTTCATTATCTTAACCTGTGCATAAAGCTGCCGCATGACTTCTTACAGTACCTACAAAATGGAAACAGTCTACAGTAACTCCCTTGTTGACCTCCCTCTGGTTTAAATTGATATTAGAGTTTTGACATTGGTCCTTAAGGTTGTTAATAATCTGGCCCCATTTTCTCTCCATAATGTTTTCCACAGCCAATTTAATCAAGAACACAAAAGTCATGCTCCGATTTTCCAAGAACTAAGTTAGAAAGGAGATCTATAAATATAGATTCAGTTTGTAAAAAGCTTGATTTCCCCCCAAAAAATTCTGAAGCTACTTTAAAAGATTTATCTTAGTTGTGTGGTCCTTTAAAAAAATAAAATAAAAATGTAATTAACCCCTTAATGCACAGTATTGCAAACATGCAGAAAACTGTTTGTATTAAGCAAATATCAAACCAAACATGTGTGTTCCCCCACCACCATTTATTATATGTTTAGTGTAGAACTTGGAAACTTTGAGAGGCATTTGTTTCTTATTACATATTGGGCTGGATGGCGTATGTTATCATTGACTGATGTAGCTGTTGTCACAACATTACAACATGCATACATTTTTTTTTTATTTGCTACTGCTAGACTCATTTTGGCAACTTCTTAAAGGTAAATAACATACATCAAATAACAATATTGTGGGGTCAATATTTGTCATATTGCATTTTGTTTTGTTTTGTGATATTACTTGACCAGTATTTCATTCTTATTTATTCTATTGATGTGTTGCTTTAAGGTTTTATTGTATCAAGTATCATTTTATTGAGCTCTAAGGATTAGAATTATTAGTAAGAAGTCCTTTGCTGCAACTTAAAAAAATTTTTTTAAGTACTTTGAAGACCAATGGCTGTATGGTAGAATAGGTCCTAACCCTGAACCTTAATCAGGAAAGCATCTTGGGTTTAAATGGTAGCATGGGTTCCCTCCGTATTTTTTGCATGCTCTTGTCTTGCATGCATGTGTTCTTTCTGCATACTCTGGCTCATTTCCACTGTCTAAAAATTTGTATGATGCTCTTATTCAACATGTGAATCAAATTAATGATACAATAGCAGCTTGCCATAGACCTTAGTGGCATGCTAAAAAGGTAATTGGGTCATTAGCTGTGCTGAAGCAAGGACAGATCTGAAAGCTGCGGGCTCTGACCCTTAAGAACTAGAGTTGGATACAGCTGCTCTATATTGTCATTAGATATGAGCGCGTGTGTGCATGTTTTTTGACCTGTGTGTCTCTATGTTGCCCTGTGATGGATGAGCAACCTGTTTAGGCTGTACCTCTCCTCTACCTACCCCCTGCCACCATGCAAATATAGGCCAGAATATGAGGTGGATAAATATAAGCAGAGATGACAATGACAGCTTTACCAGTCTGCCAGCCAGGCCTGCTGACAGCCTTGACTGGCCCCAAGACAGAATAATTGGATTTGGGCCCCCACCCTTGGAATTCCTTTTTTGTCAGGATAAAATATATTCATTAATTTAATTTATGCATCACAAGTAACATCGATACTTGACGTTTCCTGATAGAAGTATTAAAGAAGTCATGTAATGAATACGTAGGACTTCTGGCTCTCCATAAAGATGCAATCACCTATTTATAGACTTATGATGGTGTGACATGTCCAATAATAAATTAGCTTTATTCATCTCACATTGGAGAAATGTACCTATGCATTTAACCCATCACCTTTCTCAAGCAGCTGAAGTTCAAAAGCAGGATCTTTTTATTCCGCTAACATTAAGCTGGGAAGCTACAGGTGCAGCGGTTGACACACCTGGTCACATTAGTCTAAAGCCAACAAGAAACCTCCAGTCATCAGTCTGTCAAGCCTCTGAAGTTCGTGGACGACACCACTCTCATCGGTGACGAGTCCGCCTGCAGGTGGGAGGTTGACCATCTGGTGACCTGCTACAGGGAAAACAACCGGAACTCAATGCTCTAAAAACAGTGGAGATGGTTCTGGATTTTAGGAAGAACTCAGTCCCAGCTGTCCCCATCACCCTCTGTGACTCTATAATTGACACTGTGAAGTCTTTCCTCTTCCTGGGGTGCAGGGGAGATTGTGGCTAATCTCTCGCACTCCAGCAACAAACTATTTCAGTCACTTACTGTACCTGTGGCAGGAGAGGTGGTCCATCAGAACCAAAACCTCACACCACAAACAATTTCTTCCTATCTCTACCAGCCTTATCAACAAGGCCCAGAAACCCCTATGACACTGACACTACCTCTCTCCCTATCCCATTCAGGACCTAGATGCTACACCAACGTAGCATCTCTAGACCTTCTGCGTCACATTAACGCACAGCCTACTGTGTATATAGTACATAGCTATATTGTATGCAGTATATTGTACGTTTATATAGTATCTAACAATAGATCTTGTATTTTTGTATATATATCGAATTTATCTGTACCGTCAACATCAAGTCAAATTCCTTGTAAGTGCAAACCTACTTGGCAATAAACTTGATTCTGATTCTGAAACAAGACCCTTAACAACGCCTATTACATGTGTGCTCATTATAGCTACATCTAGAAAAGAAATGCAACAGATCCCTGAAAGAAACTATTGAGTTTTTTTAGTGCAATCAGAGGACTAAAAAACTCAGAGATTTGGCTGTCTCTAGGTGAAAGTGAACCAAGGTAAGCGATACCTGGAACTGGAGGTGTTTCTTAATACTTCCCGGTAGTGGCCAAGCATTAATAATAACTACTGAGCAAGTTATATCTTTTATCTCTGCCCAACACAGAGCAACAAACTCGTAAACATTTACTGCTTTTAAGATAAGGCTGGACATCTCCTTACTTTTCAGCACTGTTAGTACTTGGCTATTATTTTTCTAAATGGCAGCAAATTTTATAGTGACAAGCCAGAGCATTACTTCACATGCAGCCCAGGTAATCTTTTTTTTTTAAGAGTTCAAAGTCAATGCAAAGGATGGTAATTTTCTCTAAAAAACACCTCTTAGCTGAACCTTTAAATAATTTTAAACATTTAAATATGTATTTGTTGTTTTTTTAATACTACCTTTTTAACCTTGTTAAAGAAATCTTTTTATATAATAAATATTTTAAGAGACTAAAACCTGTGTCAGCTATGCTTTTCATAGAAATCTATGATCCATCAAAGTACTGCTTTTCTATTCACTGAAAGTCTCTTTATCTGTGTGATTTATATATGTGCACATTTTTCCTTGGAGGATATTGTTTTGTTTATGGTCAATGTCACATATTTCACCTCATTTCCCCCATAGGTAAAGTTTGATTTTATTCAGTTCCATTGCTTTATCTGTCTCAGCTTTGTTTCAAAATTTCTCAACAAAAAATAAGCTATTATTTCCGTAGTAAAATTACATAAATCTAATTTCTGTGAGTGCAATATCCAGAAAAATCAGCAAACCTACATAATGAAGCAAAGTATTCTTCTTCTTTTTGTAATTTATTAGACTGAGATAAGCATATCTGAGTTGAAATAAAAAAAAAACAAAAACACAGCAATAAACAGCCTAAACATAAAAACTGGAAAAATATGAAAGCTGCCAGCTTAATTAGCATTCTGAATGTCAGTAGGCGTCACCTACTGTATATCCACTCCTTATGCCTATGGTTTCAATGGCCACAGTACAAATTAAGAATGTTTTAAAGGAATCTTTTCTAACTGTTACCTTGACAACTTGTTTTATGTGGTGCTTGAGTTACTGTAAACTCAGAACAAATGGTCTGATTAAGCACTTTGTGGGAGACAAAGGAAAAAAACTGTTTTTTTAAGCTAAAGCAATACTTAACTTTTAAAAACCATAAGCTAACTGTTTAGATTAAGACCCACCCAAACATTTGACTTGTCATCTATAACAATTAAGTAAATACAAAAAGTAATATTGTTGGTGCAAGTGGAGAAAAGTTTAATATCTAAAAGAATGTATTCAATGTACTTTCAGAAATCATTTGCCCTGGCAGAGTTAAAAAAAACCCAAAAACAAAACATGCTTGGTTATTGGCCTGAAGCTCTAATCACCTGTAAATATCTTCCACTTCCAGGATACAAGATCCATATAAATCCAGGAGATAAGCAAAGGGCTTTTAACGAAGCCCAAGCTGCATTGTTTCTATCACAGGATTAATAATTACATATAACACACACACATACGGCAACTATTTTGTATTGAATAGTTATGATAAGCTATTACATGAATTTTTAAGCTATTACAATGAATTTATCTGTTATCTATTCACAATTCACATTTTTTCAATGTCACTTATTTTCTCCCTCAAAAAACTTTACACCCACTTCCTTCTTGTGTAATCTGCAGCTCCTCTTTTGTTCCTCACCACCTGCAGTCTCCTGTTATTCATATCTTGTCTACCTTACAAAAACTACCTGAGTGTTTTCTTTTTAGCAGTTTTACCATAGGATTAAACTTGAGTGCTTCCTTTGTATGTTTTCAAATAAGGGTAATGGTAGAAAAAAACACATTTATCTCAAGCCCGTGAATGGATTTCTCAATTCACAATCTGCTTGTAGGGAATTGTAAATCTTTGCACATCACCTGCTCATCTAGAGTGCTGTGATTCAAACAACAAATTCTTGCTATTTAAGATATATAATGGCTATTAGCAAATATAAAACACTTTTTGTAACTTTTTGTTCAATGGATTTACATTGGTATGTTCTTAATTAAGTAACAAAACCCTTTCCCATTCTAACAAAAGTATTTAAGTTGTTGTGAGTCTATGTAAAAGCACCATTATTAGTGGTAGAGTTCTCTGCTCAATGGCCTGTCTTGCAGCAAGAATGTTGTGGGTTCAATTCCTGGCCTGGGATCTTTCTGCATGGAGTTTGCATGTTCTCCCTGAGAATGTGTGGGTTCTCTCCAGGTACTCCGGATTTCCTCCCACAGTCCAAAAACATGACCAACAGAGTTTTGCATCCTTCATGATGTATATTTATCATCTGGTTTAGTTTTTGTAAATGTCTTGTTGTATGTCATGATGTTCCTTTTGTTCTTTTTAGTGTCTTATTAGACTATGCAAGCAGGGTTCCATATGATATATGAAACTTGAATGAAATGTCTTGTATGGAGGGAAGAGGAGCCCCAATGATCCTCTCTACTGTTTCACCACACCACACAGGGATACAGCTGGTCAGAATGCTCTCTATGGTGCTTCTGTAAAGGCTCGTGAGGATGGGTGGGGGTAGGTGGGCTCTCCTCATCCTCTGCAAGAAGTACATGCGCTTTTGTGTCCTTTTGACCAGTGAGGTGGTGTTTACACTCCAGATGAGGGTGTCTGTGATGTGCTCCCCCAGGAATTTGGTGCTGCTGACCACCTCTACAGCTGAGCTGTTGATGAACAGTGGAGCGTGGTTAGGCCGGTTCTTCCTGAAGTCGACAATGATCTCCTTTATTTTCTCCACGTTCAGGATCAGGCTGTTATCTCTGCACCAGCCCACCAGCTGCTCCACCTCCTCCTTGTAGTCCTGGTCACTGTCGTCTCTGATAACGCCCACCACCGTAGTGTGGTCTGCAAACTTCACGATGTGATTGGTGGTGAAACTGGTAAAGCAGCCATGTGTCATCAGAGTGAACAGCAGGGGGCTCAGGATGCAGCCCTGAAGGGAGCCTGTGCTCAGACTGATGACATCAGAGGTGTTCTGTCCAACCCAATGAGAAGTAATTCCACTTAAGTACAATTTGTGGCTACTCTACCTACCTGGGGATGAAGACCATTAATTACAGAAGTTATGAAGAAGAGAAAAAAAACATAAAAATTCTGTGTTAGCAGTTTATTAAAAGGTGGGTAAAAACCCACCATGTGTATGGAAGTGATTCACTTCCATACAGAAACCCCACATTCATATCTTCAGGTAACACAGAGTGCATGTCAGACTTAATAATACTACCTCAGTGATAGTTTCAAGGTGTTGCTTTATTGTATGTCTCGTACCATGTCTTTCGGTTGTGCTGTTCTTTTTTCCATCTCGTTACAGGTGATGAAGCAGACTGAAAATGTTTTGTCATTGTCTCCTTTC
>NW_015150549.1:285318-288529 GCF_000732505.1 Cyprinodon variegatus
CATCCATCCATCCATCCATCCATCCATCCATCCATCCATCCATCCATCCATCCATCCATCCATCCATCCATCCATCGCTCCTGATAAAAGGCCAGTAGCTAAAATTTATGTATGTAAATGTAAAATCTTGATATGCATGGAAATACAAACTGGTTTCTGTTGTTCAGACCAAAACCCCCTCAGTCGGGTCTGGATCAGCAGTTTGTTGCCATGGCACTTTGCCTTTACCTGCAAATAGAATATAGCAAAATATCTGGTACCTTTATGATGAAATACTCCCTGATTATTAGTAAGACCTATTAGAGGATTGAAAAGAGACATGCTGAATAAGGTGATGCTGGAGGCAGGAGGAAGGGTTTCAGTTGGGAAATGGTGATAAGTCCTATAAGCAGATGGTAGAAGGCGCTAGGAGAATTCTGCTCCGATCATGAAAGACCCACAGAGCACAAATCTCCAGCTGTGAAGCATACTGACATAGGCCACTGAAAGCCAGCAGCCTGCCAACAAACACCCACTAATTAATAGAGAAAAAGAAAGCCTGATACGGAGGCATGGGGAATGTAGATGGAAGTACACGTGGCTTAATTCTGGCTGGTGATGGAGGACCAAATACTGCTGTCTACATTATCAAATGGTCACAGTTATTTCTTGCGTGATCAGGGAATTGGATAGATTTAGAGTCTGATCATCAGTGACAGGTGGGAAATAGAGGGAGTGGATTTCCAGAGATTTTTAATGCTTCTTTTGTTAGAAAAAGAGGAGTAAAGGGTGAGACAATGATATGTAGAGTGACAGAAACAGCCATGCAGAAAAATGAAAGATTACACCAGAGGAGGACTTGTTATGGATACAAAAGAATGAAGATGGTGTTAAATTGGTAGGCAGAAAAATGGCAAAGAATGTATAAAGAGAAATTAAAGCTGAGAATATTTTGAGAGGTAAGTAAAATATGATCAAATATGGAATAGAAGAGAAATAAACAGTATGGGGCTTCACAAATCTGCACAAATATTTCTTGTTTACAATATCTCAACTGATGATTTTCCTTGAAATGACTTGTAACATAACCCTGCCCTGGTATTTTAGAAAAACCAATTGAAAAAAAAAAGAAGCCCAAACGGCTTTTCTGAGTGTGTTTATATTCTATTGCCCTCTCCCCACCCCATTTACCACTGAGAGGCTGCCAAGTATACAACGAGAAAGCCAATTTTAGATTTAATTTCAGTTTAAATTAATCCAGAAGCAAGGGAGTTTCATACAAAAAAATCAGACTCTGTCGGATTTCCAAGGATTAGCCTTTCAGCTCTGCCAGCCTCTATGTGAGTGATGCTTGACCGGGGACTGGCGCTATATTGGATTGCTGTAAACAGTTTTTGTCTTTCTGTTTTGGCTCAAATGTTATTGTAGAGTCTCGAAAGAATACTTCAGATCAACTGCGTACCCTCAATTGTTTTAATTATTTATAGAGACAAAGTACCAGTCATTTTGTTCTGTGTTCATTAGATCAAAAAAGTCTCCAAAGTGGGACTTTATGAATGTGAAGTGTAAATGAAAACACTCTCTTTCAGCTCACTTGGTGACAGCTCCAAAACAACACTGACCCTGGGTACCTTTCAGTTTAAATGAACAACAATGTCGTCTTAGGTCTGCAGATGATGGGCTGAGCAGCACTTATCTTGTAAACCTCTTAGTAATTACATTGTATTTGTATAGCACCTTTCAAAGATATCAGGATTAGAAAGTGTTACACATTAATACATTTATTTCAAAACAAAAACATGCAAAGTCCATAGTTAAAATCCTGTTTACATGAGTATGCCTTTAATTATTTTTTAGAAGTGTCCCTGGAGTTCATGCAGCATCTAAATTTAGATCAAACTAAATGTGGTCCTGTTAAGGGCAGAATGAAAACATAGTCAGACTCTTTGAACACCAAACTAGTGCGGCCCAAAGAGATATTCTCGTTTCTTCTTAAGCTGAACTCTGGTTTGTGTTAATAAATACCTGAAAACAACTGTGCTCTGGTGCAAAAATAACATTATATGTTATGGCCTTAAATTACTTTGTTGGTCGTCAGTATTTGAAAAATTATAATTATTGTACACCCAACGGCGCCTACTTTCTTGGTGCAGGTCGATCCTCCGCTGTTATCCTCTTGCTAGCCCTGCTGCTCCAGAGCTCAGGATTGCCGTCTCCCTTCACCTCTGTTGTCTAGGTGATTTGTCCTCTTTGCTTTTGGGTGCTCAGAAAAAAAGAAATACTCATCAAAGACGCCACAACCAGTGCTTTAATTCGGTTGTCTTCAAAATAACCAGGTGGTAGCTGGTCGTAGCTGGTGTCTAATTTTATTAGACCTACACCAGACCTACACTTATTAGATAGTCAATGACTATCATCTCAAACCTTGAATGTCAGCCTCTGCTGAAATTTATTGTTTTTGGAGGTTTTGGGGGAAGTGTGCAGCAAGCTATACCAAGTTATCAAGATAACAGCAATTTTTTCTCCCTAGCTGTCCGGCTTCCTGATGAATACAAAAAATCTTACAAAGCAGTTTTCTTCTTAAGGTTTTTTTTTTTTTTTTGTAGATGGTTAATATTCAAATTGTGATATCTTCTTAATTCTTTTTCAATTTAGTTTGAAATCATTGGAACTCCATTTATTTAGGATACGTTAATAACTCAAAATACCTCTGGCTAAACTTGTTTCCTGGTTTTGCCATGGCCTGTCACTCATGTTGTTTATAAATATTTGAAGCAGTTGAGTTTCAGATCTGAAAATTCAAAGTAATTCCACAGGCATCTTAAATCATGACATATAAAAGTCAAAAATAGATAACGTTTTTTTGGTAGAAATTAACACACAATAATTACACATTTATTCAAAGATGTAAAAATCTCTCAGTCTTTCCATTGTGCCTGAAATTTTCTTTTCATTTTGAATTCACCATAAGCATCATGGTCTGCTTAAATCTTCTATGAATTTACTCTTAGTTAATCGTATCAAAACCAAACCACAAGATAAAACACAGAAGAAAAGAGTTTGGAAACTTATTGATTTTTGGCCTTGACGCACATTGTTATGTCAGCAACTCTAGCAGCATTAGCAAACATACCAACATGCTGATGTCAGATCCAAGACTGCCCCAATTAAAAAGGACACTTCAGTATGAAGGGAGTCTGCTTTGGTGGACAATCACTATGAATATTTAAAA
>NW_015150549.1:289151-315644 GCF_000732505.1 Cyprinodon variegatus
ACACATGCATGCACGCACATATACAATCACTCTCCAACTCCAAGGCTAGGCTGCTTCACTAAGACCACCACCAAACACAAGGCCTACATACAGGACAATTTATAAAATAGCCTGTTACCTTAAGTTAGAATCGACCAAAGATGCCTCTGCTTGACTTCTTGTGGTTGCCATCCTGGTTTCCAGGAAGAAGAGAGGCGATGTCCTCCTTTAGTCCAGCTTCTGACGAATGGAACTGGGTCGAATTTGTCCAGAGGAGGTCCGTTGAGGTCCACAAACTGGAGTGAAGGCATGCTGTCTTCGCGCAATCTGTTCCCGCGTCTGTTGCCTGTGTTATTAACTGCCTCATTCGCACTCAGCTAAAGTGGGGAGATACGTGCAACTTGCTATGCACAGTCTTTCCAATGTTTTCCCTGGTGCAGTCCCCTGTAGTTTCCAGTCTTTTAGTATTAATTGTTGACAAGGTAACGTTTTTCTTATGTTTGGCGCGCACATGGCTAATTTGCATACGCAACCAGGATTGGCTGGCTCCACTTGGAAAAAACAAAACATATTTGAGATTAAATGTTTTGAATTTTAAATACTGGACATGTTGAGCATTTTTTTGACACAATTTAAGACCTCGTTTAAATTTTGCTTTTGAGGCTTTCAGGGGGTCTCGTGGGTTAATCGGGGGGGGGGTCGAGCCCCCCGTATTTTGCACTCTGCATGAGACTTTGGAGCCAATAGCAAGAACAGTGAGAAATGGGAGGAGGACAGCGGTAGGTCAGAGCAAGAACCAAGACAGAGTGTGCACCAGTGTATAGGAAGCGACCAGTGTCGTGCTCCCCTCTGGAGCCAAGGGGCGGGTGATCTAAGGAGCACAGCTACTGAATCAGTTGAGTCCAACCAGCCAAATGAATTAAATAGTGCTGATTGGACTGTCCTGGTTGGCCAGAGCAACTACAGTTGTGCTTGAAAGTTTACATACCTTTCAACTAAAGACAGAAAAAACCCCAGCTGCCAGTAAAATAAATATAAACTGACAAAAATAATAATACACTATGACCAAAAGTCCCCTTGTGACTGCTAGCTTCTGGCTACAGTGTTTTTTGCCTGACCTGACTTAAGAAGCTAGAAGGGTTTTACTCTTCTAAAAGAAAACGATTTGCCTAGTTTTTCTATCTAGGCAAATTATTTAATAAAATATTATTTTTCTAAATTATGTTTTATGCAACTCCTTGGATTTGCCTTGTATACTGCGTGGAATACATTCCAATTAATTTAAATTAGTTAAAAGCTAATTTGACACTATTCCAAATTTGTTATGGCTCTCCCCTTTTGGAACTCTGAGTTCTTAGTTTTCAGTTATTAGTTATTCCGTTTTGTTGATCTTTGGTTTATTTTCCATTATATTCAGGCAGTCTTTAACTCTCTGTTGCCCCCTTATGCTTGTTTACTTTCCCCTTGGCTTCCTTCTAGTTAGTTTCACTCACACCTGCTCCTTATTCAGCTCATTAGTCCATCCTTTGTTCTGTCCCCCTTATATACACCACTCTGCAATCGCTCAGTGCTAGTTCCTTTTTGTTAGTTGCTTCCTTGTCTCTGGCTACCCATGTGAGTTTTCCCTGATGTTTTCATTTTTTTGGTTCTTTGTATTTTTGGATGTCTGCCTCAGTTGCCCTATTAAATCAAAAAGAACTAATCTTTGCTTCAGTCATCTCTGCATTTGGGTGCTCAAGCAACTTCACCCCCATGCCTGACAAATAAAAAATAATAAGAAACATAAACTCTATGCCTGCGATGGACTGACGACCTGTCCAGGGTGTACCCCGCCTCCCGCCCGTAGACAGCTGGAGATAGGCACCAGCACCCCTCACGACCCCACTTGGGATAAGCGTGTAAGAAAATGTATGGATGGATGGATAAACTCTATGCCAAGCTGTAATACAATTGCATCAGTTTACATAGCAATATTATATTATTTACATATCATATTTTACATAATATATATCATAATATAATATAATTGTACAGAGCTTCAGAAGGAATTGGTGTTTACAAATAAAATTCAATGGTAATTGCGAGATATCAAATTCACTTTTATTCAGTGATAAAGAAGGAATTAGCTCCGAACGAATTGAGTTGAGGTATATTTCTTTCATTAGATTGAGTTGAGTTGAGCGGAGTTTGTCCTTAGACAAACAAAAGAAGTATATATTCTCCAACACAGCCTAGAACTAGAACTACCTAGCCTAAGAACTAGGAGCTACACTAGGGGAGACAAAATGTCAAAAAAAAAAAAAAAANTTTTGGTAGAAATTAACACACAATAATTACACATTTATTCAAAGATGTAAAAATCTCTCAGTCTTTCCATTGTGCCTGAAATTTTCTTTTCATTTTGAATTCACCATAAGCATCATGGTCTGCTTAAATCTTCTATGAATTTACTCTTAGTTAATCGTATCAAAACCAAACCACAAGATAAAACACAGAAGAAAAGAGTTTGGAAACTTATTGATTTTTGGCCTTGACGCACATTGTTATGTCAGCAACTCTAGCAGCATTAGCAAACATACCAACATGCTGATGTCAGATCCAAGACTGCCCCAATTAAAAAGGACACTTCAGTATGAAGGGAGTCTGCTTTGGTGGACAATCACTATGAATATTTAAAATAATATTTTACTTTTCAAGGGTTTATTTTTGTAAAGTTTTGACTGTTGGTTAAAAAAATACATAAGTACAAATTACATCTTTGTAAACACTAATTGCTGCTTTACTATTTGCATAAATATATATATATACAAAATCAATATAGATACATTTTCTACCATATCTTTTCTAACTTAGATTTTTTGTTTCCCTAATGGGACATTAAACCTAAATGATTACAATAACAAAAAAACAACAACAACAAACAAACTGAAAAGAAAAAAAAAAAAAACCCGGCAAATCTGCTCCAAATGGACTAATAGTCTTTCAATTCTTATGGGTGTCATGAATCTATTAATTAAACTAGTTAAAACATCATGAAAACCCTTTAAGCCGTTTAATTAAAAATATAAATTCAGAAATAATTTCTAACAATGGATAGCACATGTTTTGGGTTTAACAGCAGAGGACCAGCACAGAGATGGTTTTATCCAACATAGCTAACAGTCATAGGCACATTCACTAGTGAGCACATACTCTTGAAAAAAATAAATAAAACTGGCAGTAGGTAGACCAGCAAACCAGTCAGACATTGTGACAGAAAGCTACAAATGTGTTTCCACACAAACAGATACAAAGCTGTCCTGCCATGTCTCCCATTTGCTTTGCATTCTACATCTCTTCCCCACCTTCCATCTCTACTAATCTCTCCTGACACTTTTTCATTTCCCTGCAGACACATGCATAGTTGGTTCCCGCCTCACAAATGCAACCATTATCCTGAAACATCCCAGCCAATCGTCAGTCATGCAGTGCAATATGTTTACTTTCCCCTTTTGAGGATGACAATGTTTATGGACCCGATGACAACATAAAAAGGAAAGTTGCAAGTTACACTATCAAACAATAATTGTAGAAAATTGTGAGGTTCCTTTTAAGTCTGAGGCCACTTTGTTTAGAGGTGGTCTTGTTCAGTGATGCTCAGCCATGCTGCTTTAGCATTAAAAAGTATTTTATCGAAAGGTGCTGTTATTTGGTATTGGGAGCTCCTTATGAGATGAGATGAGTTTTTCTTTTTTTTTTTTTTTTTTTGAGGGGAAGTCATTGTAAAAAGTAATAAAAATATACCTGTAACATATGCTGCATGACATGGAATTTCTTTGAGGTTTTTTACATCTCGACATTTACGTAATTTTGCTTTAGAGTTTAAGTTCTTTAGTTTAGCAGTTTCTCTTTTAAACTTTCTATATATTTTCAACTTTCTGCCATCTGTGTTTTATCGTTCACGTATCCAAGCTCATGCCCAAGCTCATGTTCCCCAATTCTTTTTCTCTAGCTTTTTCATTTTTCCTGCGGTTATTTTAATACAGAATGATGCCTCTGTGCTGTCTCTGTGTTTTAACCCTGGCCTGGTTTAGGCTTGATGTATCCACATGCGGAATGTTGGCAACACATGCGTTGAAACATTTTACACTCTGTGCGGCTTTTCGATAATGTACCTAATACTCTGGCTGACTATAATAGTGAGTTTAGGTTATAGACCACAAAGTTACATTATGGTACTACAAGTAGAATTAGGAAATGAAGTTGTTTTTAACTATTTTAATGCATTTCCATGTCATTTATTTCCTAAGTAATTTCTTTTCAAAGGTTGTTTGAAATCGGTTGCTTGTGCTGATATTTATGTACCATGTAGTTACAATCTGTGAAAGTACTGGTAAAATGCATAAAGCATATATCCACCTTCATCTGTGAACCTTTACTTATCCATTTTATATAGCATGGCCTCTCTCATTTCAAGATGACACTGGGCTTGGACCGCACAAAAAAAAAAAAAAAAAAGATCAGAATTACGCATGGGTTCAGAGTTTAGACTCGAGAGAGTTTAACACATTAATTATTTAAAAAAAGAAAACATTTTATAATTACAAAATTAGCCATGGCAAAATATAGCGATTATATTCACTTAGGTCTGAATCAGGTACTAACTTTGACCCCCTTTTATTTTGCCTTTGCCTTTTTAGCGTTGTTTAAAGTTACTGTGTCCTTTCTTAAACTGTTGATATCATTTCTATAAGATCCTCATTTATTTCTGCTGAGCTGCTTTACATTTAGCACCTACTGGAGTCTATTTGAGGTTCCATTTCATGCACTTCTGTGGGTATCAACACAAGGGCAAAGGGACCTTTTTTATTGTGGGAGGCACTTAGATTTCCTTATTCATCTCACTCAATGAACACAGCTTTCTAAAGCTTTCACATGTCTGAAAAAGTATTAGTCAAGTAGGCCTTCAGTGGAAGATTCCAGGCTTGCAAATTCAAATAGTCTTAAACATTTATTAATGGTCAAGCATTGGCCATTAGTGATTTGTTTTCAGTATAGTAAAATACAAGAATTACTGTGTAAAACATTTCATTGCCAATCAGCAACAGAAAAAAAATTGTAATACAATTTTATATTAAATATTGATTGATTTAATGTAACAATAAAACAGCAAATACATTCATATATAAAAAAAAATAACAAAAAAGGATTAAAATCCACCATATTATATTCCCATATCCTAAAATGGGTTGAACTTGCATGGTTGCAGGTGGGCTGGTGCGTATTTACAATGGCCTTTGGCAAGAGGCAACAGCCACTTTGGATAGACCACTTCTCACAGGGCAGAACAATGACACACAGAACAAAGGGCAATTTAGAGGGATCAATCAGTCTCACAGTCAGTTTTTCTAAATAGAGGGATGATGTATCTTTACAAAACCCATACATGCAAAAGAGGAACATGTAAGCAGATAACTGAGACTGAATACAAGACCCTCTTGCTTCAAGGTACCAACCCTACCAACTTCAAGTTCTGTGTGCCAGGGAAATGCACTTTCCTGGCACACCCTGAAAATTAAGGTGGGAAAACAAAACACCCACTCACATTCTCCCAACCCAGTACACAGCCCTGTGGACAAAAGAAATTATAATCTTACAGAACTGGGGTGAAACAGTTAATTAATACCTACATTAATAGACATCCCAAGTTAGAAAAACTAATTTCTGTCCATTAAAAGGACAGAAATTAGTAGACAACTGACCCGCGCCGTGCCCCATACATACACACTTCATCATTCTACACCTTCACTAGACATGGATATATGTAGTATATTCTGCTGTAAAATGAGTCTTATATTTTTGTTTTTTACTCGAGGATTCAACCTATTTCACAGGATGCTCAGCTTTGAGTGGTAACTAGGTACTGTCAGAGAATAAACCGAAACTTCTTGGCTTGTTTTTCTGACTAATCCAATCAGCAAGGTCTCTGACAACCAGTCGCCTGGAACGCTTGTTGAACAGAACATCGCTTTGGACAGATACGCACAGGTTTCACAACCAACCTCCTCCCCGCACCCTGCTCTCTCTTGTTGTCTGCGCAATCGAATTAGTTCTAATCCGCACATGATGCACAAATTATTGTATTGCCTGCACGCTCTCACCTGCATTAAAAAAAACACCTCCTCACATCGTCTAAAAACCGGGATCATTTATCCGACTCGCGGGGATGTGTGAACAACTATCGGTTTCAGGGAAAATCCCGGAACTTCCAGGAGACTTGGGTCTGCATTACCTAAAAATGTTAAAACCTGCTGGCAAAAAAAAAAAAAAAAAAAAACTTTTACTTTCTGGTAACACTCACTGGTATGAGGGGCTTATGCTGCTATGAACAGAAAACATTACTTTAGTAGGATTGTAATATTGAACGGGCTGCATGGATGACGTTTTGAGGTTGACTTTCTAGCTTAAAAACATGTTAAAGCAAATTCTTCAATCTTCTCAAAGCAAATCAAGCCAAGCTACTTTCTAATACATTGGGTTAGATCCCTTTTGATCTGCACTATCAAAAGTCCCTGTCCCCCTGATTATCTCTTTTAAAGTTAACTAAAGTAAAAAAAACAACAAAAAACCTTGTGGGCAGATGGGGCCTCGAAACAGTGGCAAAAAAACTCAAACATGTCCATAAATAGGTTGAAAGGCCGTCCAAAGCAAACTCATGGTAAAGGCATGCCACATGGGATCATCCAGAGGAAGTACAGAGGTCTGTGGCTGATGATGGTTGTGCAACACTACTCAGAAAACCTTGTCTTGAGATTAGGTTAAAGGCTTGAAAACATAGTTGGGATGGGAGAAGCCTTAAGACCATGAAGAGGCTCTAAGGAGGGCTGGAGACCTCAAAGTAGATCTCGATACACTGAAATTTCTGGAGCAGGAACACTGGGCAGGTGGTTAAGGTAGCTCTTCTTTTTTTAGGTGGCCTAACCAAAAGCCCTCTACTTTTGTTAGCCCACTGTGTTGTAACAAGTTAAATCACAGCTCAAGTATATCTGGATGTTTCAGAGCATGTTTTAATGGAATGCTTCCCCTTGCTGAAAGATGTGACAATGCCATTTCAGTAGTTGGCAGCACTGCAAGCAGTGTCAGTACCTGGGTTAAAAATTGTGTATTACTGTCATCATCTTCCCTCAAGAGGAAGATAAAACCAGACCCAAGGCAAAGATGACTTGAAGGCAACTTTTAAAGCAAACTTGGCTTTCTTAACAACTCCACAGGCTGATCACCACTATACCACACTGTTCCAGCTAAAGTTCTGTGCATATCCTTAGACTTAGAGACTTAGACTTAGACATATTTATTTTGTCATTTTGTATACACAAGTGTAAACCCCCCAAAAATTCTTTTAAATCAGTTGTATAGACAATTTCAATTTTAAAGTGCAGCCTTGATAAGGTAAGCAGCACTGATTAAAAACATTGTGATATTAAAAAATATCCTGTAAAGTACATAGATATATTTCTAGAAGATTCACATTGCTGCATTGAACTTTTTTATTGATGGTGACTTTCTGGGCTTTCTTTAACTGTATGCCACCACCATCAAAATGAACTGAAATAAACACTTGTTTACCTTTTTGATGTTTGTCTTTCATATCTTGGACTATATTACTGATAAAAAGACACCTAAGGTTGCAAAATTGCAAAGAATGTCTCTCAGCTTCACTGTTAAATTGAGTTCAGCTAAGAGAATAACGATAAAAAGAAAATGATATAGTTGCAACCTGCTAAGTGTTTTGGAAGGAAATCTGTAAAAGTGGCTTTTTGAAACTGTCCCCATGGTGAAATGATTGAAGTCTTTGACTGTGATGAAGGAAACCTGCATTCAAATTCTGCTTGCATCAGGAAGGGCAACTTTTGCTGAGTCTTTTTACTTTTAAGTCTGTGAGCAAATCGTTATGACTTGTTGTGACCCCTAAATATAGGAGAAAGGACACAACAAAGGTTGGTTTTAGAAAACACAATCGAAAACTATGTAAATATACACATTTTAATGTTTCACCCTTAACAGAGCCTTTCTTATTATTTATCTATGTATTTGTTTACTATTTTATCTAGAACTCTTCATAATCTTCCCAAAAAAGAAATATTGCTCTGTACAGTTTTGCAGAGCAAGTACAGTATGAGCATGAAACCACAAAACGGGATTAAATTAGAAGCAGTTTTTCTGAAAACACTTCGACATCTAAAAAAAAAAAGGTTTGGTTGCTTCAAATTTAAGCTTATTTTGGGGTTGCCATGACCTAGATGACTGAACATTTGTAGGCGTCTCTTTTGGTTTTTTCCCTCTCAGATACCTAGAACCACTTACAATTACCTTTTTGTATGTGAGAGTATACACAGATTTATAGTAAATTGTCTTAAGTTTCTTTACTTTTAGCTAGGCGGGTTTAGACATGTGAGGTTATGTATTAAAATCCAAACAGGGATTGCTTTTTCATTGAAGACTGAATTTTCAAATTAATAAATGATGCCTTTGAATATGTAGATTTATTTACATATATTTTTGAACAGAGTGATAGTAAAACGAGAGCCAACTTTTTCAACCTCAGTATTTTTAAGGGACTGATGAGTTCAGTTACTCCTGAAAATGTTATGCATCTCCTGTGATGTTGGGAAGACAGCAACTCTCACAGTAGAAGCCGAGGTGGAGGGTTGCCGGCATTGATAAAGTAATGAGTCACCTTTCAGTGTGGCTCCCATGTGAAATTCCTTCTGTGTGTTTATCTGTTTTTATCCTACTGTTTCGGTCCTTGGAGTTTTGAACTCCTTTTCCAGTGGACAAACCTTAAAGTCTAATGTTTTTCCTATACAGACAACAGTTGGTGTCCATTTGGGAAGTAGCCAGTGGTCTCCTTGCTGTCAGCCCATTTTTCATCAGGAGAGAATGGAAAGACAGGCACAACCGGGGACTAAGACCAGCTGTCCACTAATGTATGGGCGAGAGACATAAAGAGAGGCTGAGATAGCGAAGGAGGGAATCTGCCTGTCTGCTGCTCGTCTTGCCTCACTGCTGTTACCATGACAACAGGCTGAACCCAGGAGAGTGGCGCTTCAGATTCCCCTCATATTCCTCTTTCCGTCTTCCTCCTTTTCTTCAGATGTCTTTCCCATCGACCCACCCTCTGCTTACCACCCCCTTCCAACCCCTTGCTAGAATCTCTCAAATTCCTCCTTGTCTTGAAATTCTTTCATCTCTTGTCCACCAGTCTCTTTTTGACACATAAATACCAGTTATTTACTATTTTTTCACCCAGAAATATTTATTTATACATAAGTATGTCATACAGGAAATTTCTGACATCACTCCATTGATCCTTATTTCTGCTTCTTGATAGCCTCCACCCCATTTTACAACCCAACAAGTTCTGAACCCCAGTTTCCCAGTTAAAGGTACAGTGTTGTCGTCACAAATATGATAAACTATGCTAAATCTATGGGAAACACAAACAAAGCCAGAGAAAGAATGTTTTAGATGTATCTGGCATAAATTAGCATTATATATATATATATATATATATATATATATATATATATATATATATATATATATATATATATAGTTTTTAAGTTGAAAATTACAAATTAAAATATTAAAATGTAACCCTCGCTGCAGGCTGAGGTATTTAAATTTTGCTGGGTCAATTTTTGGTATAAAATAATTTATAGAAGAACCTCTGGCAGTGGCGTTGAATCATTAACCTTGCAGTAGTCCATCTTTTTTGAATATACGTGTTGAGACAGAAAAACAACACCTACCTTTAGACAGGGAAAAAAACCTTTAGCAAAACCTGGCACAGTATGAATGGACAGATTTTAAAAAGCATTTTTTTATTTTGCTGATCACTCAAAGTGCTTTAATATTCAACCAGTCACATTTTCTAGACATCCATCCATTTATACACCCATCAAAAAGCAGAACTTGAGCTTAAGTGCCTTGCCCAAGAGAACATTAATCTTTCGCTGAGTTATAATCACCTAGTAGGAGAGGCCCTCTGCTGTAACTAAACAATGGAGCAGGCACAAAAACGCTGGTCTAAGAATACTTCAGGTGTAAGGAAATAAAAAACAAAAAAAAAAAGCGTTATTGTCAGCTGCAGAAACTTGTCCCTTCTATCCTGGTTTAAGAAACTCTAGAAACCACCAGAAGACCTGCACTCTTAGATCAAGTTGTTCTGAGGGAATCATTTGAAACAATCATGTCAGAGGGGTATTTTTTGCCCTAGTGGTCTTTATTAACTGAGTTTCAGACAGCAAATTGGTAGAGAAATGAAGGCTGAATAACATGAATCATCAGTCCTGAGGTCATCTCTCTCAATGGTTGCACCAAAGACCGATAGCATACATTTATAGTTACCGAACTCCTACAACACTATCCACTAATCTATTTTTTTCCCAACTTTCTGGATCCTGGATTTATTGGTGAAACTAATTAATTGTGATCTCTCCTTCAAATTCTTATCAGAAGTGTTGCTGCAATTAGAAATGATTTAGAACGCACCTTTCACATATAAAAATCACAAGGTGCTGTAAAAAAAGAGGAAAAATGCAGGCAATAAATGCAATAAATGTATGTGTGAATAAATAAATAAAGCAACAAAAAAATAAAAATCATCAGTCGAGGTATTTCCTAAACAATCACATTTTCAAGGATTCTTAAAAATCCTGATACCAAAAAAAAAAAAAAAAATTACAATAGTTTAAACAGACATAGAATACCTTTAATGCATCACTTTGAGACAGAATATTTTAATTATTTTTGCAGTACTGTGTGGCCAATAAAAACAGTCCTAGAAACCTGGATTTGTCTTTGGATAAGACTTGTACTGGCCGAACTCTAAGCTTCTTTACATTACTTTTGGCCAATTTAATCATCCAGAGTAAATGGGAGAATAAATGAGTAAACAGGAGACTGGGTAGAAGTTCTTTGCAGATGTTTCTGTCAAGCAACAACTTCTATCTTTGGTTTTCTTTTGTCTTTCGAGAAGAATAACTTTGATTGACTCCTTGGAGAAAGACACTAGTTAATCAGAGCATAACTGTCTCCAACACAGAATTGTGATTTTAAGCCTCTAATGACGGGATAAATAGCCAGCACCCTTTATCCATGCAGAAAGTTCTTCATATTCCTGGAAGGTTTATTTTGTTGAATTTTGTCAGAAACACGGTTCTGTCCCTACACATTCCCCTGCATAATTCAATATCATTATATTTGTCAGAATTTCAGTGGGCTGCTGGTTAAGTACAGAAAACTAATGGTCTCAGTTAAATAACTGGCCCTAATAAGTAATGTTTTGTAACAACATTGCTATGATAAAGGCTCTTCACGCAATCCTTAGAAGCCATTTAACTCACAGGGGGGATGATTCTAGGACACGATAATCTGTCAGTAAGCCAGTATGTACCATAGAGTAAGTAGACAGTAAATGTGCTTCATCTGATGTTACTTTTGGTAAACACCAAACAATCCACAGCTTCTCAATCACAATTAGACACATGTTGAAAGAGCATGTGCTAAGTTTTCTTTTTTTGTGATATTTTCCAATTACAGCTTTGAACGGATTCAAGTGAATAACAGCTTTTTAATTGCTGGTAAAGCTTTCACAGTAATATGCTGAGAGGGAGCATCTGTGTGGTGGGCTCTCTTTCATCTGCTGAGGGAATTTGTCCAAGATTTTATTTAAGGTAAATACAATAGATCAAAGAACACTGCTGCCCTTGGGTAACATTAAAAACATTACATGTTACCCATATGGAAGGTGGATTTATTATTTTAATGAAAAGCTAAAAAATCGTGCACATTTATTGTATCCAATGACATGCATGTAATGATCGTACCGTTTATCCGAACCGAATCTGAAGAAAAGAAAAAACACAAGTCTGTAACATGTGATCTTAAAATTACATTTATTCTCAACAATGTTGCTTTATTGCTTTTATGTGTCACACACTGCCTGAAATATAACCCTTTTCATGTGTTCAGTGACTGAAACTGTTGGAAAAAAATTTGAAACAAAACAGAAATTGTGTCCTGGTATTCATCTTGCTAAGACTCTTGGCTCAAGACCATTTTATTAAAAAAAACATTTATTTCGAGAAATCTATAAACCTGTTTAACTGGTTGAGGTAGGTGAGAAATGAAACTGGGCTGGTTTAGGCAAATATACAGCAAAATAAGGTTATGATTTAATCTTCAGATTAGTATTTATATTTGTATAAACACTATACAGTACATATTTTATTTGTTTATGTTTTAACTATGCCACTGATTCTGTTATTTTTATAAGGTTCATATTTTTGTGACCACTTTTGCTGCTGTAATGCCAGAATTTCCCCATTGTGGAAAAATACAGGGATTTTCAATTCAATTCAATTCAATTCAATTCAATTCAATTCAATTCAATTCAATTCAATTCAATTCAATTCAATTCAATTCAAATCAATTCAATTCAATTCAATTCAATTCAATTCAATTTAATTTAATTTAATGTAATTCAATTCAATTCTATTCTATTTAGCTTTAAATTTAAGAGTAATAAAATATAAATTATTTGATATTAGGAAAAAGAATCTGATTTCCATACTTTAATGGACTGGATATCCTTCCCCAGACCAACTGGCAAGCAAACATAGGCACCTGGCCCTAGAAACCCTAAAGCTGTTAAACTGTTTTCTTAGCTATTCACATGGTGGATCACGGACGTCTTTAGGACCCTATATTTGGGGGGCTTAGCCCCAGGTTGTCAGGGTTCTGCCCTCTGTTTGGGTTTATTTTTAGTTTCTTTGTGTTCTGTGCCTTTGTAGTTCTAACAGTGCTGAGTTCTTTAGTTCTTGTGTTGCTCTCTGTTGCCCTCTTGTGTTCGTCTCCTTGTCCCTTGGTCCCTTCTTGTTACTCCATTCACTCCTGCTCCATATCTGCTGATTAGCTTGTCTTGGTTCAGTGTCCCAATAGATACCCCACTTCTGCAGTCAGTGCTGGTTTGTTGTTTTGTTTTTTCCCTCGTCTCTGGCTTCCTATGTAAGTTTTCCCTGACGTTTTTGTTTTTTTGGGGGTTGTTTGTATTTTTGGATTTTTCCTCAGTTGCTCCATTAAATCTGCAAAATTCCTCTCTGCCTTCTGGTTTCTGCATTTGGGTCCTCAAAGACCTCCACTCAACCCTTAACAAAGGTAAGATGCTTTAGTGCATGCGCAACGCAGATGCAAAAAATGTTTAGTCTAAGGGCCCTAAGCAGATAGCCTTATATCCAAAACATGCTCCTTGGGCATTTAGTTTGTTTATAAAACAGTCTAGTGTTAGTATAACGATGTATTAAGCCTTTGTACATATAGTACAAAATTGACATTTCTGTCAATACAGCTCTTTCTCTGCACTACATTGCTTATTACCAACAGATTTTCATAAAATTTAATTTTGGCAGCTAGCCACAAACATGTCTTTTGGAAACAAATAGACTTTATTCAATCCTAAATAATACAGTATGAGTAAAAAAGTTTGCTTTGCGTATAACAATACCTTAACAAAGCATTGAGAGCATTGTCTTATATGCATCTGTTGATCAAATGAAATAAACACCACATGCGACATTGCAACGTGTATAGGTGAAGGAAAAAAACAAAAAACAAAAAAACATCACTATAGACTACAGAAAGAATTAGTAGTTCCCTGTTTACTTTTCCCTGAAAAGTTGGTCTAAGGTTTTATTCTTTGAGTGTTAAGGGCTGCTAAATCGTGGTCTAGTGTTTCACAAAACAATAATATTTCTCCGGCTAGTCATATTATTTATAATATTTTTACCATTCTTTTTTTTTTTACAGTGTCCTGTCTGGCAAGGTGGCAATAAGAATAATTGTCTTGATACCAAAAGGAGCCCAACAGATTTTACTTTCACAAGTGTAGCGGTATGGCAATTGCCATAACCAATTAAACTGTCATATTTTTAACTGTATGGGAAAACTGAAGTATCCCTACAGAACTCATGAATATGTAGTTTTAAAACCAAATTTCTATTGGTCCAAACTCTTTCCTCATATCCAAGTTCCAGAGTAATTCGAAGAGGGACCAACCCTTTTTTTTTTTTTTTTTTGGAAAACAGAGCATAACAGTACTGCTTCTACATCACATGTTTTTCTCTCTGGCGGTTAAGGGTTAGGGTTACGTTATCATCTCAAATCAGTCCATGCATACCCATTAGACAAAAAAGCAAAAACAAAACAAAATGTTACAATTTAGAGCCAAGCAGTAGTTTATGGGGTTACACCTGTGCAGCTCTGCTGCCTTTGTAATTAAGGTAAAATTTTTCAGAAAAAAAGTGATCAAAAAACAAAAAAGATATGATGAATTAGCAAGCGAACATAATATACTGATCTGCTTTGTTCTTTCTGTTGGTGGCTCAACACCTCCCCAAAGGTCTTCCAGCCTAAAAGTCTTTTAGTGTATGTTAATCTACTCCCTTCCCAACATCACACCACCTTAAGGGTCTCACTAAAAGGAATATATTAGAAGCTCTTCCCTCTCTTTCTCTCCGTTCCTGTTTTTTTCTCTTCTAATGCCCCCTTTATAACTTACTTTCCCTCTTCAGAGAAAACAGAGGTTTCTTATTGACTGCCCTCTGGCCACTTTGCAAATTAACACATATTTCATCCAGAGAGAAATCTACAATGACCCAATAAACTGCACAGTTCCTCCAGTTTCTATTGTGCTAACATAGAATCTGTTTTTGTGTGTATGCATGGGTGGGTGGGAACATGTAGGATTGTATTACAGCAGCAAGCCTTGAGGTTGTACAAGTTATCATTCCAACACAACACAAAGCTATTTGGAAACAGGAAACATTTATTTTAATACATTTCTTACTTCTGTTTCACTTGGTTGGAGAGTTTCTGCTTATCATTAATCTTTCCCTTGGTCTCTCGCTGTCTTGTTCTACTTCCCTCTTCTCTGTTGTCTGAAATGGGTGATATAAGTTAGCCTGCAGGGTTTACTCAAAGTGAATCAGTGACACCTTCAGCCACTCTACTCATCTTTTCTTCAGGCTTGGTTCTTTTGCTCCTATAGATCAGTTGATTTTGGCTCCATACCTTTCCTGTCTTTATCCCTCTTTTATGTATATCCTGTCTTTAGAGGAGGAAAATATGGCCTCTAGAACATTAATTGTGTTTCTTTTATTAGTAGCCAAGGGGTGAACTAGTTTTTATTTGCAAAATCTGGTGTTATTGAAAATACAGTGATATTTATTGGTAATCGTGTCAATTTGGACATCAAAAGGAAGCTTAAATAACTTTCTGAAACACATTTTTTATTTTTATTTTAAACTTTTTTTTGTGTGTGTGTGTGTGTTCTGTTTTGCCAATTTGGCTCTTGGAGCAGATGTCCCATGATCATAGCCCAAGAGATTTGCTTTCACAAACAGACCATTATGGTTGTTGTCATAAGGTTCTGCTTGGTACTTATATTTGAAACTTAATTGAAAATGATTTAAAAAGTAAAAATTTTAGACAGCGGAGACTGAAAGGGAGGTGAGAAAGAAAGAGGGGATAAGAACTAAGGGGAGAGAAAAAGAGACACATGCAGTAACTCCTAGAAGTGTCATGATTGGGTTTAAGGACTTAGCCCACATGCAGAACACAACGGAGTCTGAAGGAAAGTTTAACAAGGTTTATTGAAAGATGTACAATGATATAATACTGGATCTGGTTCTGGTACTGGTCCGGGACTGGTCTCAGAGTTTCTGGAGAGATGAGAGTTTGGTTAGCCAGGCTGATGATGGATTGATAGAGCGAAGAATCAAGATGTACCTTGAAGAGATTGTAACAGAGCCGTGAGGTGAGATACCGTAGGTCCAGAGTCAATGATGTGGCAGAGAGTTTAAGCAGTAGCAGCGACTAGTTCTGAGCTAGAAGGTTTCTGGCTTGGGTTTGTTCCTTGCTCTATCCAAGAGCTGAAGAAGGAATCCAAACTGAGATCTTCAGGTTTGGCTTTCATGAGCAGGCAGGCAGGTTTCTAGGTGGAGCTCATCCAGAGCTTCATGGTTTCCTGTGAGCACGAAAGACAAAGGCGATTAGAAGACTAGTTCCTCTCTAGAGTCTACTAGTAAAGTTCAGACGTTCTGAGGCTCAGGTTCGCTAACCAAACTAGGTCAACACTCCGACGTCGAAGGAAGGTCTGGCAGCTGCTTAAGTAGTGTGGACCTCTGATGAGCTGATGATCTCCAGGTGTGTAGAGGAATCAGCTCAGGAGGCCCACAGCACTCTCTGCTGGAGATCAGGTGGCAGATCTCTGGATCCTGACAAGAAGTCTGTTTCCACACCTGTATGAAACGAGAGGGACAGACCATAATAACAGCAAAATTAAGACAAAAGACAACCAAAGTAAACATCAGAAAAACCTTCCAGGACAGCCAGTATCCCACAGATATCCATGTGTGTGGAAGGCAAAACCTATGGTGAATATACAGTATTATACAGGGTGGTGTATATATCTGTAGCTGCAGCTTAGCATTTAGTATTAGTGTGTATCCGTGAACACCTGCAATCAAACTCATGTGGTATGTATGCATTGTAATGCTCGAGAATAAAGGATTTAGCTTCTTCAGAGGGATAATATGCTTATTAGCAGGTTTGAGTGACCCCAGACTTGCCCTACAGGGCCCAGCACAGAAAAAGAGGCAAACTTGACCCCAGACCTCCAGAGGCACCCCAGATCTCTGGGACACAAGCTGGGCAGACATGGATGGTCGCACCCACCAACCCCCAAGGGACCAAAACCCCAAGGGGCCCAGTACCTCAGGGGCCCCAACCCAGAGGCCATAATGCCAACATACTTGTCTTTTTTTAAGTTAGAGTCTGATGTGAATTTTGCTTTAGTAACTCATTGTTACTATTATATATTATATATTGTATCGAGATTTTTCAAAATTCTTATCATTTGCATTTGGCTAAAGATCCCTGAGCAAATCCTTGCTCCAACACTATTTTTAGCTATACTAATACCAAAAACATCCCACTCTAGATCCTGCTTTGCCATTGGTTCAAATTAAATAATCAGCTTAAAATGACTGCATGGGTAATAATCTATGCTAGTTTATGTTTTAAGTGCTGCAAATTGATGTGGTCAAACCACTTCTATTATAGATTTTTGTTTTCAGTAGAGAGATTGAAAGGAAAGAGGTTTGAGAGGTCTGTGTGTGACAACTGAAAAAAGTCTTAGACGTTGTTCTAACAGAACTAATTTTCTTGTCAGTTGCATCTGTAAAAGGAGATGCATTACTTTAATAATATCACACCCAAAAGACGCACAGTTAGGTATTTAATTGGTTTTCTTTCTCTCTCTTCTTCTCATTGGCAAAATAACAAAACCCTTAGATGTGATCAAGTGATAAGTAAGCAATAAACTGTCAGCTTACCCATTAAATGTTTAATACTTCAAGCATTTCTTACGACGTCACCAAGGGTGGATGTTTAATATGTATGGGTACACAATCTAACAAATGTATCTTTCTAAATAAAGAAACCTCAAGCAAAGCCTGAATCTGCTCCTTATTGTTCTCTGCAACATTAGGAGTGTGTTCAAGCTTCGCCTTTTTAAATGTCTTGTGAACAGCAGCTGAATGAGTGAGCTGACGGCAGCATGTCAGCATTAATAGGCCATGAGAATACTTGGAGCTACTGCACTTCTGAGAGCTTACAAAATATTTCATGATGCAGATGATAGCTTCAAAGAGTTGTTTGATGAATTCCATTAGTAGCATTGATGGATGGAGTTGTTTGTATATTTTTTTTTATTGCATTGGGGTTCGTTGTTCTTTTTTTCTCCTTACATTTATCTGATTTTGTCTTACTTATAGTAAAACACTGAATTATATTTTTGAAACAAACTAACAGATAACAGCAGTTTAAGCCTCAACAACTGAATGTTAAACACATTTTTCCTTAACATTAATTGAAAAACGGCTCTTTATAATTTCTAAAGATGATGCTGCTGTTTTATTTTCTGTGAACTTCAAATTTTGAATTAATCCAAAGAGAAATAAGCAACAAACAATATTTATCAACCTTATATATTTATATTTTTTTTATCTATATTATTTTTTATTTATATATATATATATATATATATATTTTTTTTTTAATAAAAGACAGCTTCAGAAAACTGCAACAATGCGAACAATCAGTACCTTAGAGGTGGCTGAAATGCGTATATACTTTGGCCTACTTTTATTCCCCCCCGTTACTACGTGTGCAAGCCTTAACATAGCTTCATCTGTAACTGCAGCAGATTTTTTGTACACTTACCAAAAAAAAGTATTTGAAGAAACACTTTTAAAAAACATTGCTAGGCAAAATTTGTAAACAATCCCTTAAAGTGCTTTTTCATATTACGTTTGGGTAGACAATCTCCTTTTCAAATGTTGCAGTTAGTTAGCTTTAGACTTTAGCTGCAACAGAGGCTTTTGGTCATATGGATTTAATTGATCAAGCTATTCCACTAACAAAGCATTGTGCAAATTGGATTGTGGAAACCTCATGAAGTCTTTGAAAGAACAGGGACCATTTTCTTGGACTCAAAAAGATAAATACTGGTCCGGGGTCTAGGGAGAGGGCTGTTGCGGGGCCTGGGAGTCCCGCTACCGGGTACTCGGTCCTTTTTTGAAGAGTCTGTGTGTTGCGATGTGGCGGCACCAGGGCAGGAAGCCGTGATTGAGACTGTATTTTTTTATTTTAATTTTTTTCATGTTCTGAACTTCTCCCTCTCCCAAGAACATCTCAAGTCTCCACTAAGTGTGGAACCCATTCCCCCTGTCCTGCCTCGCTTCACTGACTGGCACTTTAGTGGTGCTGGGTGTTTGGGGTTGGATGCCTGGTGCAGGCTTATTCCTGGCGGCCGCTTTGTGGGGCCTGGCCCCCCAGGGCCTAGTCGGGGCTGAGGTCTCGGGCATTTCATTGCAGGGGCTGGGGGATTTCCTCTGGGCCATCTCTCCTCTTTCCTTGGTGGTGGTGGTGGTGGGGGGGACTCCCTTTGGGGGTCTGGGATTTTGGGTCCCTCAGTGCCTGCCTCGGAGCTCTGGGAGGGCGGGTCTTTGGCTCTTCACAACCACTATTGAGCTTTTTTCCTTTAGATAAACTTCCCATGCACAAGTGCAATCTCACAAACAACTACAGGTGCTTGGCTCCAGGTACTTACAGATGCACTTCAATACAGAAAGCCTATATTCTTATCTTCAGATACCACAGCATACATGTCAGATAAAATAATACCACTTATACTTCAGCGATGGTATCAAGGTGCTACTCTATTGAATCTCTTATACTATATCCGTTGGTTGTGCTGTTCTTTTTTCCATCTCTGTTTGCAGGTGATAAAGCAGACTGAAGACGTTTTCTCCTTTTCCTGTTTTTGCTTTCCTGTTGTACTTACATTGCAGTGTCCATATAATCTGTAATACTCCCTGCATAAATTATAATAAAGCTATTTATATGCATAAATCATGCGGAACACTATGGCGATAGCCCTACTGTTCCCCTTGTGAAAGCAAAATCTGTTGGGCTCCTTTTTGAAAACAATTATTCTTATTGCCACATTGCCAGACCAGACACTGTCTGGTATATATATATAGAAAAGATGTGGAAAGTAAGAGCAGCAGTGGTGCCAGTGGTAATTGGAGCACTGGGGCTGTGACCCCCAAACTGGGAGAGTGGCTACAGCAGATTCCAGGTAAAACATCAGAGGTCTCTGTCCAAAAGAGCGCAGTCCTAGGAACAGCTAAGATACTGCGCAGAACCCTCAAACTCCCAGGCCTCTGGCAGAGGACCGAGCTTGAGGATGACACACACCACCCCACGAGGGGTGAGAAAAGTTTTTTTTTTAATATATATATACATATACATATATATATATAAAATTTCTAAACCTTGTGAAATACTGTAGATGTCTAAATTCTGGCCTACTAAAAAAATTAGATTGCATATAGTACTGTTTCTCTGGTGATCAACTCGTTGAACAACCACCAAGGGGTTTCAGTGAGCAGACGATGTTGTCTGAGGCTTAAATGCCCCTGGTAGGATCTTTTAAACCAAATAGCTCTGGTTGATGGGTTAGACAAAGGGTTGAGAGACTGTTGTTGGCAGCAGAATTACCCTGAGGAGAGATGTTTTAAAATCCATTTGCAATGTGTCTGAAACTCCTATGAGACCATTTCTTGTTCTTTAGTACTATGTTTCAGATGTACAGTAAGTTTTCATAATTTTTGTTAAATTTGTTGATTTCAACTATATGGTGAATGACAAACAGCATTTATTTTTAAAGCCCTTTATAATATCTGAGGATTCTCCAGCACTTCACTCTACATTTGGTCATTTACCCTTTCATACAAATAAATAGGTGAATGATGTCATTCAGCCCTTTCATAATGACTGAGATGGTTGGAGCCCAGGCTCAGACAGGCAACACATCATTTAGAAAATTAACCCCTACTTCTCGGGACACTGTTACCCCAAGTTAGTAGTATATGCAATATATGTTCTAATTTACATTGAAGATACATTTTTTTAACACTTTTTGGAAAGAGAAATGCCACTACAATAAAGCTGGAATTAAGCCGAGTTTTTCTCTTTTTCTCACAGATTTTCTGTCACCATACCTTTTTTCCAGTATCAGGTACTTTACTTGTGCTAAAGAAGATTGTCAACATGTGAAAAAATAACTTACATCATTGTTTTGCTTAATACTACTGAGATCTGATTTTTTTCCCACATGCAAATTTATATAGAAATACATTTTCCGAAGCTGACATTTGCTGATCTAAACAGAATTATAATAAAATATCTCAAACGGAGACTGTTAAAATAAAACATTATTCCTGCATGCACACTTAACAATTACATGTTTGTATAAGTCCTTATATTAATGCTTATTTTAGTACCGTATGACTTTTGGCTCCATACATGTAAAACTGACACGTTTTCAATTTTAATAGTATGCCAAGTTTAGTTTACCACAACTGTCTTTGTTTAAAAGCATTTTGCTCCAATAGGGTATTTTTATTAGTAAAAGCAATGCAACATTTGGGCAGCCCTTGGCCTGTAATTGATTGATTCATGATTTTCTGTGCTGGTAATTTGGTGATGACAGCGGAGTGGTAGACTAGAGAACAATGATTGATCACTATTGCTGTCTCGACTTGGAACAACCAAGATCCGTATTTTGATATTGCTTCTCTGTGTGTGTGTGGGTGTGTGTGTTAGTATGTTTTAGTTCAAGCTGGGAATGTGGAGTTTTTTTTTAAAAGAACCCAGGTGAATTAAGAGTGTGCACACACCAGAATGTTTTTCTGAATTTATTTGCATACCTACATACTGAAAGTATGGTGAAGATAATATGATGAGAACCCCCTCCTCATGCATTGTAAATGCAGTTGAATATTTACTTAGTAGGTGATGTTTTGTCATATCAATGTGAAAAACATAAACCATTTTATACTAAGTCAATGTATTTTAGTAAAGAAATCTACATAAGCACCCTAATTCAGCAAAAGATAAAACAAATTGGTGGAAAATGGCCAAAAACCAAAAGAATCTTGCCTTATGAAGCAATGTAAATATTTTGGGGGAGAAATGGACGTCATTGCTGCACAATTCATATTTTTTATATCATAGGGTATAGTCTAGTCATTAGTAAATATTAACTGTTGTCAAACCACAGATACTTGTGATCAACGCATTTTTCATGTCTTCCTTAAAGTTTCAGGTTGTACAGATTTGTTACATGCAGAGCATACAAAGTTTTGAATGTGATGCTTTGCGATCAGCCACACAGCAAACAACGAACCACAAATCAAATTTTTTTACCATAGAAATGTGACCTGATGGCAAATCTGGTGGATATACTGAATGCAGTCATCCATTCCTTCACTGCTTCATGGTTTCTGCTAATGCGGTAATGAGAACAATTATTCTTGGAAAGACTGAGTCATTTGAATCTGGAAGTTCAATCCTGTACATTTCTGTTTAATCCTCCCCTTCATGTCATTATTTTATATAGGTACATCTCTTATAGATTTAGGTCTGGAGAATAACTGTAATTAAAAACAAAAATAAAATAAACAAAACTTTTTTTTTTTATCCCAGAGGGAAAATAATTAACTTATTCCTTCTCTAATTCAAACCATTCCATTGATGCCAAGAATTCACAAGGAGAGCACTGGGAGCAGGGCAGAGATAGAGACCCAAGGGAGCCCAGACATGGAGCAGCCAATGGAACACACAAGCAAAAAGAAAAACAGAGACCTAGTGAGCCTAAATACTGAGGCAGTTGTAGAGAAATTACAGGCAAACCAGATGAACTAATCTAGGAATTGTTAGAGCTGAGGCAGAGGGAAGAAAAAACAAGATATGCAAAACTGCTGTCGCACAAGAAAAGATGAGAGCAGAAACACTTATCATGAATTAAAAAGATAAAGTTATGCAACACAAACTTTGTTTTTCATGATATTTTTTTGACAGTAGTAAGAAAGGCCATCGGCTCATTCCAGTTTAAAAATAAAGCTTTTATCAACTAGCAAGAAATTAATTGATCATCAGCAGCAACATGCGCCACTCAATTACCATCTGCATAATCACAGGGAAATGCCGCTTTTATAGAAATTGCAATGGGTATAAAAGGACAGTTTGAAGTATCTTCACAAAATTGCAAATGCTCATTCATAACACATAACCTGAAGAGCAGCTTAAGGCTTCAGATTTATTTTTACAATATTTCTGTCCATGATCTGAACAATTATGTGTAAAATATTGCTAGAATTATGTATATGTTTTGTCTTGCATACTAGTACACTAGTATAGAAAACAAGCATATACCAAATAGTGGTAGTATATATATATATATATATATATATGTATAGCATTTAATCTACTCCACATAGATCAGACAGCTTCTGGTCTTAAAAATTGCTATACTCTAAGCTTCCTGCTAGGCCCTAATTCTAGGTTCAACAAGTTATAAAAAAATATATTCTTCTCAGCACAGGTGAAAAGACCTTTTGTAGATCTCTCAAGTGGACACAAATTGGGCAACTTGCAGTGAGGCCAAATTACAGCTATCTCATGCTGGTTGCAGCACATGATGGATTCCAAGGAGGGGAACAAGGGAATGCAGGGTACTTCTATGTGAGCAGCAGACGTTTTGGGTAAACTAAAGATTTGTTGCTCTATATAATTATAAAATAAAGGATATTTACCTCCAACAATCAAGATCTCAACTTTTTGGTTCTGAGACTGCATAAGTCTGTTTCTGAAATTTGTGTTTGAAATTTGCAAGCAAATGGTATGTGCTCAAGTTCGGATTCAATAAATTAAACTTTATAGAGTTAAGAATGCTCATGTGAACTCAGAAATTCTGTATACAATATCTGAATCAACATTTTTAAATGGTAATAAGAGCAACAGGTAATAAATTGTAACCAAATAACCAAAATTATTCTCTTTTGTAGCCAGGGAAGGAAGTAACATGTCCTATAAACAATTTAGCAATATCTTAGTTAAGATTTTCTCCTTTTAAACCTATGATGCTGAAATACTCTGGTGCAGTGTGTAGTCTGTGTTTACTTCCTGGTTGTACAACTAATCATATGATAATGCTCAGGGTTTCCAAAAAAAAGTGCAGTATTTGGTATTTTATGTTGACCAAAGAACAGACACCTATAAACATGACAGCCACAAACAGAAACGGACCAGTTATATCTCAACAACACCTAAGAAATCTCGTTATTCTTCAAAATATTTGCAAATATATGCCACTGTAATTTACAAATTACAGTGGCTGAGTGGTCTTTGCTCACCATCTTAAATTCATACATCTTCGTCTGTCTTAACTTGGCAACCTGTAAAGTACTCTCCGAAGTAGAGCAGAGGCGTTTTTTCCTGTGTGTGTTTTGATTAAAACCCTAGTTGTCATTATTTATTATCCCACACAAACACAATGTGTTTCACACACTCATCCTCCATCATGTTTCCCTTTTGTGCGGGAACTTTACTTTGACTTCCATTCAATTTATTGCCTCACCCAGACCCTAACCCTAACAATAACCTCACCTGAATTCACACCTTAGATCTAAACCTCACCCCAAACACAACAAGAGTTTTTCTTTATGGGGACTGGTGAAGTGGTCCCACCAAGTAGGCCTAACTGAAAGTCCTCATAAGGAGCACTTCTCTTAGAAATGAGTCTCCATAAGGTAATAAATACAGGTACCCACACACTCATGCAATATTGTAACATCATTCAAACAATCAGGGAAACCAACATCAACCTTACACTCCCATGTTATCTTTAGTTTAATGCTCTATAAAGATGCTTGGCCTTAGCTATAACAAAGAAGAAATGCCTTTCTATGCATCTGATGCCTAAGAATATGATTTGATATCTTTTGAGACATGTCAGAAATTAGGCCATGCACAATACAAATACATCATGTGAATGTATAGTTTCATTTTATTACTGTATCTCCCATTGCTTATATAAAATGTATTTTTTGCAGTCAAATGAAGAATATAAAACTTTTAATTCTCAAACTAATGCTTTCAAATGAGTCAGATATTTTCACAAAAAATAATTTGTGTACTGTTTTATCAGGATTATTATTAAAGCTCTTATATTGACCTTCTATCCATCTCGGCTGAGGATCTTCCAGGCTCTCATGCAGTTTTCTAGGATTCCTTAGAGGGTTTCTGCACTTTCACCATCATTCTCTCAGCCATCCTCTCAGACTACCTGCTGTTCCATTCTCAAGCGTTTGTCCTCTCATGAGTTTAACAAAAGACAAAGTCTTGATGACCACTCTAAAAATTATCCAAGATGTAAAAGATTTTAGTTCTTGTTAGACTCTCTTTACCATATGAGCAAGGCCAAATATATACAAAGACTGTAAAGTGCTTGTGTGTTTTCCTGAATCTCTCTCTTTTGTAAATGTATGTGTAGTAAACCCCAGTGGTGATGTAGACCATTGAGCTCTACTCATTTGTGGCAAAAGGGAGCCAAGTTCATTTCTCTACTTGCAGCTTTCTGCTTGTAGAATGGAATAACTTGCCCTTTCAGGCGTCCCCGAGTCCCAGACATTGACCCCTACCATCCATCTATCTGTCAGACATTTTTAAAGCCTTATTTACCGAGGGAGGGTTTCATGAGCTGACATGTTGTTTTTCAGTGGTGTCCTTTTTCATACCCCCACAGGTCAAGTATTCCTTTTCAGCAAACAAGCTCAGACTTTTATTACTTGATCTTAACCTAGGATGCGTGAGGATGTCCAGTCCCTTCATAAACAGACCCCTAAGAAATTGATTTTGAAAACAGAGGAAGGTAATCAGTCACTTGTACTATAAACTGTACAATAAATGTACTAATAAAACAAAACTGAAGCAATCCTCTAGTCAATACTTGTACTGTATCACTTTTGAGGTAGTTGTACTGTTGTTCTACAACAAGATATGGTTGTGTTCAGGGTTCATAACACAACAGAATTCAGTTTTCGTTTAGCTAAGTAGGTTCTTTTTACATTGGGCAAAAATAATGCCTCCTCTTTGAAATAAGGTGCCTGGTGAAAAGCATAAATGGGTTAGAGGGTTGCCAGTTAAAAGTAGTGTACAATAAAACAATGACACAGTGATAGGAGAAACACACAGAAAACTACATTGCAGTGGTATAAAGGTAATTAAATAAATAAACCTGAGTAATTTAAGTAAATAAAGATGAAGGATTACTGTATAATGAGATGAATATAAAGATGAATAATGAAATGATTGAAAATATAATAAGAATTTTAAACTAACTACATTTAGAGATCACAGTCAAACACCACTCTAAACAAATTGAGTATTGTATCCAATGTAATTTCGTGCTACTCCATTCAGTGTTGTGACTAACAGAAGTATGTTAAAGTTTCTCATCTTTGATACAATGACCAGATGTAAAGGATTTGGAACTGGGGTGGTGGGCTCCACTTCCATAGTTTTAATGAGGACGCAAGTAGCAGCATTCTGGATCAACCACACCTGTCTGTTTGACTGTTTAATTCCACTTTCTTGTCATTACATTATCAAAAGTACAAAGCCACAAAATTCACTCTCTGCATTTGACCCATCCTTTTGGGGAGCTTTGGGCTGCCATTGTGCGGCGCCCGGGAGCAGTGTGGTGTTAGGTGTCTTACTTAGGGAGTCAGATGGACAGTCCGTGAGAGTGGGGTTTGAACTAAGAAACCATCTGGATCCAAGGGCAATGTCCTAACCACCATGCAACCACTCCCCTTAGGTGAACGTGTAAACTTGACAACCTTTTTACTGTCTTTATGTACCTCTGAGCTTCAGCTCTAAGTACATCACATACTCACAGATTTACAGCCAGATTGTTGGTTTGTTGCTGTAATATCTTAGCCTGGGTCCCATTCCGAACTTAGTCCCGCCCACAAGGTTTGAGGTCGGGAAGTTCGGTCTGGC
>NW_015150549.1:315959-330415 GCF_000732505.1 Cyprinodon variegatus
GCATTTTTTTTCCTGGTTCGTTCGAAACACGCCCCATAATCACAGCTCTATGGAGCAGTATCAGACTCATATTCTGACTAGAATTGAGTAGGACTACGTCAGGCTAGTAATATCTGGCCCTTTGTACCGCCTTTTAACCACTCTTCCTTTTGTTTAGTACTTCTACTTTTTGTTGATTCAGCTGGAGAACATTTTGGCACATTCATATATTGATTTTTTTCTACACATTTACCCAATACTCAAATGGCTTCATGGTCACCTGACTTCATAATATATAGCATGGTATTGTGTATTGGAGATTTAAGATAGGCATGTAGTTCTTTAGTAGTTTCTCATCCAAGTTAGTCTTTTTAACTGCAGTTAAAACTTTCTGTTTTTACAGCATCCCATTTTTACACCTAAAAGTGGGATGTGTGCTCCTTGAGTAAAATCAGACATTATGATTTTTAGCGCAATCTTTCCAATAAAGATGCGCGTTGCTCTTTGTTCAGAAGCATCCAAGTTGGCTCACTTCAGAGCTGTTAAATGTTTTTTAAAGTGACCATTCAATCCAACAAACTTTCGTTCCTCTTGATCAAGACGATTTATTTTACAAAAGAAACAAACTTTGAATTTCTTACCGTGGTATGACTTGACAGGCAGAGTATATCGGCTCATTTCGTTCCTTTTTATGCCACTCAAAGAAAAACCCAACAATAATCACTAGCGGTCAAAAACTGCATGGCTGCGTGCCTTAATCCAAGAGCTCACCCGGCCCCAATAGCCAACTCCAATATATTCCAAGTGCTGCAGTCACCTGTCTATAATGAAGGGGCAGAGGCGAGAAACAGCGTAAGTTATGCATAGCAGCAAAAATACAGCTAAACAAATTAATTATTTCATAATTAAGTCAACTCATACTTCAAACCAAAATTTTTCATGTTCATATATGTCATACCAAATCAGACAAAAATAGTCACTAGAAATAATAAATATTCAATCATAGATAAAGCATTTGGCTTGAACAATAATATTATAACAAAGCTTTCTTAAGGGAGGCTATAGGCAAAACATCTAGACAGCAGGAAGATGAGCTGAGTAGGTGTAAAAAATCTTCTAAGGCACAAGGCAGTTTACATGGTCCTGTGCTTTTTTCTGTGTTTACAAATGATCCTTGTCTTATAGAGTACCACTATATCAATGTATGCAGATGACTGTACTTATATACATGCAACTGATAATCTGAGCATTGTAACTTTTAAATTTCAAAGTCAATTAGACAGGGTTTCTAGATGACATTACAATAATGGGCTTGTTTTGAATATCAGTGAAACAAAATGTTAAGTTATGGGTCAAATTATTCATTAAGGAATGTTTGGTATTGTCACTCACTTTGAAAAAGAAACCTCTGAAGCAGGTGCGGAAATTTGTCCTGTTAGTTTTTACTATAAAAGAACAATTGAACTGGTTTAGTCATATTGATAAGATTGTAAGCAAAATGGGTCTCTGTCGTTAGAAAATGAGCCTACTTTATGACAGACTTTCCGTTTAAACAAGTCATAAAATCATAAGTAGTATCTCCTCTTGATTGTTTAGTCATTTTGGCCTGTGAACATACAGGCATCAAATACAGTATATCAGAACAAACCTTTTGCTGTCCACCATGGACCAGCATTAACTGTGTGCATCAAAATCTCTGTTGGGAACTCTGTTGAGAGACGATTATTGAAAAATGTTCCCATCTTTTTTTTATATTTGTAAAAATATGAAGCCTAAGTCCTTGTATTTTAACAAAATTTATCTCCATCTCAGGGAGTAGCTGTGGCTGGGATTTTTTCCAACTGTGGGCTTCTCCTGGAGCTGCAGGAGATATTGGGTCATCGGCTGCAGATGCAGTGCTCCCACACCTGCAAATCCTCAGCCTCATTACCTGGGTGATTAAGAGGAGCAGGACACCAGCTATTCTCCACTGGAGTGTTATCCTGATTGACAACTCTCAAGCCCTACTGTGCTCCTTGAATGTCTGTGCATTAAAGTAATTGTATTCTTGTTTTTTTAGGTAACCATTCCTGACAGTGTACAAGCCTTTAAGCAAAGAGCTTTCTCTCTTAGAGACCCTCCTGAGAAGAGGATTAGACTAGGTGCTGAGGAAGAGGGGGCAAGTTTGTCCCACAATGGAGGGTCATGAGGGTGAAAAAGAGCAGGAATCCAGAAGGAAAAAGGGTCCCAGCATTCTCGCGCACCTCTCTCTTCTAGCTGGTCCAAAGAGTCATTTTCCACAATAGCTGCCATACAAACAAAATGAGACACTAAGGTAGCAAACAGGAAATATGCATAGAGTAGAGCGGATATAGATTTGACCAATCAGAGGCCTCCTGTTTGTGGCACTGTCTGTGGTCACCTACCATTTTGGAGAGGTGCACCAGAGTGTCTGTGGAGGGGGCAGGGTCATAGTTGCGCTCACTGCGACACACACGCAGATGACCTTGTTTCTGAGTATAAATCAGCCTTTAGGCTACAGAGTGGCTTACAGCTATGATGCAGACCCTGTTCTAGAGAGACTGTACTGTAAAAAAGCAACCACTAGAGGGAGACGACTCAACAGGCCACTACACCACCCATTTCCCCCTATTGGGGTGTTCCTGTAATTGCCTAGAGAAATACTCAGGTGAAATGGGCGGTTGTACTGTAGAGGTTTCCTTCTTGCAGTTTGGTTTTTAACACATCCCAACAGAAGCTCTCTCTCCCCAAGATAACAACAAAATAGCTTTTGTAGTTCGACATGTCACTGGTAGAGCTTTAAGATGGGCCGAGGCCCATTTTGTAGAATATCCAGATTTTGGAGTTTCTTTTCAAACGTTTGTGGGTGAATTAATGATTACTTTTGGACAAGATTGAGATTCTGTTTATGTGGACACTTAAACAGGGCCAGAGGTCTGTAACAGATTTTTCTACTGAATTCAACACTCGTGCTACAGCCTTAGGCTGGGACTCTGGAGCCTTCAGGATTGCATTTTTCATGCTTTGAGTGGGTTTGTGAAGATGAGTTGGCTCTAGTTGTTGAACCTAAAGCCCCTGTTACACCTTGATGATTTAGACCAGTGTAAACCTGACGTACAGAAAAACTGTCAAAAATGCTGGCATACATTGGATAAGTTATGTGTACGCTTTGTATAAGTAGTGAGCACACTGAAGTATGCTGAAACATGCTGAAACACGCTGAAACTCGCTGGCACATGTCGTCATACGGCGAGTACCTCAAGAATTTTTGAGCATGCTCGAAATTTCTTGACATAAAAAATACATAGAAATTTCAGTGTATACGCTGTCTAAATTGGCAAGGTGTGCCATGGCCCTAAGGTTCATAAACTAGAGCCAACTCATGCTGGATGAACTTTTTCTCTGGCCATTCATATTGATGGCCGTCTAAAGGACAGGTCAAGGAAAGAGTTAACCATAGAGCATTTTTAACCTCCTCTCATCCCACTAGTAGACCATCTCCTCCCAAAAATCAGTACCCAATCCTGAACCCACGTAAATAGGATGGACCCACTTAACAACTGAGGAATGACAGAAGACGATATAATACCTATGTCTATACTTTGATGACCCAGGAAACTTTATAGCTACCTGTCCCTTTAAGAAGGAGGGAAAGGGTCCCCAATCAGATGCACGGGGAGTCTGGCAGATCAGGTTCTTTTTACCAATCCCGACCCATCCTTCCGGCCACTCTTTGTTTTAACAATGACTTCCTTTAACCTAGTGCTCTAGTTGACCCCGGTTGTGAGCAATCTTTAATTGCTCAGTCTCTACTAGAGCATTTCCAACTGAGACAATACACCTACAGTAGATAGGCAACTTAATGTTACAGCTCTGGCTGGTAGAGCTCTCCCTAGTATCACTCATCAAACCAAGCCTCTAAAGCTTGTTGTTTCTGGAAACCATCATGAGAAAATATCCCTTTTTATTTTCTCTTCTTCTCAACCCACTAGTGTCCATCGATTCTAGAATACGATGGACATCCACAACGCTCATATCAGTTGGAGAGCTGAGGAGATAGTAACTTGGTACCCAGAGTACCTCTATTCCTGCTTTCAGGCAGCCGTTCCTGCCCAAGTTCATCTGGAGAGCAAACCCTCTGTTGACTCCTTAGACTACTTTTATTGTCTAAGTCTTCTCTGTGTGCTTTCCCTTTTATAAATTTCATTTAGCTTTCCAGACAGTAAATTAACATTTCCATTCCATATATCGCAGCAGTGATCAAATGTAAGCAGTGTAGGAGAAAAAAAAAACATGCTGCAAAAAATGCATTGATATGGAAGTACAGAGCAATAATATATATGTTGCAAATAGGCAGTATTTTTGGTTTGGTGTTATCAGTGGGATGCAGAGTCTGTGACATGATTTAGAGTTTTTTTCAACAGATCAGCAGTCTTATGGCAGTGGGGAAGAAACTGTTGCAGAATCTGCTGGCGCTGCATCGAATGCTGTGAAGCCTCAGAGAGCAGCAGGGAGAACAGTCCATGGAGGGGGTGTGTGAGGAGTCATTGATAATGTTACGTGCTTGGGAGTCGCAGCGCTGGGATGAAATATCTTTAATGGAGGGNATAAATATTCAATCATAGATAAAGCATTTGGCTTGAACAATAATATTATAACAAAGCTTTCTTAAGGGAGGCTATAGGCAAAACATCTAGACAGCAGGAAGATGAGCTGAGTAGGTGTAAAAAATCTTCTAAGGCACAAGGCAGTTTACATGGTCCTGTGCTTTTTTCTGTGTTTACAAATGATCCTTGTCTTATAGAGTACCACTATATCAATGTATGCAGATGACTGTACTTATATACATGCAACTGATAATCTGAGCATTGTAACTTTTAAATTTCAAAGTCAATTAGACAGGGTTTCTAGATGACATTACAATAATGGGCTTGTTTTGAATATCAGTGAAACAAAATGTTAAGTTATGGGTCAAATTATTCATTAAGGAATGTTTGGTATTGTCACTCACTTTGAAAAAGAAACCTCTGAAGCAGGTGCGGAAATTTGTCCTGTTAGTTTTTACTATAAAAGAACAATTGAACTGGTTTAGTCATATTGATAAGATTGTAAGCAAAATGGGTCTCTGTCGTTAGAAAATGAGCCTACTTTATGACAGACTTTCCGTTTAAACAAGTCATAAAATCATAAGTAGTATCTCCTCTTGATTGTTTAGTCATTTTGGCCTGTGAACATACAGGCATCAAATACAGTATATCAGAACAAACCTTTTGCTGTCCACCATGGACCAGCATTAACTGTGTGCATCAAAATCTCTGTTGGGAACTCTGTTGAGAGACGATTATTGAAAAATGTTCCCATCTTTTTTTTATATTTGTAAAAATATGAAGCCTAAGTCCTTGTATTTTAACAAAATTTATCTCCATCTCAGGGAGTAGCTGTGGCTGGGATTTTTTCCAACTGTGGGCTTCTCCTGGAGCTGCAGGAGATATTGGGTCATCGGCTGCAGATGCAGTGCTCCCACACCTGCAAATCCTCAGCCTCATTACCTGGGTGATTAAGAGGAGCAGGACACCAGCTATTCTCCACTGGAGTGTTATCCTGATTGACAACTCTCAAGCCCTACTGTGCTCCTTGAATGTCTGTGCATTAAAGTAATTGTATTCTTGTTTTTTTAGGTAACCATTCCTGACAGTGTACAAGCCTTTAAGCAAAGAGCTTTCTCTCTTAGAGACCCTCCTGAGAAGAGGATTAGACTAGGTGCTGAGGAAGAGGGGGCAAGTTTGTCCCACAATGGAGGGTCATGAGGGTGAAAAAGAGCAGGAATCCAGAAGGAAAAAGGGTCCCAGCATTCTCGCGCACCTCTCTCTTCTAGCTGGTCCAAAGAGTCATTTTCCACAATAGCTGCCATACAAACAAAATGAGACACTAAGGTAGCAAACAGGAAATATGCATAGAGTAGAGCGGATATAGATTTGACCAATCAGAGGCCTCCTGTTTGTGGCACTGTCTGCGGTCACCTACAATTTTGGAGAGGTGCACCAGAGTGTCTGTGGAGGGGGCAGGGTCATAGTTGCGCTCACTGCGACACACACGCAGATGACCTTGTTTCTGAGTATAAATCAGCCTTCAGGCTACAGAGTGGCTTACAGCTATGATGCAGACCCTGTTCTAGAGAGACTGTACTGTAAAAAAGCAACCACTAGAGGGAGACGACTCAACAGGCCACTACACCACCCATTTCCCCCTATTGGGGTGTTCCTGTAATTGCCTAGAGAAATACTCAGGTGAAATGGGCGGTTGTACTGTAGAGGTTTCCTTCTTGCAGTTTGGTTTTTAACACATCCCAACAGAAGCTCTCTCTCCCCAAGATAACAACAAAATAGCTTTTGTAGTTCGACATGTCACTGGTAGAGCTTTAAGATAGGCCGAGGCCCATTTTGTAGAATATCCAGATTTTGGAGTTTCTTTTCAAACGTTTGTGGGTGAATTAATGATTACTTTTGGACAAGATTGAGATTCTGTTTATGTGGACACTTAAACAGGGCCAGAGGTCTGTAACAGATTTTTCTACTGAATTCAACACTCGTGCTACAGCCTTAGGCTGGGACTCTGGAGCCTTCAGGATTGCATTTTTCATGCTTTGAGTGGGTTTGTGAAGATGAGTTGGCTCTAGTTGTTGAACCTAAAGCCCCTGTTACACCTTGATGATTTAGACCAGTGTAAACCTGACGTACAGAAAAACTGTCAAAAATGCTGGCATACATTGGATAAGTTATGTGTACGCTTTGTATAAGTAGTGAGCACACTGAAGTATGCTGAAACATGCTGAAACACGCTGAAACACACTGGCACATGTCCGCATACGGCGAGTACCTCAAGAATTTTTGAGCATGCTCGAAATTTCTTGACATAAAAAATACATAGAAATTTCAGTGTATACGCTGTCTAAATTGGCAAGGTGTGCCATGGCCCTAAGGTTCATAAACTAGAGCCAACTCATGCTGGATGAACTTTTTCTCTGGCCATTCATATTGATGGCCGTCTAAAGGACAGGTCAAGGAAAGAGTTAACCATAGAGCATTTTTAACCTCCTCTCATCCCACTAGTAGACCATCTCCTCCCAAAAATCAGTACCCAATCCTGAACCCACGTAAATAGGATGGACCCACTTAACAACTGAGGAATGACAGAAGACGATATAATACCTATGTCTATACTTTGATGACCCAGGAAACTTTATAGCTACCTGTCCCTTTAAGAAGGAGGGAAAGGGTCCCCAATCAGATGCACGGGGAGTCTGGCAGATCAGGTTCTTTTTACCAATCCCGACCCATCCTTCCGGCCACTCTTTGTTTTAACAATGACTTCCTTTAACCTAGTGCTCTAGTTGACCCCGGTTGTGAGCAATCTTTAATTGCTCAGTCTCTAGTAGAGCATTTCCAACTGAGACAATACACCTACAGTAGATAGGCAACTTAATGTTACAGCTCTGGCTGGTAGAGCTCTCCCTAGTATCACTCATCAAACCAAGCCTCTAAAGCTTGTTGTTTCTGGAAACCATCATGAGAAAATATCCCTTTTTATTTTCTCTTCTTCTCAACCCACTAGTGTCCATCGATTCTAGAATACGATGGACATCCCCAACGCTCATATCAGTTGGAGAGCTGAGGAGATAGTAACTTGGTACCCAGAGTACCTCTATTCCTGCTTTCAGGCAGCCGTTCCTGCCCAAGTTCATCTGGAGAGCAAACCCTCTGTTGACTCCTTAGACTACTTTTATTGTCTAAGTCTTCTCTGCGTGCTTTCCCTTTTATAAATTTCATTTAGCTTTCCAGACAGTAAATTAACATTTCCATTCTATATATCGCAGCAGTGATCAAATGTAAGCAGTGTAGGAGAAAAAAAAAACATGCTGCAAAAAATGCATTGATATGGAAGTACAGAGCAATAATATATATGTTGCAAATAGGCAGTATTTTTGGTTTGGTGTTATCAGTGGGATGCAGAGTCTGTGACATGATTTAGAGTTTTTTTCAACAGATCAGCAGTCTTATGGCAGTGGGGAAGAAACTGTTGCAGAATCTGCTGGCGCTGCATCGAATGCTGTGAAGCCTCTTCCCAGAGAGCAGCAGGGAGAACAGTCCATGGAGGGGGTGTGTGAGGAGTCATTGATAATGTTACGTGCTTGGGACTCGCAGCACTGGGATGAAATATCTTTAATGGAGGGAAGAGGAGCCCAGACGATCCTCTCTGCTGTTCTCAACACTCTTTTAACTTTTTTCCAGTCTAAGGCGCTGCAGCCTCCACACCACACAGTGAGACAGTTAGTCAGAATGCTCTCTATGTTGCTTCTGTAGAAGGTCGTGAGGATGGGTGGGGGCAGGTGGGCTCTCCTCATCCTCAACAGGAAGTACAACCAACCAAATAACTCATCAAGGTTCCTGAGGATACATGGACCTGAAACAGATATTTAACAAGAGTAAGGCTTCCTAACTCCCTCCCCACCGTCCATATGTTTGTGCTATAAATCTTGTTCCTGGAGCTCCACTACCCACCAGCAGACTTTACAACATCTCCTACCGGGAGCTAGAGTCACTGGAGGGCTACATTAATGAATCTCTAGCTGCAGGCACTATCTGCCTATCCTCTTCACCTCTGGGTGCAGGATTCTTTGTTGTGTCCGGGACGCATGGTTCCCTTCAAGCTTCAATAAACTACCGTGGCCTCATTCAGATTAGAGTCAAGAAACAATACCCTATACCACTAATCTCAGCAGTTTTTGGGCCACTACACAAAGCTCAGTTTTTCATAAAGTTGGGCCTCTGCAATGCCTACCATCTAATTCGTATCTGACAAGGGGATGAGTGGAAGACTGCTTTTAAGACCCCCATTTGGCACATATTTTCAGGGTTTAATCACTGATGTTCTGCAAGACTTTCTGATTACTTTTGTGTTTGTCTAGCTAGAGGACATTCTGATATTCTCTAACAGCTCCTCAGAGTATATACGACATGTTCATATTGACATTCAGTGCCTTCTTCAGTATCACCCTTATGTGAAAGCATCGAAATGTGAGTTCCATAAATGTTCTGTTTTGTTTTTTGGGATACATCTTTGAGGGTGGACAGATTTGTCCAAATTCAGCCAATATCAAGACAGTTGCTGAATTAACCACTCACTCCCACCAAGATGCTCTTTACTTGGACCTCCCAAGCTGAGAAGGCCTTCCAGTGACTGTAGGAGCTGTTTTCCCAAGCCCCTGTTCTGGTTCAGCCTGACCCCAAGAGACAATTCGTTGATGACTCTGACTTGGAAATTGGTCCTGTATTGTGCACGTAATAAGTCCAGTAATCAACCGTCATCTGGTCTTTTCAACCATTAAGAGGCTCCCAAATGCCCCTAGTCTCATATATCCAATTTAAACCTTTTTCCATGGCTTGTCATTTAATTTCTCTCAGGAAACTTCCTTCAGCCTTCCAGCCCCAGTGCTGGGGGGTTCATGGAAAACCCATTAATATTCTATCCGACCATGGGCCACAATTTATCTCCCAAGTCTGGAATCCGGTGCCAAGGTCAGTCTTTCCTCTTGTTATTACCCCCAAAATGGTCAAAAAGATAAAAGCTACCTTGCGCTGTATAACCTTGTCTGACTGGAACCAATACTTACCCTGGGTTGAATATGCTCGTTATGTTCATATATCCTCAGCCACTGGTTTGTCTCAGTTTAAGGTTTCTATAGGATATCAGCTAACCAAATTGAAATAATTATCTGTTGACTAATGCCTAACCTCATCAATTCAGTCCACTTGTCAAAAAGGGAATAGACTTTCCTATAAATCACCTGTTATAACAATGATTAAAACATGATTGTATTCATTTTGATCTAAATGCAGAAGTTAGTGTCATAGATAGCTCCTTTAGGTGGCTGTTTGACTTTATAGCTATAACCGTTCCCATTAAACCTAATAAGCTTACATTTCTGCCATGTACAATTTGTAAAGTTTGTCAAACCTTACTTTAATCATTATCCTTTTCAAAATCTGTTTATAAAACTTCTGAAGTTTTCTTTAAACTTTAAACATTTCATTAAACATTACTATACCATATGTTTGTCCTTTTATTTCATTAATATCAGTTGAGTACCTGTCAGTTTTCCATTTGCCTGTGTCTTTGATACTGCTACCATTGACATTTCCCTAATACAGGACAAAAGAGGGAATTGTTCTATTATTCTCTTTCATTGCAAATGCTAATTAGAAGAATTAAATTAAATGGAAAATGACTACTTAAATGCTCTTTCACACTTTTTTGTGGTACTAATTGTCTTATCCACTGCTGGGGTTAATTAGGAAATGTAACTTTCAAATTCCATGTATATAACCTCCTTCCACCGCCTTTGTTTGCTTCTCAGTCAGATACATATTCCTGCTCATATATTTCTTTGTGCACTTTTAATTTTTCTTGGCTCTGCAGTATATTTCTTTTAATGTCAAAATTAAGAGTTAATCTAATTTTCCCAATTACCTACGGACTATAAGCTGCATTTGGGTCCTCTTCTTGCAAAAACTGCTGATGATAGTAGTTTTTGTGTTAACATGGCCGTCTTGAGAGCAATATTTGGCACATTTAAATTAGTAAGCTGTAAGCTCTATAGAGCAAGTGAGTGAAGAAAACTATGAAGACTAACTGAGCCACTGAGATTTTTGCTTTCGGAGTGGCTGAATTCAATACTTGATTTGTAACAAATATTTCTACTAATATTCAAACAATTAAAATTGGATGGGGAAAAATTATATATTCTCAAACTCAATGTTTTAAAATGCCGTTTGTTTGTGTTTCAGTCCTGCAAGTCTGATGGAGAAAAGGCCCTCCTGAAATATTTACAGTAACTTCCAGCCCAGACATCCTGCATCACCCTTTCTGACAACAGACTATGCTGCCACCAGAAGCCCTACTTCATAATTATGAGGAATCATTAGCTGAAGATTATTTCTTTGTAACATCAATCAGATTTGTATTTATGAACACAAATATATATAATTCCATTGATAAATCCCTAATGCACCATACATTTATATCAATGATTTTAAGTCAGCCCTAAGTGCATGCAGGGGCACCTTCTACAGTAAAAACAGAGAGCACTAAGGTAATAATAACAGCAAAGAACTATTACTGAGTTTCCACCCATTTTTGTTGTCATTTGCAACTGTCTCCATCTTGACTTGTGAAAGAAAGATGTTTACATGTAATAGTTGCAAAAGTAACTGTTAATCTGTTAACAAAAAAATATATAAAATGTCCTTGCTCATTCTTTGTGATTTGCCTTAAATATAGGAAACATAAAAGCAAGAAATTATTTCTATTATTCCACTCCATCTAACGTTTTCCAACAGATGTGATCAATACCTGCTGTAACAATTTAAGAAGATTGAATTTTACTGTTTTTGTTGGGAATGTGATTGAGAAAGTATTATTTAAAAAATGAGGCATTTCCATTCAATTCAATGGCATGTTGAATTGCACTGTACTTACACCTGCACAGAAGTGTCTAACTCATTTAGTAGACAAAAATACCACCAATACAAGAAAGTGTACATGGAATAAATAAATATTCACAGGTTCCAATAGCCCACCTCAGATTTGTCAATAAGCCCATAACAATGCACAGTGCAGGCATTGACCTAATCCTCACGATGTGCAGAAAAAAATCCACAAAGCTGTCTTTTTGCCTGCATAGCTTGTGATGAGATAATGAGAATGCTAGGGATATTTGTGGAGAATTGTCTTCCACTTTGACAGGACACCAGGGAGAACAAGAAGAAAAAAATAAATAAAGGGGATGGTCTGCTTCTGCTAAATCTGGCAGAGGGCTCGCTCACATATATCAGGTAATAAGTCTGTCAACAACTACGACACTTTAGCAGAGTCAGAGTCCACCACTGGATTATGAAAAAGTGTTACTGAATACTCTTTTGACAGAATGTCGATTGCAGAAGACTGACACCAGATTGAACAGTAAATATGTTCATCTTCAAACAGTTATAAACAATAAAGCCTAAGCTACATTAGAATAAGAGAGTGAAGTATGTCAAGTTATCAAGATGTTTCTGTTTGACCAAGAAAATGGGATCTGTTTGGCATGAAAACATGTAATAACCTGGAAATAAGCTGGAAAGATGTTGCCATAAGAGCTTAGGAGTCCAACTGTAGGATTACTTTATTTTGACACTTATGTGAAGATAGTGGAAGATAGTGATGTTGCATTTGACTCAGCTGAAACTTTCATTAGGGGAAGAAAAAAGAAGCTTATGTAGCTCTGAGGAGTTAAATTACTAACACCTATTATGTATAATTAGATGCAAATGTGAAAGAAATGGAGATTCTCGATTCTTATAAGTAACTTCATGTGAGTGCAGACAATAAACTCTCTTACAAGGTGCACATCAAAGATATTGTGTCTAAATTAAAATCTAAACTCTACTATGGAAACAAGGCATGTATCTCTCTACAAGAGTTCTTAAACTCAGTGACATTCTTTCCCTTCTGTGCTCGGTGACTCATTGTTTATGAACTCACATGAGCACAATCTCAGGAAATTGGATTTAGTGCAACATTGGGCTCTGTGTTGTATTACTAGTTGTGAATCGTGTCCTCACCATTTTAATGGAAATGCAGCTGCTGGTGATCCTGCCCTTTCTGTTGAGAGACACACATGTGCTCCTTTTTGCTTACAAATGTTGTTCCCAGAGTTCGAACAGATCTTAGTAAGAGTGTTTATCATCTCAGCCTGATATGATAGTCAGCCAGATTCCAAAGTGAGATCTGCAGGCACATGGTGAATTAAGGCCTTACTGATTGACTAGAAAGAAGTTTTTTCTTTTTAATAAACTGCACTGACTTTTATATCAGTCATATTTTTATTCATTGATTTTATTATGTCATGTTCTTATGCTTCTGAAGTGACATTAATGTACCTCACTGTATGAATCAAATTATTGGTAAATGTAAATGGTGCTGCAGTCCTGCTGGGTTGCTCTTGAAAAAACAGATTTTTAATTTCAGTAAAATTCATTCAGGATGAATAAAGGTTTAAATGTCAGTCAGCTGATAAGAGAATCAGCACCAATCACATTTCCTTACTGAGTGCATGCTTATTGTCAGGTGGAGCTTCATAGAAGAAACCCTTTGAAAGGAAATGAAAAGAGGGGTGATGTTTAAGCAGCTTCTAACTGATAAAAAACAAATATGAATGGTTGTATAATACAATTATTTGATTGTTATCCTATTTTAGTGCTTACTTTTAAGGAACAATCACAAATTCTGAAAGCAACCTGCCAGACTTAGTGAACCAAATCAAGATCAGCAGTAGTTTTATTAATTCAGTGGAGATATTGATCATAATCGTAGACAAAAACAACTAATAAAGGGATGCGCAGATAGTCGAGGGAACAAACAAAGAATCTCAAATCTGCAGAGAAAATCAACAAAGGACAAATAATGCATGCTGAGAATTATTTGTATAGATGTGGCTCATCTAAAATCAACGTGGGTTAGACAAGACACAGCCATAGAAGGTAAGCAGACCTGCTAAGATGTGAAAGAAAATCAAGAGCTAAAGACAAAAAGAAGACTGTTTTGCTCCAAGTAGCCGTGCCTCTGTAGCTAAATACAGCCTATCAGACGTGGAGTATTTCATTATTCCCTGAAGTATTCCTATTTCTTTTTAGTGCACCATCACAGGAAGTTCTTAGTCATTTTCTAAAATAATTTCTGATAAAATTAGAAAAAATATGTATGAACAATAAAGACAGAGAAGCATAAAGGAAAATAGACTAAGGAAGCCATATTATGCTTGTCTCAGATTTTAAAGAGTTGTCATTTTGTATATTAATCTCATAAAGAACATATTCACTCTCTTAAAACAAGGTAATGAAATCAATCACTGAAATTAGTCAACTTTATGAATAGACAGTAGAATTAAGTGTAGGTAGAGGAATAAATGTTTTACTGAAGGTATTTAGTCATTTATTTATATTATTTATTTGTAGATCTATACATGAATCTATCTGTTACTCTTTATATTATAATGGCCTGATGCTATCAATCCAAAAAGAAAATAAAGTCAAGTTTAAAAATAAATAATCTCAGTAAGCAGACTTCAGTTCAGAAACACCAAAAAACAGATAAAGTAGAATAGGCATTTTGGGTGTAAACTTTAAGTTGCAGAGCTGTCTTTGACAGGTAATATTAAACATCCTTGTTGGATGTATTATCTAATTTGGATTGAAAAAAAAGCAAAACAAAATAAGATCAAATAATTTGACCAGAGCAAATGTATTGCACCTTTTTATTGATTATATGGACTTTTTATTTGAATATAACTGTTGGGAGCTGGAGAAAATACCATTTTTCTCCAGCAGAGTCCGCCGTGGATCCTCTGAGGGAGCCTCCTGCACAGGTGCAGCTCATCAAGA
>NW_015150549.1:330632-399292 GCF_000732505.1 Cyprinodon variegatus
CCTTACCTCAACGCCGCAGTGTTGTTCCAGTTGGTGACTCGTGCTTCCTCCGTGAAAGCTCTGGAAGAGCTAACCTGTCGAGCCGACCCTCCGAGCCTAACCCTGAAGACTCTCAGTCAACCTCTAAGCAGCTCTGGGCAAGAGCTAGGAAACCCAAGCCAAGGTCTGTTCTAATAAGACGTGAGACGCTGAAGCAGCTAAGGGACTCTGCTAACAGATTCCTTCGCCAGAACCAACAGTGACTCTCCCAAGGAGAACCTCAAGAACCCTCAAGGTACTATCAGAGCACCATTGGAAACCAAAACCCCGTCAACAGTCCTTAACTGTGTTGTCTCTCACGCAGACTCCGGTGAAACCAGATTCCAAGCCCAAACCAGTCATCTGCATATTACGTGCTTGTACAAATAAACTTGTTAAACTTTTCATCCTGTGTCCGTCAGTGGTGTTCTGCATCTTTGGGTCTCCATTAGAGAACCGATCATGACAATAACATAAGACCAAAAAACAGAATACAAACATGAATTAAACATATGTTCAGATTCTCATTGTGTTTTTTGTGTTCAAGCTTTCCTTCTTCAGATCCATCTAGACTAAAATGGTGACAGAATGGGTCAAAGCAAACTTACTCATGCAGGTTGCAGCTCAGGGTTTTAATAGTGACTTTACAAATGTCCCAGTCTCTATTGCATAGTCTAAATGCTCATTAGCTAAACATTATACCATGAAAAATATTCTTTTGAATGAGGCTAAACACAGAGGCTTTTAAGATGACAAATGATTTGCTTGATTCCAAAATAGAGAAACTGATCTAGTAATACATTTCAAGTTTGATTTTTGCATTAAGATTGTGTAATACTTTGAATATGAATACTGTTTTTTATTTAGTTGATGTAACTTTATTTGGATTGTATGACGTTAGCTATACCCAATTTTGTCATGGTCCAAAGTTCAGACTACCTACAAGAGTCCTTCCCAGAGGAAACAGTATTGCCTGCCAGCTTTGAAGTAACCTGAGGCCAGTCAAAAAGCTATTGTCTAGTAAGACAAGCTAAGAGGCAGGTAATAGAATGTACATTTAGAGAGCCGGCTCAATTGTTTATCCAACAAGAGGTCGGTCCATATATTAGGCATTCAGTCTAATCCTTTCTTGTGCTGCCATATATCTTAAGTATTATTTTTCAGTTTTTTTCTTCATACTGAGAAAAGTATTTTCCTAAAGCTTCTTTTAGTTTGATGAAGACAGTTTCTTGGAAAAAGATTGGATTTAAGAAGCCATGAGACTAATTAGGAGATTAATCTAAGATATTATTATTTATTTTAATGTAGTTTTATCTTCTTTAGTGCAGGTTGAAGGGGGGTGATATCCACATTTTTTTTTCTAAAGAGAAATTACAACTCCCCTCTTTGACATGACTGTGCTCACAGGGCAAAGGCCAGAACTGCGAGGAGTCCGTGGAATTTAAATGCACCAAAGGTTGCAAAAAAATGCTTTCTCAGCAGTGTCCAGCAAGTCGATAAAGGTAAGAGAGAAAATACTCAACAAGAAGCATTTAGCAATGCAATACTTTAAAAAAAAAGCACAGTCCATGCACCTACAAAAGACTGATTATCCTTCAATATGATTATTAAGGAAGTCAAAATAAATGAGAAAATACTGATTCCGCCTTGTTGTTCTCTGTGCCGTTGAACTGTAGCATTGTGATTTATACTCTGTGACTCTGGCAGTGTGTCTGTACTTCAATTTCACAGCAGAGCAGAACATAATAAAACCATTTCTATTTGCGTAGATTGTTTTTTCATTGGTGTCTTAATCAAATTCAGAAAGAACCATTAAATCATTTACTGGATTGCAACAAATGGAAACATAACCCACGGTCAGGCCAAGTAATAACCAATGATCAGGTTTGGTTTGTTGTTTTATATCTGCAAATTACACGGATGCATTGATTTACAGGGGGATAAACATCTTGAAATAAGACAATGCCCTGGGAGGAGTCATTAAACTATACAGGGGATCGACATTCACAAGCAAGAACACTAACCTCCAACAGTCTGGACTGTTATTTTTAATAGAAATTACCTATTTTGCATCTCATTAGCAAAGACATTGAAAGTGTAAACAGTAAAATTAAATGGTGGGAAGGTAAACAAAATGATTACATGAATGGAACAGTTATTATTGGTTCATTACAAACAGGTGTGAAGTCTTGATTGTGTAGGTATTTAATAAATATGACTTACTATGGTGGATGAAGTTAAACTCTTTTCCACAACAGTTTTTTTTATGACATAGTCAGTAATAGCAGCTGTAAATGAGATAGAAAGTAAATTCAGCTTTCTCATGTAGTCTAATCTTTCTTGAACTACTAAACTATTACATTTTATCGGTTTTAAAAAAGCTGATATTCTTACTTCAGTGCAAACAGAAAAGAATTCGGCACTAATTTCAATGCTCATAATGTAACCCAGAGAAAAGCAGTGGGTAAAGTCTTAGACCTGGAGGATTACTATCAAAGGTTAATTGTTATTGAGTTCAAGCTCAGTACATAATAAGGTAAGCATATTTGTTTGTATGTCTGTTGCCTTGCTGGTGTTAATCATTTTGCCATTCAGTGACTGCAACGTCCATTATTTAATAAGAAGGCCAGAAAGAAACAATATTTTTATTGTATTATAAATCTAAACAGATTTTTAACCAGCAAAAAGTGGCTTCAGAATGCATTCTTGGGCTTTACCTTAGTTATAGTGCCTTACATGAATTCTTCTGCCCTTTAAACCTTAGCACATTTTATCTCTCTAGAATCAAGCATATCCAATATATTTACAAAGGATGTTCTACCACTTCACATTCATAAAGCATAATTTAAATGACGAGTGGCTTTCAGAGAGAATCGTTGATGCTGGTACTCCATTCATGATTTACAATCGTATATGGTTGAGAAAATGGCACCAAATATCTCTGCACAGCCCACACATTCTGCACACAATTTGTTAAGACTTTCACCTTTATCTATTTAATGGAGCCTTTTCGGGGAAAAAATACTGCCACTACAGAGATTCTTCCTTCCTGTTGTCACACTGATGAACACAACAGCAGGGTACACTTGTTGGGACTCGGAATGTAGGATCCAGAATTCAGACTGACAGATCAGAGTTATTTGAAACAAACCCTTCTTTACCTACTGCTCAGAAATCTGCAGCTCTTCAGCTAGGAGAGGATAACTGGAATCTCTGTAGAGGTAGAAACTCAGGTTAGTGACCACAAAACTCCGGTGGGGAATGATAGTGGTCATATCAGTCACTATCTTGTTTCTTTTTTAACCTGGTTTTTCAGTTCAGTCCGAGGCCAGAAGAAGGAGTGGAATCCAGCCAGATAATTTCTTCACTGCATGCGGTGGGAGCCGCCCAGAGAGTTCCAGGAGTGAAGCGAGCTGGCTGCTAGCAGAAGCCAGCAGACACGGAAGAGCAGAAGTATCCGGAGTAAAAATTCAAAGCCAGTGTCCATGCAGGAGCAGATTTCCAGGCCAGAAGATCAGAGATCCGAAGAGGCACCACATGGAAATCCATGCCAGGATCAGGACACAGATACAAGGCCGTTGGCAGAATCCAAAAAGCAGTCCTAAGTAAGATCAGGCAAAACAGATCAGAACAGGGGCAAGCAAAACTCAGAAGTCCAGGGGCAGAAACTAGTCACAATCAAATAATCAGATACATACTGGGTACGCTAGAGGACTCTCACACATGGCTCAAATAGTCTGGCATTGATCGCTTGGAACAAGCAGTTTAAATAGGACCTGGAAAAGGTGGATCTGATGAGTGAGAACGAAAACTGGGTGGAGCTAGGCAGGTGGAAGAAATGAACCAATAATTCAATCATCAATTCCAAAATCATGACACTGCATTATATGCATATTTTAACCATAATTCTCTTTACTTGTTACCATATTGTTTTGTTTACACATTTTAACCCCCCCTAAAGTTTGTTTGTTATACCGTATGGATGTACTTTGTGGATGCTTTTACCGAAGTCAAACTCCTTGATCATGCTCACAACCATAACCAAAAAGAATATCGACTAAGCTACGATCCTACGAGGTTTCCACACTGAAAAACAGGTGATAACTACACAGTCTGACATTGTGATTGTAGAAAAAACAGACCTGAAGGCAGTAGAATAAGATATAGCAATCACAAGTGACAGCAACCTTGAAAAGAAGGAACACAAGGGCCAAAAGAGATACTAAAATGCTTGGACAAACAGAGTAGAAAGAGGCTCAGTGGAAGCAGTAGTCATTGCAGCACAAATATTCACAAAATTGTAAAAAAAAAAAAAAAAACTTCTTTATTGTATTATTATTATTATGTGAAGTTCTTTTCTTTTTGCATTTTTTTTTTTGGTTTGGGTGAGGTTAAGTAGTTTTAAGAAACCATGAGTGATTGTCAGTTCTCCATTTCACATTATGACTAGACATTTTAGAAGGTATGCAGCAGACATCTCTTTTAGAAAACCACACCTACCATTATAAAGCCTATAACAGTTTTTTTAATAAAAGATTGAGCCCTCGTGAACTCATTCCCTTCATTCATCAACCTCGAACAAGAAGCACTGCTTCCTCTCTCTAGATAAATGTAAAGGCCACAAAGCTCCTCTTTCACCTTGTTACTCACCAAAAAACAAAACAAATGTGAGCCAATTACACAGCACACAGTTTGTCCACGTTCAGAGCCACTCTGCTTCAAATAAAAGTTAAATCTGAACCAAAGGAGAGGACAAAGATAGCCAAACGGAAGATTGTGATCACTTACATAGTAGGTAAGAGTGTAGTTAAAAAAAAAGATGTTATCATTTCTAACATCTCTCAAACTTTAGATTTTAAAATCTTCACTGTTTGCCATGATTATTGCTTTGATGATAGCTTGACAATTAATGATGGCGGCATTACTAAATGAAAATAATCTTAAGATTACATTTAAACTGGAAGCTGAGCGGCATGCACATGTTTTATGACTAATGATTGGTGACGTTTAAACGCCACTCTTTGCTCAGTTCTCAAACAGTGAGGTCTGGAAGTTTTTGTTATTTTGCTCCGCACCCAGTTCTCTATGCCTGGTGTAAAAATAAAAATGAGCTTTCATTCAGCATAGTGGTGGTTGACAAATAGAAGCAAAATCTTTTGTCATATTAAATTCATATCCCAGGAAAGATGAAGTCATTGATTAATCATAACAAGTTCCAAGAAATCATTGTTTATTAAGAACTTCTTGACAAAAAATGACTTATTGAATTTGACCTCCAATAATGTTACCATGGATAACTCTGATGATACAGTACATTTTACATGCCCACATTGAGAAATGTACTCAAACTAAACAAGTAATTTCTTTACATTATTCTGCATAAGCACACTGACATTTTTATTAAGAGATCCATATGATGTGGCCAGCATAATTAGATATCAATGAGTGAAAATACTTAAGAAGTGTTGAATAAACAGTAGAATTTGTAATTTTTTAATGATTTTAAACCATCAGTTCTCCCATTATAATAATTGGAAAACATCCAACAACAAATTAATACAAGTCTATAACAGACATATTAGAATTCAGAAAACACTGCAAAAGTGAATGACTATGCAATGACAGGGTACGTTGAGTTTCATGCATTGGCATGGCTATAAGATGCCTGCAACTCAAACATCTCTGACACATCTCTGAAGAAAACTGCAGAATACAGAGAGCTGCATAGTCTCTGTTACCCAGCAGGGTGCTTTATTGCTGGGTTTGGAAATAAAACATAACAATTGTAGGCTGGGTGTGTTGTATAGCCCTGGTATATCTTCACATCTGTTTTCTCTTGTCCATAAATATGCCTAAGAGTACACAAACATCAATTACACTGGAGCAAAATCCATATCTTCCCAGCTGACCGGCCATGACGTCAGTAGCAGACAGGTGTCTCCCCCTGATCTCCCTCACACGCCTAGTAGATCTATCTGTGTGCCTGTATGTGTGTGTGGAAAAAACACAGGGGTGTGTGCTAGCCAACCATTTTGCTGTTTTCAAATTGTAAAGAAATGGTAAAAAACAGCAAAGATGAGGTAAATAGGAAAAATACAGTGCTATAATACAAAGTGTTTTGTTATCCATCCCTAAAAAATTATTATTGTTTTGGCTACAAGTGGGGGTATCATTAGAAAACAGAATTTCATCCTGCCCTTTGCCAACCACCTTGATGGAAATTCTGATTCAATGTTCCAACAACACTTGACCACTGTTTATTCCACCAGTACCAATAACTAGTATCTAGATCTTGACTATGTATTAGTGTACTTAAAAACCAACTGAACTAAGCCCCTTAGCAATTCTATAGACTGATCACATCCTTTCAAATTGGCACTCATGCAGCGATTCATAGATGGGTCAAACTTTTTAGCAGGCTGATGCCACTTTAGAATCCTATAGAAACAATAATTGAATCACCTTGCGATTTTTTAGAATATGTTAGTTTTAACAGTTGAATTTAATTCCTGAAATAAATGAACATTTCTATAAAATTCTGCTTTTTATGCCCCAACCCCTAGAGGCCAAAGTCTGGCATATTTAGATGTGTCCTACCTGGTCACACCTAACTCCTTAGCATGCCAAAAAGTTCTGAAGAACCCCTGTAAATAGCCTATTATTTAAATCAGGTGCTAAAACAGGATAAAACATAACAGGTAGGGTGATCAGGGCTGAGGAACTTTTTCCTTCTGGTTTTAAGATCCTTGTCATGAATCAATAACAATGTTTTCTGCTTATTTATAAACTATAGATCCAGCTCCTAATAAATACAATGCCAAGACACTTTAGGAGACAAATAGCTAGATTCTATTGAAATTTAATCAGTTCAGTGCATTCCATATTAATGCATTTGGTTTACACTGAAAGGTTTATATTCTAATCCATCCAACTTAAACTATTTAAACTGATTTGAGTGGTTAACAAAGATCCTATACATGGTGTCCATGAATTACCACAAATTTGGCTCGATGTAATATTAAAGAGTCCGAAAGCAGTACTTAGAATCATATGCTGCAGAGGTCTTCATCAGTGGGTCCACGACCCCTTGGGGGTCCACAGAGGTACTTCAAGGGGGGTCTTGAAAATGATGGTTGGTTAGACTTTTTCTTTATATTCCCCCCTACATTTTTTTTCACTTATTGAAATGTCTTTAAAAAGACCTTGACATGAATTCAACACACTGTAGTAAACGGATAAATGGAGGCAGAAGATGTCTTTCAGTCATCAATGCTCACATTCAGCAACACACAGGAGCTCTTTCAAGCTGGGCACCATTTCATTCACAACACCTGTCTCATCAATGAGGAATCAGAATAAAATACTTTAATAATCCCAGGGCAAAATAGAGTGACTATAGGACCAGTTTCATGTAACACAATTTCATACAAAATATATATTTAGGAAGTCCCCGCTCCATCTTGCCATCAGTTTGGGGGTCCTTGGGCTGGAAAACGTTAAAGACCCCTGACATACTGTATTCTTATAAAGCTCTGTGGGCATTTTACTATTACATTTAAAATTGGGCTTGTTCTTGAATGTTCACGTTCACTCCATAAATTTCTTAAATATCAATTCTGACAAGAACAAATGTGAAATCTTGCAACTCCTTTTATATTTGTTTCCCTTTTAGCATGCCCTGCAGGTCCTGTCCCTCATCTGGAGCAGCTGTGCCTCTGTCGGACTGAACCACCCCCTCTCTACTTGCGAACCCATTCTATGTTCACGCACCCCCTCCCCACTCTCTCTCTCTCTCTCTCTTTCTGCTGGAACGCATGTCCAGGGATCACACTCACGCTTTCTCCGTCTTTGCTGCTGCAGAACGGACCGCAAAGCTTCTGGCTGCTGCTTCTTCTTTTTTCTCCCTCCTCATACCAGGACTCTGAACGTGGTAAGAAACAATAAATATGGCTTAATATTCCCTGTGCATGTGTTCAATCTAAATGCTTGCTGAGGGGTTTTTCTTCACTTGTGGGACGCGCACCTGAGAGTGACTCGGATGTTGCCACGTTGGCCGGCTTTGGGTTGAAAAAAATAAAAAATCAGAAACCAAAGCATCTATTTGGTTCTATAATCAGAATCCCATAGTTGCTGCCTGGACAGTCTGACCCAGATGGTTGCACTCATAATATAAAAGAGATCCAGAGGATGAATAGAACAACGCAAAAGAAGGAGTGAAGAGTAAGCAAAAGGCGTGGTGAGATTGGGGTCTAATTGTTGCAGGTCCTTTATATTACCAGCAGTGGAGCGTCAAAAGGGTAGTTTGGCACACTGTATCCACAGCTATGCTACGCTGTGGTGGGCAGGACAGCTGTTGAACAGAGGGACTGCGCTGGTGAGATCAGCATCACCTTTAGATGGGATCCATCTGTTTGCGGATCAGGAGATTCCGCGTTGATCCGCTTAGAGCAGGGAGGTGCAGGATGCTGGAGCTGATCGGTGCCAAACACACAGAGACAGCTGCTGATTCTCAGTGTGTGCGCGCGCGCGCGTGGGTCGTGGGCGTCTATTTATTGCCATCTCAATGACTGGGTCTGCGAATGGGATTGGGGAAAGTGATAGGATGTGCAACAGCCAGTTATTTCTGTCAGAAGAAGCGTGCGTGTTTGAGTTGTTCATTCCATATCAAAGTGATTGATGGTATATTTTCTACCTAAATAAAAGGTATGGAAACCATTTTGTTCTTTCCTTGCGCAAGACAAACTTAACTGGAAGCCAAACAATTAGAAACCCAAGGATCTTTAGGAAAGAGGAATCAATTGAAGGGGTGAGGTTGCGTCAGGAACTATGTGAGAGTAGAGAGATGGCGCCCTACGCCAGTGCTTTTCTGAGTTATTTGATTTATCGCCTCTCCAATGCGCACTGACGCACAAAGCTCTGGGAGCCCCGCTTTTAATACTTGTCATCTCACCAACCGATGATGATCATGTCTGAACTGAAGGCCAGTGACCTATAATGGCCACCTGGAGCACGCCTTTTAACTCAGACACGATTCGCCCCCCAACACACACACACCCTCTACTGTCATAACCCTGGCGGCCCCAGGGGCCAAACACACGGTTTAGTCATGACTGATCATTGCCACCGCGAATGCTCATCATGACTGATTCAATTTGACGAGCGAGCCAGTGGGCATCCAGTAGAGATATGTAGTCACTTAGGGATTGGGATTTCATTTCTGCCTCAGAGTCCCACCACAAGTTGTAAAAACTCGTTTATGCATCTCATTGTGATTGATGTGAACATTACTCATTCGGCTGTGCAGTACAGGAATAGTGGAGGACATAGCAGCACAGCAGGGATGTGGGCCAAGTCTTAAAGGTTTCACAGGAAATGGTGTGGATATTGATGGATTTTTCTTTTCTTTTTTTTTAAATAAGAAATGTCATAAACTAGTGAGGTATTATTTAAAAAAGCATGAGCCACTGGGCTGAAGGTAGATGCACAGTTTCATCCAACATCAATATGGTAAAAGTATTTTTCTCAAAATAAAGTCAATCATATTTATACCATCTTATCGTCTTTACAACACTGCATCACTTTAGATCAGGAATTCAAATCCTGTACTTTTTGGCCGCAGCCCTAACAAATAGAAATTTATAACAACTGCAGTTATGGAAAAAGATATTAGAAAACTTTGTCCTCAAAAACAGTGGTTATAAAAATTAAGTAATAACTCATGTCTGTATCATGTGAATGGCAGTACAATACCAAAGCTATGGATGCATTGAGTTATTTTATTCATTACCAAGGAAACCTTCATAATGGCCAGATCTCAGCCCCTAAGTTAAACTCTTATTAGCTACTTTTCTTATCTTTTTAACCAATCGTAACATTGGTTGTTGCATACAAACAAAGACAAACGCAATGATCTAATCGTCTTTTCTATGACTTTATCTTTTAATTTTTCAGCCTGCAAAACTAGCGACCAAGAATAGTTCAAGCTGATGTTTTTATATTTGAAATAATTTTCATTCATCCAAAAAGTTATCTCTGCCAGATAATGAGACAGTCATCTTATCATACTTTTTAAAATTACACAGAAAATCCATAGATCATTCCTGGTCAGTTAGTAATTTTAACATTTAATCTTTGTTGGTAAACTCTAAGAGTGTGGGGTTGAAAGGCCGCCTTGCCACCAGCCATCACCTTAATCCTTTGTGTCCTACAAAGATCAGATTGTTGAAGGTGTTGCTCTGACTGGGTCATTCAAAGATGCTCATTTTACTTAGCATCAGGAGTAACATGTTGGTGAAATTAAAAGAGTATTTCAAGCTATGGGTGTGAACAAATTCTGACTTAGCCATATGCTTAACACCTACAGTAATCATATTCCATTTTTGAAGGAATCAAACAATAACTTTTTTTTTATTCTTCATTCCTTTATTATAATGCTGCTTTATATTTTTGGTTTCTTCTTCTCATTTATTGTGGAAGAGTTTAGGTTTATTGGGGAAAAACTTCAAATCAACTTTCAAATCCTTGTAAGTCCTAATGGTAAACATGTTCAACAAGCCATGCTATTATTTCAATACGTTTAATTCAATTTAGTCTATTCATATAGCACCAATTCACAACACAAATGATCTCAAGGCAATTTACAAATACTACAAATTAAATCATAAGGAACGAAATGCAACATATTTAGTCAAATGAGAGAAAAAGTGGCCTTTTTCAAGTCCGAAGGACAGGATTTTAAAAAATATGCACCTGTCAGACCTGCAGTCTCTAGTTTACGTACCAGCAAGCATTCACTCCTAATCACAGTAGAAAAAGAATGTGGATGAGACCTGAGTGGTAGAGACCTTTTTTTTTTTTATAGTGGATGTCTAAAGCCTGTTACAGTACATACAACACGAGAAGGAGTTTTTATTTCTTCCGCTCTCACAGCTGCTCGAAGAAAATGACGTCATTTTCTTCTCACGGCCCTGTCTAAGGGTTTCTCGCTACTTGTTCAAGACACAGCAGCTGGACAGAATTTTTTTCTCACAGGGTCTCTGAGAACAGTTATGAAATTGATCAGGAGTTGAATTGGTGTTGTTAATATGAAACGTTGACATGATTATCCCCTCTTGTTTTTCGGCAGACATTCAGACATAATTTCAGAGGTGGAGCTATACAGTAATCTGTTATATGATAGATAGTTGGAGGATTGTCTAGCAGAGGTAGTGAGAAAATATCAACATTTGTATGATAGGCCTATATCTTTTAGTATAAAGCATTTATATCATGCTCTCCCCTCCTTTTTTTTTCTAAAAATGCCCCACTGCTGTGGTTTGTTTTGTGGGTGTGGATTAGGATGAGCATTGTTGAGTAAGAAAATGCTGAGATGACTTTCTGCTCTTGTTTTCCAGTCGGATATTATTTCAGTTGTGGAAATCTGTACAGTGATCTGTTTTGTACAGTAATAGAGAGCTTGTAGAGTGGCTTTAAAGGTAGTGAGAAAAGCTGAACATTTGTTTGATATCTCTTTTAAATGACATAAAGTGTTTAGCTGTTCCCCTTCTTCTTATCAGCCTGAAAAATAAATTCTTCGCTATTGCGTTGCTGTTTTGTTTTCTTTTTCAAGTGTGACGTAACCTCTAGGACGGAGGTCTTCAACAGGGGGTCTTTGATCCTTAGGGGGTCCATGGTGGTACTACATGGGGGTCGCAAAAGTTTTGGTTAATTAGACTCTTTTATTTTTATATTCCCCCCCTGCAATCTTTCCCACTAATTGAAATGTCTTTAAATACAAATTAACATTAATTCACACTCTAGTAAATAAATAAAAGGAGGCAGTCATCAATGCACATATTCAGTGGCACACAGGAGCTCTTTCAAGCTGGGCACCGTTTCATTCACAACACCTGTCCCATCAACCAGGAATCAGAATCAGAAATACTTGATAATCCCAGGGAGAAATAACTGTCGTTACATTACTCCACATGTAACAGAGTGACTATAGGACCAGTTTGATATAACACAATTTCATACAATATATATAATTAGGTGGTCCCTGCTCCATCTCACCATCAGTTTGGGGGTCCTTGGCCTGGAAAACATTGAAAACCCCTGCTCTAGGGGATGGGACTTTCTATATGTTTGGCAGCTGAGATTCTTACAAAGTATGAATACTTAAAGACAAATGAATGTTTCTTATTCCTGTCACCTCAAGAGCAGGAACAAATTTCTTGTTTCTTNAATCTAAATCCTGTCCCGTCCCACTCCTGGTGAAATTACTCCCACTCCCATCCCGCTCCCATTCAGAATGACTCCCGCTCCTGCACCACTCCCATTCTTGTTGTCTTTAATAAGATTTCTGCCAATCCATTGAATCTGAATTTCTTTTGAGCGCGAGTAAAAAACTCAGAGCAGAAGCACTGTTGGTTTTTGGGTCGTGTAGTTTTTTTGACTCGCATTATAGTGTAGGCTTCAAGAAAAAAAAACTACAGAATGGCGGCGCCAGTACTGGATTTTTTTTCTTTCTATTTTATTTTATGGCATCGATCCTATTTTTTTTTAGGTTTGCTACCGCTCCCATCTGCTCCCGTTAATGTTTAATCCTGTACCGTCCCAATCATGTGATCGTTACTAATAGTGACTCCCATCCCACGGGAATCTTAAGGGAATCCCTTGACCCGTGGGGTTCCCGAAAAAATGTCAGTCTCTAACGCACACATTCAGTGACACACAGGAGCTCTTTCAAGCTTGGCACCGTTTCATTCACAACACCTGTCCCATCAACCAGGAATCAGAATCAGAAATACTTGATAATCCCAGGGAGAAATAACTGTCGTTACTTTACTCCACATGTAACAGAGTGACTATAGGACCAGTTTGATATTACACAATTTCATACAATATAATTGTATGATATATAATATATAATTAGGTGGTCCCTGCTCCATCTCACCATCAGTTTGGGGGGTCCTTGGCCTGGAAAACATTGAAAACCCCTGCACTAGGGGATAGGACTTTCTATATGTTTGGCAGATATATGTTTCTTATTCCTGTCACCTCAAGAGCAGGAACAAATTTCTTGTTTCTTTGGAAGTGTGTAACAAGCCTAAGTCAAGTCATAAGTCCCGTATTAGGTTTTTATATTTAGATGCAATTTAGTCACCGAGATAGAACAAAACGAATGGCAATGTGGAACATGTATCTCAAGCTTACCATCTTACCTGACATGCTTTAGGCAAGTGGCTTGGTAAGAGGTGGGAAAATTATGTCATTGGTATTACAAGGTTGCAAATTAGTTATTTACGAAGCAAAGTAAAGCAGTTTTAATGCTATGTGGCTCATAAGCTTCACTTGATAACGTACAAAATACCCTGCTTCCAAAGGAATTAACTGAAAAAAATTCGGCCCTCAACCCTTCAGCATCTCCCAGCTTCAAATTATTCAACTTCCCATTCTAATTAACTTTCAATTGGCATTATACTTACCTTTTTACTTCTCCTTCCTTTCATTTACATAGTGTCTGTTATCACCTCTTATTATTATTGCACCACTAAATCCATCTCCAATATAATAATCCCCATTACCTTCAGCAATAGCATCAGGGGCATTATCAAAACTTTTGGGCACAACATTGTTTTAGTATGGGAGGGGATCCAAATTTCCTCCCCTCCTTGCTTGTCCTTGTCAGGTTTGAGATATGAGATTCAATCACCAGGCAGAGGTCTAATGATGCCCACAGTTCTCAGAGATCTTCTTCATAAATCTTCTATTGGGGGGAATAAATAAATTGGCAGTCCCCTGGAGTTGATGCTCACACACTAACAACTTGCAACTATGTAAGGTCTACCACTGGTTAGATTTAACAATAAAAGTTCTAGCACCTCTTTGATGTATAAATAAAGTGCCAAAATACATTCAACATCATCTCACCACAATTCAAAAACTGATGCATATTCAGCTTTTTTGATTGCAATTCAGCAAAAATGTAAAATCTGATTAATTTCAAATCGTATGAAGTTGAGATGATTACGTCAAATCTTTATACATTTTCACAAAACAGCTTTAATGACTGACTCCTCACTTAGTTACCTCTGGCTGCTCATAACTTACTGAGTCACCCATACTCTGAAACAGTCTGATCATTGAGAAAAGAAGCTGGCGATGCAGAACCAACAGAAGCTTGGAATAGATCTCAGCTGGGCTGATATAAAGCTTTGCACATAAAAACGTTTAGGAATTCTAAAATATTAAAGGGCATAATATATCTGTGGTGCATTATACCTTATTGATATTGTTCAAATTTCAAAAGTCACCATTATGGAAGAAATAACCTCTTGGATAAAATCCAGGGATTAGTTCAGCTGGAGTAATTTATCCTAATTCTTCCCAACTCTGCAAATGCCAACAAATGATATGTATTGGACATTCCCCATTAATCTGGGTTTCCCAGATGTTCTGATAACACTGCCACACATCATCAGACAGCAATGCCAGCATAAGTCAGCCAATTTGGGGCTGTCACTATCTCGCTATGAGACAAGAGAAAGCAACTGGGACTGGTTTACTTATCCTAATTGCTTCCTTGTTAATTTTACAAAATGCACAGACGTGGGCAGGAGATGCCTCACTCCTGACTCGTGTGTTTTGTTACAGAGGTTGTAGATTTTGCAGCTATTCCTTATCCTGAAGAAACATTGTAATCAAGCAGGTTTAATTGCTTTGTCACTGACTTGACTGCAATACTTAAACATGGACATTAAAGTATGGATATTTAAGTTGATTTCATAGAGTCACTAAATTTGCTAAAATCTATTCATCTCCCTCGGCAAGCATGTGTAGTTAAAGAAGAGAAAACATATGACAGTTTGTGCTGTTCTAGCTTCCAAGTTACCCAAAAATAGTGTGCCTAATTATTTAAAAGAGAGATGACCAGTCAAGTGTACTTTAGTTTGTATTCACAATACTAAAATAATCTAATTTCTGTTTGGAAAATAAAAAAATTAAATACAATATAAAATAGTATATTTTTGTCATTTTCACCTTTATTTTAGGTACCATCACAGAGAGTGTACTTTGTAGCAATCTTGTACCTTGAAATTTTAATAGTAAGAGTTGGAGCGGAAGTAGTCAAATGTGACTTGAATTGGAAAATGATAATCAAGGACAACACAATGAAATATGCGATCCATACTAGGTGTTAACACTTATTGTATATATCTGAGGGCAAGTGATAACTACTGTATGCCAGGGAGTGAAAAGCAGGTGTGAATTCATGCCTACATCCTTGGAGAAATTAAGCAAATCTCCTGAAAATTTCAAACAAAGAGAACAGGAAGTTATTGCAGTTAATCTTAGAAGTTAAACAGAGGAGATACCAACAGATTCTGACAAGGATTTGCTTTGATTACTATCATTAGGAAAATTAGGTGGTATAATTGGTTTATGTGTGACCCTGCTCCCAATGTTAAGTGCCATTTGTCATTTAAATGACGAGTTCAAAAAGAAAATCTCAAGTTCCTTTTATAAAAGAAGAAGAATAAGGAGGGCAATTACCTGCCTTTCATTTGCCTGCCACACAAGAATCAAATTAATGCTGGTATTAAAATTAATTTCTGTTTTCTGAATTACATTACATATTGGTTGCGCAATATGTTGATTTTAGTATTATATCAAATTTAATACCACCTTAACAAAGTAATGGTAGCTAATGGCAGCTAAGGAGAGTGAAGAATGCATTTTTCTTTATCAGTCTTTGGTTAAATGAATCCATCCTTAGAAATCATTAGTTCTTTAATTTGAACTTTCACCTCCAGTCTCTAATTGGGTAGCCACTACCTGCTTTAGCATTAATCAGGTAGTAGCTGAAGAATTTGGCATTGTCATTCTCAAAAACTCTTAGTGTTGGGTTTTACTTTCACTGTTTGACCCCCATCTAAAACACCACATACAGTATATTCTTATATAATACGTACTAATACGTAGGAGCTATAACACGTTCTACACTTTTGCAGTCACGGTGCCCCCATATTTTTTTACTGTACCATCCCTTTGAAGCCATTAGCAGTAGGTATTAATGTCAGGCACTTCTCCATCCTTCCAGCGTTACATGTCATGCATGACCATTACTTTCTGTATGCATTATCTGTTTCCTGAGATAATAATGCTGAAGTTCATCATTGTAAATTTCTTTGTGGTTTTTTTTGGTTGATTTTTGGATGTCATCTCTCACACTCACTAGTCTTTGGCTTTGATGCTTTCAGCTTGACAAATATCATCAGAGTCCTGCTTTGGGTGAAACCCTTCATGCATGATCAACAAAAGCTTTCTTTTTTTGCCTCTGATGCTTTTACTTTTCATTTAACTATAATATTAGATCTACAGGGTATCTAATAACTGACAGGACATTCAGTATGTATATTGCGGTCCTTGCACTTAACTGCTTCCATGAGGCACACCATTTCTGAGCAGTGATCATCTGTATCTTGAAGCAGAGAATATAAACATTTAAAGCTGTTGTGTTTTACTAGCTCATTGGTCTCTGTAATGCTTTCAGTGAGTACCTTATACAGTTTGATGTTCAGATTTTCTAGTTAACTAGGAGAGGGTCATCGGCTCTCTTACCATGTCAGTCTATACCTTTAGTAGTAGATTTGTATTTCTAAACTTTTGAACATTGTGCCAAAAGTCAATTATTGCTTAATTTGGACACTGATTGATAAACTTTCCTTAGGTTTCATATGTAGTCTCTTTCACTGGGCATTTCAACAGGTTAACATACATATACTGCTCTTACACACATAACTTTTTCTAGAAGTTCTAGAAGTTATTTTCTCTCCTGAATTTCCAAGTGGCCAATATCTGCTGTGGCTATTGTGCATATCAGCAACAAATAAACTCACATCGCGCCAATTATATACCTTTCTTTGTATATTGAGGTGTGCCACATGGAGAAATTTGCTGCATAGAGTTTCTCGCTGTGTTGATATCTGAAGATACCTTATCTTTGGTAAGGTTGTTTTTCATAAATAAGTTCATGTGTCTCGCAACCCAAATATTACTGGCATAGGGAGAAAGATAGAGAGTGGTTTAGGAGACAAATGCTTTGGAATAGTAACTTTACTGTTTGTCCACAACAATTACAGCAATGCAATGGGGAGAGCAAATCCCATAGACGTCCAGCTGTTTATTCTTTGCCATTGTGAAGAGCCAGACTGTGGCTGCTGATAAGTTAGGGGAGGAAAAAACACAATTTGGCTGCTTTTTGAGATGAATACAAACAGGATAGGAAGGGATGGTCTCAGGGCAGGACAAAAAGAGTTTCAGCCTTGTTGACTTTAATATGATACTGGTATTTAGAGCTGCCACATGCATTTTTGTAGCTACTGTACATTGAAAACGTGCAGCGGTTTTTTTCAGAAAATACTTTTACACCCAGCAAATAAACAAGGTTCAGAGGGATTTATGTATGTATCTCTGTGTATCACTCTGGTAGTTTTCATACAGCTAAAGTAAAAAATACAAATTGCAACTGTATAGCTTTTACCTTTATTGTAAAGATGATCTATTTTGCTGGAATATTGGTTAAGGAGAGGAAATCGAGTTTAAATCTCATAGCATGTATAACACTAATCATTTAAAAAAAAGTGTCTGAAAATAAATTAAACCTATTTAAAAAAAAACTAACCCCACCTCTACAAAAGATATCTGAAACTATCAGCAAAGTACTGAGGTTAGTACTCGGTTAATGAAATTCTGAACTTAAAAATACATACTGTATATATATCTATACATACGGCTACAATATTTGTTTCATTCAATGCATAAGAAATATTTTACTTTGTCAAACTTGTAATGAAATGTCCGAAAATATTTTGAGTGCCTGGTAAATACATTTTAAATACATTAAAATGTACTCAATGTAATTGTATAAGACATTTATTGCTCACCGAACATTCAAAGAGCGCCTTTTATTCAGTTTATACTAATTAATCTGCACACATTTAATGTTGGGAGATTGAGCCTAATAACCGTGTTACTCAACATGTGACAGGGGGAGGCAGGATTTGAACCAACAAGGTGGGGATTTCAAGGTACTCAAAGAAAACATGAGGCATTGCTCATTTAGCGATATTAGTTTGGATATAAGGATATGTTACAGGCAAAAACAATTTTAAGAGGAGATGGTTGGTGCCAAAGACAAGACAGGCCTGAGGTTTGAATTTCATCTGATAAGCAGCTCCATAGGAAAGCATTAATATCATTTCTACTTTATAGGCTCACAAAAGAAAGAAAGGCTGAAAACTATTAACAATCTTTTTAATCAATTAATTTTTTTTCCAAAGACTTTTTCCTCCAAGTTAAGAATATGACATTGGTCAGATATGTTCATGTCAGCAAAGTCACTTAAGATACGATCTTTTAATCCATAGACAGAAGCTTTACTGTTTGAAAGTAAAGATAGTCTCTTTATCTTTGTCCCAACTTCAAACCTAAAATAATCAGATTTCTTTATCTCTGCTTTTACATTGCCAATATTGACTTGAAAGAAACATTTTATCACAAAGCATTGGCCATATCTTGCAAATGAAGTATCTTCTGCTGTTTAAGATACTGTAATACTTGGTCTATCCTTTAGGCCACCACCTTTTTGACAAAAATAAATGTACTGTCTATCTTACAGGGAGATCTGAAATATTTCCTGAACTAAAAGAATGTAAGACTTATTTGTGGTACAGTGCATTGATTTAATCAAATATTTTGAGAGACTTTAGGTGGAATTTGGTTATGGATAATGTAAAACCCATCAGTTCCATTACTATTTCACAACTTAATAAAATGTCAGTGTTCTCTGTCCATATCAGGATTTATTTATTTATTTGCTGCCCCCGTCAGGTTTACAACAGAGCACATTAAAATTTCATTAAATCTAATATAAAAACCATGTTACGTAGAATTATACATTTTCAAGAAAACCACTCAGCATAAAGTGTTAAACCATTAAGGGTGTTTGCGTGATGAGCTCAGAACGTAGGACCTAGAATTTAGGTGAGACAGACAGTGGGAAACTTCAAAGCATTTATTTATTTTGTTGTGCGGCTACTCGTCAGCTGCAGCGGGCTCACTGGATTCTCTCTAAAAGTAGAGGCTCAGGTTAGTGACTTCAAAACTCAAAGGAGGAACAACAATGAGCATGAACGCCACCAACCTGGCAAAGTTCAGTCCGAGCACAGAAGAAGGAGTGAAGTCCAGAGGAGCAGAACTCGTTGCTAGTTACTGAGTCGGTACCAGAGATCCAGGAGAGAAGAGGAGACAGGGCCAAGGACGACAACCGGCAGAATCCAGGTAACAGCCCGGAAAGAGAGCAGAAAAGAGGGCAGCAAAAGCTCAGAAATCTGTGGGAAGATAAGGGTCAAGAACAGGCAGAACTAAACACAGTGAACGCTACATTTAGTCTCACTAGAAGCTTGAATAATCTGGCACCAGAGGCTGGGAATCAGAGGCTAAAATAGCAGCAGAAACTGGTGGATCTGATGAGAGATAATGATAGCAGGGTGGAGCAAATGAGAAGAGAGCAACATGGAGGAAACCCCAGCCTGAAGGTGCCGCGATCATGTTTGAGTATCTTTTTAGCACTCTCTGTGGCACCTAATCATGATGCTCACACTTCTCCTGCCACCACTAAAGGCAACATATATCCAAGAGTATAATCACTTTATATTGCAAAATATGAATTGAGGCCTTTTAAATAGTCATGTTTTTAGACTAAAGGTTTTCTGTGAGCTACTTAGTGTTATATTGTTGTCCGTGCATTAATAAGGTAGGCATCACACTGAGTTCACATCATGCTGTTGTAATGTGACACTATAAATGCCAAGTAAATCAATCCCTCTAAGCATTTCCAGCTAGAAGAAGTATAAACGTTGTTGTTTCCTTCTGCCTTTATGTCATGGAAATGTTGCACAGCTGTTGTTATGGCAACAAGATAATCTCTTAACTGCTTACTGAAAAAAGGCAAGCTATTCTGTAATGAGAAAACAGAGCAGAGATTCTACTTGTGGAAATACGGTGTCATCCAGAAGTTTAAATACACTCTTCATTGACATAAATGTCAAGTATATTTTGGGCTTTAAAGGATTCATAGAAAGCATCTCATCCCCTCGTTGGGATGGTGATAGAATATCACACAAACATCTTGCAAAGATTGAAAAAGTGACTTAGTAAACCATCGTATTAAACTGTGGTGTGAAAAAAATTACAATATGATATGATGACCTCTATGTTTTGTAACAAAATGTTGACATATTTGATATCTGTTTAACTTATATTCCCTATCATAAATAAACTTAAAAGAACTTTAAGAGTTTCTGTAAAATGTAATTAAAACAATAGGTCCAGGACACTAACAAAATAGGAAAATCTTATGTTAAGATCCAAAGCAACCGTCTGATGCAGAACGAGGACTGTATCAGTTTGATGGACCGGTAAGGGATTAAGAGCTTTCAAAAGAATCTGAAACCAGCCTTTCCAATCTGCCGCAAATTATCTAAAGGTCGAAGATATCCAAACAACTGCCAACATGCCCAGCCTTGGCTGTATAATCAAGTGTACCCCCCAAGTGCAGACTGCTAGATGCTGATATAAATCTCCAAAAACATCATCATGGGAAATATAGCAAGCTGTTACTAAACTCGATTTGAAACTACAGCCTCTTAAAATCAGAAAAAAGCAGGAATCATGTTTATTGGGAAAAATGTGAGAAGGAGACCTTTGGTGACAAACAGCTTGGTGTTATAGCATCAGGTGAGTTTTTCTTTACCCTTTCACTGAGCAAAGAAAGAAAAGAATACCGGTAATAGAAGAAAAAAACTTGAAAAAATGCAGTAGGAATTGACAAATTTTTTTATTTATTCAGATGTTTACTGTAGGTTAGAGGACCATCTGGTACTTAGATTTTCATAATTCTTTGGTTTGTCTTTGATAAAATGTATTGAAATCTTTGAAAAGTTTAGGCACTGTTTAGTTTGCCTTTAGTTTCTGTTTATTCTTTTGCAAATGTTATTTTTTATTTTGGTGATCTACCTTGATCTACTCTTGACACATTTGTATTTTTAGATGTTCTGTTGAATTTTTCTGTGTTTTTTTTAACCTATATAAATTGACTATTGTCATTTGCATCCTCAGTTACCTCTGGTTTCATAGCTCTAAGCAGCTCTGGGGCATCTGTCAGTCCCTTTCAATTCCTCCTAGTTTTAGTAATTACTCCAGCATTAAACCTCCTGGCCTTGTCAGTTCTTAGCTAAAAGAACTGACAAGGCCAGGCTTCTGGATTCATTGCCTTTGTTGACCGTTATAGTCCTGCCAGTTTATTCCTGGACTCATTCTCAGCATGTGAGTGGTTCTCTCTTGCTTTGTATTTTTTTGTCCCCATGAACTGAAGGTTCTTATTTCAATAATAATACTAAATGTTTTGGGTGCCTTATATCTGTTTGGCTCTAGTAACTGTTTTTTTATTTTATTTTTTATTATTATAGTGTTTATATGCATTTGTTTATCAATATAACAGTGAAATAAACAAGTAATTATTTAACTGATTCAAATATTCACTATGGATCACTCTTATGGGTTCTCGCCGGCGTTCTTTGGCATAAGGGGCTATTGCACCAAAAAAGGTCACTGTTAAGATTAGAATCAGGAGTTTAAGGATAATTGTCCAAGGCATTGTATTTGCTGATAGCAAAAAGGAAAAATAAAAACATATGGGATAATAACATATAATGGAAACATTATTGATATGAAAAAAATTTAGACTTCTTTTTTGCCACAAGTGGCCCAGTTGCCAGACACCATAACTCTGACCAAGGAAACCAAATATGTGGAACCCCAAATAAATCTGTTTACAAATTTTCCATTTGCATGCTGTAACTTGTCTACAGTTTGGCCAGACTTGCTTGCATTTCAAGGGAAGATTTGCGGCTACAATTAAGTGAACAACATGGGGAGGTAGGGATGTCTAACAACAAAGTATTTTCTCAAGCATCAATGCACATAAGAAAAACACTCTCACATAATTCTGCAAGCATATTGTAGGATGTATTTCAAGATGATTTGGGAATCACAATAGCAGTAAAAACCGTGTAGTGAACAAATCAGCTGAGGAACTTTACGTTTGCTTTGCATCACTTGTCTTTGTGAGAAAAACTTATTTTTCAAAATGTATCCCATTTTAAACAATATCATGGGAATGGAATCGACAAATAAAGCAAGAGAGAAGGGAGCCAGTGATGAGAGGAGTTGGGAAAAGGAAGCTCTGATAGTGAGATACTAAGATGATTGATGATAGAGCATGGAATTTAACCGTTTTAAATATAAATATATTTATTTTTTATAAATAAAAAATAAATATAATTCACACCCAATTTAGCACTTTGTGCCTTGAAACTGGCTAGAATGGCTGCAATAACCTTAAAAACCAGGCCTTAGTCTTTCACAACAAACGCCAAGGTTTAGGCCAATAAGGAAGGGGTTTAAGAATACAAGCTCTGCCACCTGATTACAGTCCATAGAGGAATGACAACATACCATTAAGACATTGGATGGAGGGAAGCTTTTTGGCCCCTTGTGCAGGGATTAAGTCATAGAAAGCAGCTGCAATGTATTTACCATGAGCCGTCTCCCTAAAGCCTGGTTACCCCTTGTTGATTGGACGGTGGATCCAATAAGACAACCAAATAATTATATTTTGCATGGTCCATGAAGAGCACATTTTGCTTCAATGAGGACAAACCATGAAAGAGGCATTTCAGAAAGCTAGGAAGCCATTACCCTGAGTAAAATTCCAACAACAAATTATTCAGTAGCAGGGTTGTTTGAGATTACAGTTTATTCTATTATTTTGCTGTGGTCTGCACAAGGAAGTGTTGGAAATGGTTTGTTCTTTTCTGAAAGAACCTGAGGTTGAGGTCAGAGCATAAATATACTGAAATTATCTCCATCAGAAGAAGGTGGTAAAAGTGCAATTTAAGAGTTTTATTCTTTTTCCAAAGTAATATCTGTTCTTAAAATTTTCTTTAATAAAGGCATTATTTGTTAACAGTTTCAGCAAGATTTATGTGGGAGCATTTTCTTTTTGCATACATGTATCGTATGAAATATTGGCAGAGTGAAGATGGCCTAGTTATTTACCGCATGTCACTTTGCACCTAGACTCATATTAAATGCACACATATTATTGTACGCAGACTATAAAGATTCTGCAAAATATTATTTTATGTCCCATTTCTGTTATTTAAGTTATTTTCCTCAAATATTTTTCTCTCACGTTTCATGGAACATGCTAAATATAAAAGTATGAACCTGTATCTAAATATTAAACGGCCCATGTATGCATATATTTAATGTATTTCTTTCTACATGCTATATGTATATATATATATAGCATATTTATTGTAAAATCCTAAACTATCTAAGTATCTAAGTCTATATTTTATTGTTACGATTAGAATGGAAGGACCCCGAATTAAGCCAGAACAAAAAAGTGATGTTTAAAAGGGTTTTTGGAGGGTTATTGTCAGCATTTATAGCAGGGACCTCTGGAAGCAGAGACAGTACGTTAGTGACCACACCAACTGGCTGTTCACCCTCATGACATCACCTTCAGAAAAGCTTGAGTAGGAAAGAGAAAAACTACTCAAAGTATCTGCTTGTTACTTAGGGTAGGATACCAATTCTTTCTGAAACAGGACCCAGTAGTTTAACAGCTGCTGAAATGTACCTAAAGATACAGGTGGAGTTTTCATAACTTCAGGCGCCACCTGAAAGGAGCTGGCTCTAACCATCATACATCAACATGTCTGCTTCAGCGAACACCTGTATGTATGAGCAAAAAAGGCGACACTGGAGTTGATAATTTGCTTATTCAACTTCAGCTTTGAACAAAAAAGTAACAGATATACTGTATCTGATAATCTAAAGATCCTGTTGCCTTAGTGTGAGTGGAGCTCCCTTTTGGTCGGCCACACTGTCCGTTAGAGTTAAAGGCCTTGTGTTAGCTAGTTAGTTTAACAGGTCATAATATTCTTACATGGTTTCCTAAGTAAGGAAGTAAGGATGTTTGAATATTCTTTTGCTTTATGGTAGAAGGACTGTTTCAACTAACAAACAGCTGTGAGTTATTTTATTATTGCTTCATTGTTGTTTTTACTCTTATGATTAAAGTTGTATGAGTGTTTTGCCTATATTAAACACTTAGCATTTTTCACAGTTTGTCTGTGCTTGTTTAAATCACATAGGAGGCCTGCATATCTCTTACACTTTTCATATACTATTTTGCAGATACACTTATGAATATCTTTTTATAGTCCTCTCTGAGTATCATAATGTTTTGTCTTTGACTTGATTTGTGCCTCTGTTTTATTCCAGCCACTTGTCAGAAACCTATTCGGACTGCCTATTAGACAAAAACAGTCTCCTGTCATTAACTTAAAAGCAAAATCCATCATCCATAAATCAGACGAAGTGTGTCGTCCTGTGGGAACTGACATGATGAGAATCAAAACCGCAGCCTTTTGTAAAATTATCTGACAGTACTGTCTATCAAATGGGAAACCATGCATGAGAGTTAAAGATGAAAGCAAAAATCTTCTTTGTTTTCTGACCTGATTAAAGTAAGAAACGCTGATACTAGAATTTTATCAAACAAAATATCAGAAATCACACAAACACAATGCTTTATTTTATAGCTATCAAAATGTATTATTAATATTTTTTTAATGAATGCATGAATTGTTTTTAGTAAAAAAACGCTTTCTCCAGGTCATTTCACAAAATCATGTGAAAAGGATGTTTCATAACATCTTTGACAACCAATGTTTTAAAGTAATTGTCTGTAATATGATCACAGACTTCTATAAGAAAACCTGGTTATGTGACTATAATTAAGATGCTCCTACAGTATCAGAATGAGGACACTCATAATTACTTTGGTTTTAATTACGTGTCACAATCTCCTCGTTTTATACAATCCTACAGTGTGATTCATACTGCACTACTACAAAGACTTTCTAAAATAAATGACCTCATATGTTTGCTTTTGTCCCCCCCTTTTTCAACCTGCTACTGTTGCGAGTTCAACATTTATTGTCAATATGTCACTTTTGCCTGCTTTGAATTGCAGGAAGAAATAATCTAAGTGCAACACACTAAGTTCATTCATCTTTATGTTAAAATCTTTTTTTGAATTGAAACGGGAGACATGTTATAAATATGTTATCTCTAAAAGATGAGCACCAAATTACAGTAAAAGTTTTCCTAAGACTTTTCTTTTTATTTGTATGCAGCAATATATAAGCAGATTAAACAATCATGTCAAAAGATTTAAATTTAATTAAACCCCACCCAGTTTGACTGGTTTGCTGGTTTCTCCAAAAAGCCAACTGAAGCCCAGTTGGCTGCATGGAGCTCTTGACAATATACGCATAGTCTATAAAGAGCATTTTCTAAATCCCCAGTGTAAAATGTAGTAGGAAACCCAAGATTAGTATCCCAAATGATTGTGTCAATCTAATACAAATATTAGCACTTCCAATGGTCTGCATCTCTCTTAACTAGAGGGGCACATAGAGCTGTAAGATTTTTGAATGTTATCCTTGGAAAATAAACAAAGAAATTATTGGCATGTTGGCCCTTAAAAGACATTGTCCTATTAGCTTGTAGCAAATACCAAAACATTTAAAAGGCTCACTATAATGTTCTATTTCTGAGGTGGAAAAGGCCATAGTGTTTTGTCCAAATGAATATAAGTTTAGTGTTTTTCCAAACCTAGTCTGCTGACTTCAGGTTAGTTAACAGGATACAGGAATCTATGTTCACATCACAAACAACTGCTCGCATCTATTAGGGACCATCCTGGTTCAACAGATTTTTTTAGTTAGTTAGTTTCAGTTTAGTATGATTACTGTTTTTACATAAATGCAGAAGCTCTGATGAAGTGCTCCACAGTAGACCAAAGCAGTCTCCCAACCAGAGAAATAGATGCTATGTGGACTAATGCTCTAAGTCTTCCACAATCACTCACGGCTGCTAAACATTTCCTCATTAGCTCCAGAGCTTGCCCTCGTGTCTGCACAGCAGATGCTGTCTTATTTGCTGGAGCTTTCAATTGTTTCTTTTCTCACTGTTTAGTTACCTTCCTGTTAGAGACTGTATTCATCGCCTGTTTTGAGTTCCACTTTGTGGTTTTCCATTGTTAGCCAGATTGTGTGAGCATAAGCATGTTCCAACGCCACGCTTATGTCAATCTTTGGAATATTAGCCTTATTTTGTCCTGATTTAAAATAATCCGAATATGAAGTGGAAGATTTGATTCATGCTACGTTCTACATTCTATGTTATTCATGCTACAGAATCTTTTTGTGGTTGGTTTGCACAAATACATAACTGAGATGGAATCCAAGCTTTGAAAAATGTAGCGCTATAGACTGTAGACTGTAAAATTTTAGATGTACATTCATTAGATAAATCCAGATGTACTACTGCACATCTGGATTTACTTATCTGTGTGTTGAACAAAGCACTGACACAAATGTTGCTCTGGTAGGCACAAAATAGTGCCTGTTTTCTGCTTCTTCTCTTCCATAAAAGGCTCCACCGGCTGATTCAACAGTTGGGACTGCAGTTGAGGTAATTAGACTCAACATGGTACCTCGTTTTTTTTTTTTTTTTTTTTTTTTTTTTATATTTTCCCTGCAATTTTTTCCACTTATTGAAATGTCTTTTTCAGTGCAGTCTGTCGCTGTGACAGTTTGAAGCNTGAGGTAATTAGACTCAACATGGTACCTCGTTTTTTGTTCCTTTTTTTTTTTTTTTTTTTTTGTTCTTCACCAAAGCTGAGAATGTGGTAAACATCCTATTCAGTGCAGTCTGTCGCTGTGACAGTTTGAAGCTAAATGTGCAATGCTGTGAAGTGTGTTCACACATTTATCGACAGGTGAGAGGCACTCAGACGGACATGCTAGCTATTAGTGTGTGGCTGAAACACTGAGATGCAATACCACACACAGTGGGGAAAAGGCACTTATGCCTAGATCTGTTAAATGTTAACTTTGTTTTTATGAAGTTAACTTCTGAAATTAAAGAAAAAGGTATTTGATCAGAAAATAGACCAAAACTGCTTTAATAAACACTTAAGCCACAAGCTGGTAAAGAAAGTATGTATAGTGCATTGTAAACATATAACTAGACCATCTAAGTATTCAGTATTTCATTGGTTGGCAAAGTGGGATTAAGGTGCCCCTGTGGAAGGCAGAGATTGGCACCTGAACATTATTAAATTAAAATATCCTGAAGATTTACCAATTGATCTACATTCCCACCCCCACCTATGGTCATGAGATCTGGGTAATGACCGAAAGGACAAGATCACAAATACAAGCGGCCAAAATGTGTTTCCTTCGCAGTGTTGCTCAGCCCATTCTTCGAGATCGGGTGAGGAGCTCAGTTACCTTGGAGGACCTCAGAGTTGAGTTGTTGCTCCTCCATGTTGAAAGGAGCCAGCTGAGGTGATGCCAGCTCAGGCATCTGTTCCAGATTCCTCCTTGTCGCCTCCCTCGGGAGGTGTCCCAGCCATGTCCCATTGGGAGGAGGCCTCGTGGAAGGCTCAGGACACGCTGGAGGGGCTGTCTCAGAGCTGAACTGGTGTCGCCTCGGAGTCCCCCCCAGAGCAGTTGGAGGAAGTGTGTGTGGATCTGGAAGTCTTGGCATATTTGCTTAGACCAATACCTCCTCAACCCAGCCCCATATAAAGCGGAAGAAAATAGATGGATGGATGGATCCTGATGCTAAACTCTTCTTTCTACATACAAAAAAGAAGGTACTGAAAAGAACAAAATTGTAATAGTCCAGAAACATGAAGATCAAAACTGTCACTTTGCTTTGTACAAATTTCCTATTATTGTTTTTCTGCTTTCAGACAAACAGTTTTTCATGTTCAATTTCAGACTTTTTTATATGAGCTGTGCTAGCATGGTCCTGCACACTTATTTTCTCAATTGCAGCTTGTTTGATCTAAATGCCAGTTTCTTAAGCTTACTAAACCTCCATATTCTGTGTCTTTGTAAAGGTTTCATCATGACAATTTTCATTCATGGCACCATTCAGGAAGTGCTATTCTATGTTTCTTTAGAAGGAAATAGAGTTTAGCTGGGCACCTGGCAGCCTTTTGTGCCTGAGGAGAAAAGTGTGTTGTAGTTTTTTCGCAAATACCTACAGTTTTAAACACACTGAAACACTGTACATGGTCACCAGTATGGTAAAACTTCCATATCAAAAACCAAGAACAAAACAAAAAAGAACAGTGAAATCAGTAATGATGAAATTATAACAAATACTCTACTTGTCTCAAAGGTGATATAAAAATTCCAAAACCCTCAGGGTAATGTAGAAAGATATGGTAAAATATAAAACACCAATGTCAAAATGGAATGCCAGTTTGTATTTATTAGAGTTGAAAGAGTGCAATAAATTAACAAATCACAACACTCTTTTTTTTTTCTGCTATGCTGTCTGTGCAAAAGTTGTTCACTTTAATGGCTTTTAAACCCTTACTATTTTTGTGGTCAAGCAAAGCATTTGATCTATTACCATTCACTCTTTTATCTAAATGGTACATACTTTATGTGGTAATTATAGCAGTGCAATAACAGAATAACTGAGCAAGCAAGTTTCAGAGGTTCATTACAGGGAATGTTTAAATGTTTAAAAAAAATCAATTTAATTTTATTTTTTATTTGAGCATTTGTCACTATTTAACAGTCTCATTTGTGATAAGTGAGGAGCTTTTATTCCTTCTTCTGGTTCTTTTCTATAGATTAAAATGAAGATCTGTAGCTGTTTGAAATGTCTGTATAAAACTCCCCCCTACTGTACTACTAATGCTTGATTGTTCCTTGTAGTTTAGTTGAATTTAAAGCCCTCCTTAGACCAATTGAGAACAGGTTTTATGAGAGGATTTGCTGAATTTGAATTTCCTTGCAAAGTCTTCTGAGTTTTCTACCCAAGATTTAAATTTCAGGCAGGTCTCAAGGTGTGGAATTAGCATGTTTTTGGATTCCACCTACGATCCAAACCCACTCCAGCTCAGGTGGACTTAAGCCTCCTAAATGCCATCAGGGATGACTGTGAATGTCTGCATGTCCTCTGTGTTGGACTGGTAGTCTGTCCAAAGTGTCTTTTCACATCTCACCTAATACGCTTAAGCTGCCCAAGAGCCTTCAAAGAAAAAAAAAAAAAATAGGATGAGTGAATGAATAAATGAGGCCTGATGTTTTGAAAGGTTTCTCAGTGGCTCAGTTAAATTGGACTGTGGATCTGTCCAAGGTGCTGAAAATCTTCATGGCCAGATGAGCTCAGCTTTTCCGACATCTGTCCATGGTGCTGAAATCCAACAATGAGCTCCGAGCCATGAGACATTCAGACACAGATGTACTTAGTCAAAATGTGCTTGTAGCTACTCTAGTTTAAAAAAAAACATAAAAATAAACTAAATTAACAATAAAATATACAATTATCATTCCAATAAAAGTCACATCTATTTCTCTGTTTTGTTTAATTTATTTGGGATTGATTGTACATTTCTCTGTCCTTTTTTATCTGGATCACAGATTTCATACTAAACTTGTATTTCAAAGCTTTGTGAACCAAAAATTACCTTTAATACTATCGTTTTTTTTCTCCCAAGGCCAGCCATAATTTTTTTTTTTTTCTTTTTTGATTGGTTGGTTGGTTGGAAACAACTTAGCACAACTATACACCAATACCCAAAGCAAAGAGATTTTATGCTAAATAATACAGATCAAGTAAAACAGGCATAGTATTTTATAAAAAAAAATATGAATTTTTAATTATATCAACCACATATGGTCCAGAATGTTAAAAAAATATATAATATAAATATTATATAAATATAAAGAAACTTGGAACAAATATGATTCCAGTTTCTTCTTTCGATGAAAGCAACAAAAAAGATTTTGTATGAAAATAAAATAGCGTATCTGTAGGAGAAAATGTTCTTTTGCATGTATTATCTCCTCTGACTGAAGGGTAAATTATATAAGAGAGGGAATCACACATGCCTCCAGTCATTCATCCCACAGAAGTTTCACTCTGTTACAGTAAACAGCACTTATTTGATTTGAACCCGATATATTTAAAAGGTTTAGTGCTGATAGAAAGCTTCTATAAATGATATAGAACACTGTAAGCCTCCCTCAGTATGCTTTAGGATATTGTTGATTAGCTTAGTTACAAAGTTTTGAATTTGGTCGTCTTACTTTTGTATCTCTCTACACCTCAGGGCTTCGTCCACATGTCCATCCAGCTTTTTCTTGTTAGTTTCCTGTGTGACAATAATTGCCTCTTATCGTACTTTTCTTCATTTTACATTTTTTTTGTTAAAAACTGTTGATTTTACTTGATTCTTCTTTGAAGGGGGTCAAAACCAGGATGTTTTTTAATTGTTGAGGTATTGATCACTGATAGCTTAATAGATGCTGAACTAGTTCGGTTAATGGTAATTTCAAGGTTGTTACTTTTTTCTGTGTTAAAAAAGAAGTGTGCTACAATTTGATAATTTCACGTTAAAATCATGCAAATATGGGCTGCGTTTTACTAACAGAATGTGAAATTTTGCTAATTGTTCAATACTTTATTTTGGGGTTTAAATATAATAGTAAAGCTGTAAAGTAAGAGAGACCATCTCAATGGGCCTGTGTCTGATGATATATTCTTGATTTAGTGATATGTAGAAGGTTAATTACAAGCTCTCCAATTTAGAAGTGATTGCTGTATGTATTCTACATCTGTCACTGCTGTTGCCGCTTTTGATTGAACATAAGATAATTATCACTGAAGTTTTATCTTAATATACAAAAAAATTTTATGAGTTCAGACATATTTAAGAATATTTTAAATCTTCACTATCCAGCAGAATCAACATTCATTTTATGACAAATACAAATCCATTATTTCTGTGTTTCTCTTGAAAATGACAGAGGACAGCGGATTCAGGCCCTAGAAAGAAGTGTGTTTCCACAGCAACTATCCACAAAACATATTGTCTAAATACCGTAGATTAATTATTTATGCCTTTATATTGGTAGGATACATGTTTGTGTGTGAGGGAAGCTAACACATTTATGAAGACTACAAAACCTCTCCCAAATTGCTTCTATTATACATAAGGGAAATTCTCTGATGACATGCATGCACACTACATACATCTGATTACTCTGGGAAAGCACATTTAACAAATTAGACTACTACTATCAACTACTGTACATGTATGACAAACAAAACAAAAAAAACAAAGCATTCACATATTTCCAGGTAATTAATTTCTGTGAACCAAGTTCTTTTCAGTACTGCAAGATGGTGTATTTGTTGCTTAGCAAATCCACACTCGCAAGGAGTCTGTGCTCAGCAGCATGCAGCTTGCTAAATATTCAGAGCTAAATACTTTATTATGGGTCTGCTAACTCATCTGTACCTGTCAAAGATGCACACAGAAAACCAACTGAGGGGAGAGAATCTTTAGGCTGTGCTAATGTTGCACCTGGTATTTGAAAGGAAGTAAATTGTCAAAAGGAAAGCATGTCTCTGAAATCCTGCCTATTTAGTGCACTTTTATAAGATTCTTTCTTGATTTCTTTGAAATATTTTTAAAAATACAAGATATTGTATTGACTTGTCGATTGTTTTAAATGGAGAAAAAATTAAATTCCATAACAGCTATTGCTTTTTAATAAAGTTGTAAAATTCCAAATTATTTTGGTATCAAATCTCCTCTTGTTGACATGTTCTAATGTGAAAACCTTTTTATTTAATTTTAAGTATCCTTCCAGCAGATACATTCTGTCGGACCAATTGGATGAAAACAAGGCGAAATTAAAGGGTTTTCTCTTTGCTGAACATGGTCTTTATGATAAAGATGAATAGATTCTCACTGTGACTGTGAAATGCACTGTCATATTTTTGAACTGATGTGGTTAACATTTCTCTCAGAGTTTGATGTGATATTAGTACATGTCTTGCTGTTACAGTTAATGTTTTCGTTTGATTTTGGGAAGTCTGTACGTTTGGCTTAGAGGTCTAACTCAAAATTTTCAATTTCTAGATCTTTGTTCCCATTGGCAACTATTTATTTTTGTTCCTTGCTCAGCTAAACATAATCTAATTTTGAATAAATTACTTTGAAAGCAATTTTTTGTAGCATCTACTCAACCATATTTCTAATGAGCCGCTAAATGCATCTCTTCAAATTGCATTAGGATCCTTTACATACAAAAGTGCCAATTGAACTTAATCAGAATGTTTTTTTATTCAGAACACTCTTGAAATAAAAAAGACAGATTCTTTCTTTAGCTTTCACTTAACTCATTCCTAGGTGATTTGCATCATTCTTAAAGTTTCTATTAAACTTACAAAGGTTATAAGAAAGGATGGCATATTATGGGTGGTACAAAACTGTATTTCATTTTCGAATCCAATCCAAGTTTATTTACACCTTAATAAAAGCAGCAGGACCAAAGCATTTAAAAAGCAGAAATAAAAACACCATACAATGCACTAAAATTAATAAAACAATGTGAAAAATTAATGAGTAAAAACAATATTGGAAATACAAGGTAAAACATAAAATTAACCAATACAAAGGTCCTTTTTCAAATCCAATCCAAGTTTATTTACACCTAAAAAAAAAAGCAGCAGGACCAAAGCATTTAAAAAGCAGAAATACAAACACCATTCAATGCACTAAAATTAATAAAACAATGTGAAAAATTAATGAGTAAAAAAAATATTGGAAATACAAGGTAAAACATAAAATCAACCAATACAAAGGTCCTTTTGATTAAATAAAACAGTTTTAAATCATTCTGACTTAAACATGTATATAAATGTACTCTTTATTAGACCATATTGTTCCCAAAGTTAAAACATTTCTATTTAAAACAAAATCCTGTCTTAAAATCTGTTTATTTTTTCTGTTATTTTATGCAGGCCAGTTAGTTATACGTCAGCTTGTTCACCTAAATTCGGTCAATTATATATCAATGGTCATCTGTCAATCATATTTTTTCAGTCATAGCATCTTGATTCATATGTTGCAGCTAATATACGCAACGTTTGAAATAAGATATAAGAATAATTTACTTTCCCATTGAGTTTCATCCCAGTGTTCACAGGGATGGACGTCTGTATCTTCTGCAGGAGTAGAGCTAACAGAACTGGCAGCGTTGCGAGGCAAGGGCTCAAACATGTACGGCTGTAAGCCTTCTACACCAAACCAAGCTTCTGCCATCCTGGCGTCCTCTTACACAACAACTTCCTCCGCTCTTTCCTCCTCTAAATAAAAAATGTATGATGGAGGAGATTCATCCTCGACCGCCGTCACAAAACTCCTCTCCTCTTGCATGTTTCTGATGTCCATAGCGTTCCTTGACAGAGTTGTTGCTAAGTTCTATTTGGTCCAAATGCAATTTCCCATTGAGAACCTACTAGCACTACATTGCTAACTGTTTAGCAAGATGCTTCTGATACACCGGCCACAACCAAAAAGCTTGCGAATCTCTAGATAATCAACCAATCACATTCACTTTATTCACTTGTGTAAAGTCGGGCACCACTCGGGAAAATTCGGAACTGCAACGACTTTAAAGAGTTAATACTTAAAAAGAAATACAAAAATATTAAGAAAGGGAGGCCTGTCTCAAATATACCAGGTAATCATTACAGAGTTTGATTTTGGCTTTAAAGATCGCACTGTCCACCGTGAGCTTACTCCTTGTCCTAGGTACTACCAGGAGTAACTGATCTCAAGACCAAAGAGAATGTACCCTAAAAATCAGAGGCAGCCGGTGAATTTGATTTGAAACCTGGGAGATATGTTCCCAGTTAATAGTCTTGAAGCAGCATTTTGAACTGTCTTTAGATGGGCAATTTAAGATCCATTATCACCATCACAGTAATCCAGCCATAAAAGTGAAGAGACCCCATACTTTCTCAGAATAGATCTAATTGGGGGCAGATAAAGAGAAGGGGGCCCAAGACAGAACCCTGAAGACAGAACCCTCCATACAAAAGAGGAGCAGTGGAGGAAAAAAATCTTAAATCACTCAGGCACGACCTGAACCACTGCAGTTCTGTTTTTCAGATCCCCAATTAATGCCCCAAATGAGATAAAAGGATATTATGATCCACTGTATCAAAGGCTGCAGGTACTGAAATCTAAGAGCAAAATAACAACAGAGTCATTAGAGTCTGTAGCTAAGAAAATATTAATTTTATTCTATATGATTAAAAACCTTTAAAACGACAGATTCAGTTCTGTGCTGTGACTTTTAATGACAAATGATACTGTCAGACTCAGAAAAAAGGACCCAGTTTTTAAGGAGGAGAGACAGGTAGGTTTCACAAATGTTTATTTAAGACGGAACTGTTGAGAACAGCGACAGAGTCTAAGGTAGGAACCCCTGCAGACACAAGTTAGTGACCACGTCTATCTGGCGGAGGATGATAATGACTGTGTAAGTGTCTAACTGGGTCTTATAGTTCAGTCGGTGCTCAGAGATCGAGGTTGGTTCAAGCCACTCGGTTGCCGACTTGATGCGGCGTGCTCCGCCCAGAGAGTCCCAGACACCAATGTCCCGGAGGTCTGAGTACAGGCAGGAGATCAGAGCCAACCAGACATAGGAAGGCAGAATTAAGGAGTGTCTGCCTAAAGGCTAGAGCACTGCGCTTGTGCTCTGAGAAGGTTGTAAATACCCAGTTCGATCCCCAAATTCCTGCACTCTGGGTCCCTTAGCAAGACTCTTAACCCCTGATTGCTTCCCAGGTACCACAGAGTGGCAGCCCACTGCTCCCCAAGGTGATAGGTTAAGATGCAGAAGTCAATTTCTTCATTGTGAGATCAATAAAGTTTAAATTATTATTATTATTATTATTAGGATAATCCAGAGACGTTGTCAAGGACATGCTTGAGAGTCAGAGTCAGGAGATCAAAGGTCCAAAAGGTTAATCCAGAATGGAGTCAAGGAACAATTCCAGGCTCGGAACACAGGCAGAATCCGGCAGGAGTCTGAGGATAGGTCAGGCAAACATATCAGAAAAGGAACAGCCAGGCTCAGAGGTCAAAAGGCAGACCGAATAAAAATACTTAGGTACGCTGCAGAACTCTTACCAAGGGCTCAAATAATGTGGTACTGATGACTGAAGGCAGGCTGGTTAAATAGAGGCTGAAGCAGTTGGATCAGATGATCGCTAATGAGAACTGGGCGGATTAACAGGTGAGTGAAATAAGTAACCATGCCATTCATCAGTGCCAAGATCATGACAGATACATAAGAGCGCAAATGTGAGGCAGTATTGTGTAGCTCCCATTACATTATTCAGAATAGACGTTTTAGATTTGTTTGTTTGTTTGCAAAAATAATAATCATTTTAAGTCTTGGGTTGATTTTGCTTCCATAATACCATCCAAAACCATTAAGAACATGTTTAAAATTGTATACATTAGCAGAGTAAGCAGAATGAGATCATGAGGCTAATTAATTGCACTATTGCTACCCACACACACATACAAAGAAAGCAATTATATATAGAATAAGTAAAACCCAAGCATTTATTTTTAGATGGATCCTAAGTGCTAAATGCTTTGGTCCTGCTGCTTTTTTTTTTAAGGTGTAAATAAACTTGGATTGGATTCGAAAATGAAATACAGTTTTGTACCACCCATAATATGCCATCCTTTCTTATAACCTTTGTAAGTTTAATAGAAACTTTAAGAATGATGCAAATCACCTAGGAATGAGTTAAGTGAAAGCTAAAGAAAGAATCCGTCTTTTTTATTTCATGAGTGTTCTGAATAAAAAAACATTCTGATTAAGTTTAAATGGCACTTTTGTATGTAAAGGATCCTAAGGAAATTTGAAGAGATGCATTTAGCGGCTCATTAGAAATATGGTTGAGTAGATGCTACAAATAGTTAATAGTTTTTTGAAGCTGAGAGCCTCTTCTAGGGGACGGATTTAGACAAAGGGCTACCAATACTGACCTGTGAGGTATGGTAATCTTTACCCTTTTTTTCACCTAAGCTGACTATCAAAATCTTTTTTAAGGCTAAACTCTTGTGTAAGTTATATTAATGACATTATTTTATCTCATATTTAAAGAAAATATCTTTCATATTGTCAAAATTGTGATTTTGATCTCATAGAGCCAAAGATTTCTAATAAATCATATCAAATTGGCTCTGACCAAACAAACCCCAAATATTTCTGCAACCTCTCAATGGTATTTATAGATTAACATTTAAATGAGTCATATCACCACATTGCTTTACAACAGAATATAAGCAGATTATAGAAATCTGATTTATATCAGCTAATAAAAATCCTCTACATGAATGGTTGGATTGATGCATGGTGAGAAGGACAAAATGATTTTTTCTCTTAAAAAAAAAAATGAAAAGGTTCACAAAGAAAAAAGAAAAACGAAATTAGTACAACATTATGTTTGGTTCTTCACAGCTTGTTCTCTGTTTTTTACTTGTTATTCTATTTTCTTGCAGCCTCTGTCCTTCTTTTAGATCACATCCAAAGATAATATCAGACTTTTACACTGCTTTGACTGTAAGAACATCGAATCCGACATAGTAACACAACAACAGCAACATCCAACATCCATAGCTGCCACAGCCTTATCTCATTGGCATTATTGATGGGGGCAACCCTAAGGACAGACAACTTCAGTGACACCACACACCAAACTCCAGGAAGGTTTCACCTCCTTCTGACATTCTGGATTAAATATATTGCCAGGTTTTGGACCCATAGAGATATGTGAGTCACACTGATTAGTCAGTCCTGCACAGTTCTGCAAAAGCAGCCCGGCTGCTGCCTAGTTTATATGCTGTGTGTGTCCGGAAGTTTGTGTATGTATGTGTGGCCATTTGTGTGATGGGCAGGTAGAATATTAGCCTGCAAAGAGCTAGGTCCTTGTTAGCAAGCATGTGGCAAGCAGGTAGATGTAGAGTGACAAAAAGGTCCACGGCATTCTCAGATGAAGTGACAGGAAACACACATTCAGCCAGAAACGCACACACAAGTCATTTATTCCCTCGTGCTTATCTTGCTACTCACAGGACTAACACACCTTTAAGCGGACGCACAAAGGCAGCTTATGTCAGTCATTCGAATAGCGTCTTCAATGTAACATTTTCACACGCATGTTTTATGACTTACATCCTGGGACATATTATTTCCTCTGGAATCCTAGGCTAAATGGTGGAATGTCTCAGCAAAAAAGATTTTTACTGAGATTTGAAATGTTAAACACGATTAAGGCTTGAGCTGAAGTTTTTCTTGTAAAAATATATCTCTGAATACAGTTTTGAAGGTTATCATATAGAATATATGTCTCTGAATGCCATGAAATGGTGAACTGCTGTGTTGACATAATGCCTTTGAAAGGAGTTCAACAACAGACTTGCATATTAACACATTGCTTGGCTCATGGCGCCTTACCATCTGTGCCCATTAGAAGCTGTGACATTCCTCCCAGAGGCCTCATAGAAATGGTGACAAAGGCAGAGGGGTGGCCCAGCCAAGATTTATCTGAAAGTGAAATCTCAGTGAGGTCTGACTGCTACTCTCCTGTCTGACAATGGATTTCCAATGCTTTATAAAGAAAGGAGTACATTTGCTCGCTTAGCAGAATTGCTAAAAATGTAAGTACAGTATTGAATGCCAGAACATATTTTATAAAATTCTGCATCTATGAGATTATGGGAAAATGTACATTTCTGACCTACAATGCTTCTTACATGGTGACTCACCATTTTGCTGGATTTGAAACACAGCAGTATATTAGGACTATATCAGTAGATTTGAAAGAAAGATTTGTTTTTTAAGTAAAAGGTTTTGGGATTTTTTTTTAAGAATAAAAAGTAAATAAAATAATGAATGAATTATAAATACAATCTGTAAAGTTTTCTATTCAGCGTCCCTGAGTCATTAAGTTTTAGAACCACATTTTGGCTGTAGTGAGGCGCTGAATGTCTCCACTTTCTCTGAACATCAAAATTATAAACAATTGCATATTCCACCCTGGGGCATACCCAAGCTTGGTCATGTTTAACGAAGATAAATTATATCTTTGCTTCAGATTCTTAATTTGTTTTGGAATTTGAGTAGAGCTCTGTAACACATCTCAGAATCATTTCATTGCTGTGCTGACTGCTTGTTTTGTATTATGTTACTAGTAGAATTCGAAACTTTCTTTCTTCTCTTTGGTCTAGTTATATAGTACATGAATATAGATAGATAGAGGAAGGACTGGGAGAGTTTTGTTTTATGCTAAAAATGTATGTATGTCCCAGTCTCAAGCCTTCAATTAAATTAAATTCAGTTTATTTATATAGCACCAACACGTCTTCAGAGATCAGAGATAATTCAACCAGATCATACAGTCAAATTGATTCAAAGTTTTCTATATAAGGAAAACCAGTTGATTGCATCGACTCATTGACCCAAAGGCAATCCCTCACACTAAGCATGCTTTTAGCAACAGTGGACAGGAAAAACTCAGTTTTAACAGCAAGAAACTTCAAGCATAACCAGGCTCAGAGTGAGTGGCATCTGTCGAGGCCGACTGAGGTTCAAGGAGACAGAAACAAACATACAGAGACAGAAGCAGACACACAACTCCCTATTGTTGTTGAGGAAGTTCTTTCTCACAGAATGATGTTTCCACCACTATGCAGCAAAAGCAGGTTTTCTAAAAAAATAAGAAAAGAAAAAAAGCCTTTTGAAAAAAACTCTAATTTTGTTCTTATGTTATCAGAGAAACTTTTTCAGCACACTTGCATACAGTGTCCACTACATGCGTTGCAACTGCAAACCATAACCTTCCTTCTTTTCCATCAGGGGTGAATTCACAGATAGTTCTTCTGTCAACAGATTGTTTTCCTAGAGCTATAGATCTCTACAGCTCATCCAGAGTTTCTGTGTGCCCCTTGGCTGCTTCTCTGATTAGTGATGATAAGGAGTGTTTAAGATTCAAATCATGTATTTAAATGTTTGCGCTTGCACAACACAGAACCTTTTGCTATCCGATTATTAATAGATTAATCGAAAAATGTATCGACAGATTTGCAAAAAAAATTGTTGGTTGCAGCCCTAGTGAGTTGTTAATATGAATCTGTAGGCAGGAATGATCTTCTGTAGAGGTCTGTCTTACAGCGGATCTGGTGACTTTGTCTCTTCTCCCTTGCTGGTCTTACAGAGGCTCTGAAACAGCCTCTAACTGAAGTTACTCTATTGTTGCAAAACAGACTTATGAATAGGATGCTGTGGGTTCTCCATAATGTCATGTTTCTTCATAATGCATGAGTTTCTTGCAAGATTTGTATTCTGTTCAGTTCAAAATACTTTGATCCCAAAGGATAATTATATGCTGTTGTAATACCTGATATATTTTCGTTCAGTGAGTTGCAGAGCTGAAACAATTAATCGGATTAATTGTGATAATTTATTAATTGATTATTGAAATAATCATCGACTATGTTAGTAATCGATTGATCAAACTGGAGGGTAGAGACTGTAAACCTGAGGTCACAGATTAGCTGACCATGTTCCTGATCCAGACCCAACTGCTGGCTAATCCGGACATAACCTGATTTAAAACATCTATAAATTGCTGCTTCTCCTGTTAATATAGTTAAGTTTTGCCGCTTCTCCTGATAATATGGTAAAGCCTTCTGGAGCTTCTGGGACCAGGCTACACTTGATACAAATTAGCCAATGAGCTTTGTCAGTCTGGATCACTTCGGCGAGCCACTTTTAGACATAGCAGACAAACCTGTGGCAAGCCGGGCGATGGGAAAAAATGAGAAGATGGTGAAGAACAGAAAGAGAAAGTGTGGACTGCTGGAAGATGCGGGGTGAACTAGTGTTAAAAAGTAAAACTGTGTGCTCAAAGATGACCCTGCACATTTTGAGGACGTTTGGCTCAACCTACTGCTGTGAAGCAGGATTCTCCACCGTGACCATAATCAAAAATAAATATCGATCCAATCTAACAAATGAGCACCTTGATATGTGCGTGAGAATGGCTTAGTCTCCATTCAAACCCAGGTTTAAACACCTTGCAGGGCAGCCTAAAGCCCACTGCTCTCATTAAGCCAGAAAAAAGAAAGAAAAATAACAAACGATCAGTTCAGGTGTTTTTTAAAATACGTGAAAAACTGAATATTTGTTGTCCTCTAATTCAAAAACAATTTAGATTTTAAAATGGGAAAATGTTGCATTTAAAAAATATATTTTTTAAATTAAAAATTCAATGTATAACATGGATGCATAAAGACCTACGTTTATTTCAGTGTTAAATGCCCTATAAAGTGTCAGGTTTCTGTTTCTGTTATGTTTTTCTTTTGAGTATTCAGTCTTACTTTACTAATTGTTTTCTAGCGTTTAGTTTTCTTTTCTCCATGTTTTATAGTCCTAGTTATTTGATTATATTTTGTTGTTATTTCCAGTCTTCCAGGTTTCTATTTGTTGCTCTCTGCTGCCCTCTTATGTTCTCCTTCTTCCTTAGCTCTTTCCCTCTCTTGTTCTTTGCACACCTGCTCCCAGTTTCCTCATTAGCCCCCTCTTTGTCTCAGTCTTCTTTAAAAAGCCCTCTCTCTTCAGTTCCCCTTTGCTGGGTCCTCGTCAAACACTGCCAAACTTTGTCAAACTTCCTCCAACATCGTCTTCCTGAGTCTTCCTCGTTGTGACAGTGATTCCCCTGATGTCTCCAAGGTTTCTGGTTCGTTTTGACTAGTTTTTATGTTTCATTCTTTTGGATTTTTGGACTCCTGATTTGATGCTTGTTTGGACTTCGTTTTCATTATTGGATTTTTGGAAAACCTGCCTTTGTTTTCAGTTTCCCTTTTTAATTAAATCTAAAGAAATTCACCTTTGCCTTCCTGCCTCTGCTTTTGGGTCTACACTCCATAACCAAATCCTGACATAAAGTAACGGATTATAATTAAAAATTTGTCTCTGGACCTTTACTGGTATATGATTTTCTTTATTCAGAACACGCTGATTTTTAATTAGTTACCAATGCTGTAAAACATGCCTTTAGCTGACAGATCAAGCCACTTATAGCAGTAATAAAATCATAACATTATAAAAAAAGTATAAAACATTTTGCATTTAAGATTAAAAGCATTGTTTTTAATCTTAAATATATTCTATTAAGAGATCCTGAAGTTTTAGTTTGACCTGGTTTGATTTCGTAAAAAATCTTTAAAGAACCTTTGGCTATCCGATTATTAATAGATTAACAAAAAATGTATTGACAGAATAATCAATTTACAAAACAATCGTTAGTTGCAGCTCTAGGGAGTTGTTAATAACTGTAGGCAGGAATGATATTCTGTAGAGGTCTGGCTTACAGCGGACTTTGACTCAAGACACTTTGTCGATGTTTAACAGTCTTCTAAAGAGGAAGATTTCTGATTTCTTTCTGATTCTTAATTTTATGAAGAATTCATCTTTGTAAAATTACCTCCAAAGGTTCCACACTACTGTAGTTTCATAGTGAAACACTACTTTGTATTTGTAGATGCATGAAAATGCATACCATGCCTACCATTTTGCGTACTCAGCAAAGTGCATACCATTGTTGGATCACTGGATTGTAACAAAGTTTAACATTGAAAACTTAAAGGGTTGGTTTTACTTCTTCAAGGTCCTGTTGGTCATTTTTAGGATTTAATTTGCTACAAACCATTTATTATCCAGCTGCAGCAGTGAGCTGTATGAAACTCCTGCATTCATATGCTATCTCTGATGAATGAATGTCAGGTTTTGTCCTTAATCCAGGTGGTGTTCAGTGGGTTCATTACTGTTGTCATTTTCCAAAACAATTGCCCATATTTACAGGGATTTCCTCAGCAAACACAAAGAGCTGCGATTAAACTAAAATGTCATGCTGCTGTGAAAAAAACAACACACAATTGAATCAAGCATTTTGAAAACTATAAAGGGTTGTCAAAAAAAACAACAAAAACAAGACAATATTGTAAAATATACACATGAAAAATTCTGTTTAATTTGGTTCCTCATGTCTGCTGTTGCTTACATTGTCTTTCATAAGGACGTCTTAATTTCATTTTTGAAAACATGCATCATTTCATCTCTAAGGTGTTTGCATTTTAGTGCGAAGCCAAACAAATTCACTATACCATAATAAATGTAAATGTGTGCATTGGTGGTTTAAGGGCTGAACTGTGGTAAGAGATGTTTCTGACAGCTTGAACAGGTTGTGGGGAATTTCAAAGCACATCCAGGACAGGTATATCTCACAAGAGATCAGAGTAAACAAGCCAACAGGTGAATATAAACAAACCAATATAAGTGCTAACTCTGTGATGTAACCACAGAATTGTGCAGTAAATCCAGATTTGACACACATTTTTCGGATTTACTACTTACTGTGCTGCGTATTCCCTCTGTATATCCTGTAGCACTGATGCTTGAAAGGTTCTGGAGTCGCATCTGTCTCAGTTTTGGTTCAGAGAACCTTCCAATTTCACAGTAGCTTATAGAATTTGAATTCAGGCGACCACAGAGGAAAAGTGAACTCTTAACCCAGGCGATGTTTGAGTCGTGCTTTCTCCATTAAGCTTCACTGAGAATAATGACCCTGATCCCTACTGATGCTGTTTGCTGCAGTGTGGGTCAACAGGTGCATCTGGTGCAGCTTTTCCAGGCAGTGAGATTTAATTGGGGAATGACTGAGTCCAGATGAAAGTCTCCAAGGTGACTTAATGTTTGTTTAAACCTTTAAAAACAAAGATTAGATTTTAGGAGGCAAAAATCTAAGATGTTTTCTCTGTAGTTTTTTTTCTGAAATCAAAATACATGATGAATGTAATTATAAAAAGGCTTTTTCAGTGCTAGTGGAAGAACCTTTTATACAATCGAATGTAACCAAGCAAGAACACTGATAAAATTTTATTTGACAGTATAACCAAGTGCTTCCGGTAATGGGGGCTTGCAGCACTTTCACCTAGAAAGTCAGCCAAAGCACAAGCTATACTTTAACCTATTTATGCGCATAGCATACGCACCTAATGGGGAAAGGCTTGTCTTAATATTTAAACCAAAAAAAAACTACCCTCACCAGACTCAATTCTGACACTAAGTAACTAAACTGAAAGAAAATTGAATAGATGCTAAATATACATACCCAATGAACACAATGCAACAATATACCAATACCAATTCTATCCATACAAGTGATTTGTTCAAATGAAAGCTCAAACCTTGCTCTCTCAATATGGAATAATTAACAAATGAACCAACAGCCACAAAAGAGGTACAAGAAACACTCTTAAAAACAACAACAAAAAAACATAAATTATATCTAACATGTGCTTTTTATGGTAATAATCCAGGTATTTTCCATAGTATTTTTTTTGCTCCTGTATTATGTCGTTTCTGGTTCACACTGATGTGGATCTTGAATGTTTTTAGCTCTTTTTGTCTCCTGAACACAAATTCTTACAGTATCTTAATCCTCTGAATAATGAATAATGAATGAGTGGTGAAGGATGTTGGCTTTGGGATTTTGGAAATTGTTCTATAATTACTTTTTAATAAAGTTGTCAGTCTGGTGTCAAGTATGTATTTTTAGAACTGAAATATTTGCTACAGCTTTACATTTAGTTTGTTGCAAGACAAACAAACAAGCAAAAATAAAATGATAAAAAAGGCCTCTACTTAATCATGAAAAGTTAAAAAAAACTTTGGGCATTAGCTTTTTGAGCAGAACTCTGAAAAAGATGTCGGGAACAGTGGTGTAAATGAGTCTGCCCATGAACTCTATGGCAGTAGAGATCTGTTCCCTGAAATGATAAATCCTGACTGTCTTTTTTGCCTTCAAGTGGTCAAGTCTGGTATTGGCATTTCCCAAGAGCAGGACACTTATCTGACTTCTTTGTCTCTGAGTAGTTGGGTGAAGAAGAGGATGATGGTGGCTGGGCCTTGTTGCTGTTGCAGTGAATGGGACCAATGATACCTAATCATATCAAAACATACAGAATAGCGTCTTTATAAAATGGCCTCTTCCTTTCCCACATAACTATGCAATTTTGCACAAAGCAAGGTCTATAAAGGCACGAATAAGCACTTTTCGGGATTGATGAAGAAATTGCTCGGCAGGCTTTTGGTTAACATCAGTTTTTGACCTCAAAATTGCACATCTTGAAGAATGGTTTAAAATTCAAATAACTTTTTGATTTAGATTGTTACACATCTTCTCTGACCATAAATAAATTCGATTAATAGTGTTGTTTGGGTAGAAAGCTCAGTAGTTCAGAGTACTGACAAGAAAATGAATAATTTACAGCATACTGGCTCTTAAAGTTGCTCCTTATCTTGGCACTCTGTCCAATTAGAGGGAGTTAGCCAGCGGCTCTTTTGACATTCAAATAGCTGGGTTATATACCCAACAATGGCAGCTGAGACCTGGAAACTATTAATTCATCTGCATGATTTGAAATTGTGATTTGGATAATTTTTTATTGTACTTTTAAGTTGCAGGGTCTTAGTGGTGTCATTTGATGATCTCTGGGAGGTATGTTTTACTTTTTAAAGAATTGATGAGGGTGTCTTGCTATAATAATAGACTAGGGAAATAAATAGAAAATACACTTATAATGTGAAGAGCATTTAGCAGGGAGCTAAACTTTTTCATTCTTATAAAAAATAGAGATGGAAAATCAACAATATACTGATAGAAAAAGAAAAATAACAGCTTCTAATTAGAATTTTGATCAGAGCCTTTTCCTCTAAGCTTCCACTGAGCGTTCTGCTGTATTACACTGTATAAACTAATACAGGTTTTACATTAAGTTTCAACCCCATGTGCCTCTACACACCGTGGCTTGTCTGCTTATAGCCGCAGGCACTGACATTTTAAACAGTAAACAAACAGGATCAGGCTGGTTGATACAACTTTGGCATTTTGCATATTTTATCGGAACAGGACGCATCAACTCCCTCACAGGTGCATTACAGTTTATTTTCTTTTGTTTGCTTCAAATGATTAAGGTTATAATGAAAGTATGCTGCGGTCATATGAGTCCTAATAACTGCTGGGTGTTTACTGCATTCAGAGCTCGGGGCAAGGATAAGAAGGGCATAAAAAACAAAGGTAGTGGTAAAGGAGGGTTTTATTTTCATCTGCTTACGACATATTCTTCTGTCACAACAGCTACTCTTCTGTTATAAATCAAAGCCCATCTTAAATTAAAGAAGAGTGAAGTTGATTTAAAAAAATAGATTTTTTTTTAATACCTTATTCTTAATGTTTCATTACCTTTTTTAGTTCTGCTTCAAATGGAAGTGATTTTAATTTTTGACCTTTGATGCATAGATCGTACATCTCTTAGCTCATGTTTATGTAGATTAGATATCCAAAGCAAATGCTAACAGAAACACATAAAGGACCAACTTGCTAATTTGTCACCCATTTGTAAATCTTACTTTTGGTCTTGCTTAAGTCTTAAACTACCGTCTTGTTTCTCTACACATACACTTTTTAGTAATCTGCACTGTCCCCATCTCGTATCTGATTCTGTTCCAATTTAACCAAACACTTTTTTAATCACGTCTTTCCATTTTCCTTCCCGTTTCACTTTTGTATTCCTTTCAGTGCTCAATGGTTTTACCTTCCAGCAGTTCTCCTTTCCCCCTGCATGATTTTCTGCACACTGTTAGAATATGAAAGTATTTTTTAGGCTTATGACTTATTCAAAATGGTGAATGACAGTATAAAAAGCTACACTGTGGCAGAAACAGATAACAAATATGAACATAATATGCCCGAGGGAAAAGACAAACATGTTCTAAACTCTGACCTGAGGCAGTGTAGATGACTGGCACTGGGCAGTGTTGCCTTTTTTCCCCCTCGTCAAACGTCTAATTAAAGATACTTTTACTGACAAAGTGAATGTTTCTATACTGTTGGTTAAATCTTAAGAGGGATAAAAGCCAAACTTGCATGGAAAGAAGGTCATAAACATTAATTTGAAGGAACAATAATTTCTGTCGAAAAAAAAAAAAAAAAGACTGCCTACGCTCATGCTTTATATGTCCTATAACATATAAAGCATTTGTGGATGATGCTACTGTCGGCTCATTAAAGATCTGGTACAAAGAAACATTTATGTGATAAAGCAAAAATAGTTATCAGCTGAGAGCGTATTACTAAAGCAAAAGCATAAATGCTCCACCCATCATGTAGCTCATTTTCTATGAGATCAACCTTTTTCATATTCTTCCTCCTTCAAAACATTTTTCCAGCCTCTCCCTTACATTGATTCTAAACCTTTAAAACTTCAAATTTAGAACATTTTATTTAGCCTTTATTCCTAAATAGGGCTGAAACAATAAATCGGAATAATCATGATTAATCGATTATTGAAATAATTATCAACCAATTTAGTTATTGATTAATTGTTAACTGGAGTGTGGAGAGTATAAAGTCTCTAAAATATGCCTTTAGCTGACAGAACAACCAACCCTTGAGCAGCATTATACCAAAATAGTAAAATAAACATTCAATTTCAGATAATAAAAAAACATTTTTGTCTATCAATATGCTCTATCCAGAACTCCTTAAGTGGAAAAGCTTTAGTGTCGACTGGTTTAATTTTGTAAAAAGCCCTCTTTAAGGAACATTTTGCTATCCGATTATTAATAGATTAATGAAAAAAAAAATTGTCCACAGATTAATTGATTTGCAAAATATTGTTAGCTGTAGCTCTACTTCTAATAATAGCATGATTTTGGTGGTCTATGTGTTGTTTTTAAAACATTATGGAAATAACATGGTATGTTGTACTAACTGAGAACAACAATGATTATGTAATGGTATTGAAAATTGTATTTGCAACACATTTGCAACATGAGTTTAAAGCCATTCCATGATTTAATTTCCAATACAGGTGGAATACAAAGCAGGAGGTAAGGAGAATTTGGTTGTTCCTGTTTTACAGTTGGCCAGGAAATACCAGTTGATGCAATTTACCCTGAAAAGTACAACTATAGACAGCCCGACTAACAGTTGTATTTGAACCACATTATAAAAACTTAAACTACAACGATCATCAATATTGTTTAATCTTTAAGCTTTTTCTAAGCAGCACCATCAGAGAGATGAATTAAATATGGACCATTTTTTAAGAAAAAGCCTTGCCTTTTGCCTTTTGATATTCTGTCTTTAGTTTCCCAACATTTAGAACTTTTTAGGCCATGTTTAATTGTGGAATTTCTCTGTACTGATTTTATCTTTTGTTTGACTGTTTTTATTATTCTCAACTGGATCTTTAAAGAATGAGGAGAAATGATGGTTCTAGTAAAATTAGGCAAACAAAAGCAGACCTTTCTCCCACACAAATTGACTTTGATATATTAAAAGGAGCTCCAACATTTCAATGAAAAGGTTTCTCACAGTTTCCAAACATCTTGTGGAGTTCTGATTCTCCAAAGACGATGACCCTTTCTTGTTTTTGTCACAATTCCCAAAATACTATTCTGCTTCTTGTTTGAGGGAAACAAGATAATAAAATTCCTTGTGGAAGCTACAGTGACATCTTGTTTTCATAGAGCCAGTATTCTGTCACTATTTTTGATAAGACACACAAAAGCTCTTCTAAAAGATCAAAAAGTAAATCATACTTCATCTGGAGGATTACACAATATAGAAAAAAAACAATATGGGAAATCATTTCTTTACCATGCTGTGCTTTTCTTTTCAAGTTATCCTAGAACATCGCAAAGTACAATAAATACTAATATGAGATACTTAAATATATGAAATTTGTTTATACACATAAAAAATACCAGATTCACAAAACTTTAATACATAGAATTATTCTCTGTTATATCAGTCATTTATTTCACATAATAATATTTAAAATGCTTGTAGACTTGTTGAAAAATTCACAAACACCAAAATCAATGTCTTCTCTCTGTGTGATGCGGTACACAAGTTTTGAATAGCTGCATATTAGGCTGTTTATCTTCTTTATTGGTGAATGTTTTTTTTTTTTTTTTTTTATCTAAGATGTGCCTAAAATGCCTGTTTATTGTGTAACACCACTGTCATCCCCTCTGAGTTATTCAAGGTTCTGGCAGCCAGATGAACAATGACTTATCTTTTTACAGTCAGTCTTAAGTGACAAGATGAACTCTGAGACATAATTATACTGAAGCGGACAGCAGAGGTTGGATGATTAATGAACTCTTGGGTTTGAATGTAATACAGTTAGGGTTTATAAACAACATTTCAATCAACATCCTCCGGGGTTTTCTTCTTTATTAAAAGTCTGGGACAGTATACCGCTCAGGATTAAGCAGGCGATCAAGAAAAGAAACCACAGCGATTTGATCTAAAGCCAGCAGGCTATATGTGCCTCAAGAGACAGCTGAGTAAACCTTCTGTTGTCTCATTTCACCACTGAGTAACTCTTCTCCTTACCAGCTGCTGTGGTGCAGTTAAATACCATTTGGTCTTAAACATGAATATTATTTTGCAGCTGTGCAACTCAAATAGAGAACAGACACCAAAACTGCTTGACACAATGTTTAGCGCTAGCTGCAGTTTCTGCTGTTTTGATTTCCCCTGCGTTGGTTATTGCTCCCCTTCTGGCCTCCTTTACAGCTTTTGCAATAACTAATCACAAAGACACACTCAAGCAGATGAAATTTAAAACGCATTCCCACAGATTCCTCAAGTGATTTGTCTCTTTGAGGTATTTCTTTTCTGCTTAACTCTCAACCCTACACTCCTACTCTCTCATCTCACTTAGAGCCAATAATTCATTGACCTTCTTGAGCCAATATCAATATTTTTTCTGCCAGAAAGATCTTGAAGTCAACTTAAAAGGACCAGGCATTCTCTCTTGGTTTGTCTCAAACATATGTGTTCCAACACCTTTTTAGTTTCCCAAATCAGTTAGATGGCTTTTTCTTTCCTTGTCACTCACATGACTGTATGAGAGCTGAGAAATTCTGTAATGTTCTCTGCTCAGGTATAAAGGTCCATTAACAGCATTTACTGGGGCACCATAATTTTCTCCAACTGGATAAAAACAAAACTGAGGTAATAACCTTCAGACCAAAGGAGAAGAGATCCATAGTTAGCTTACAGCTTCAGCTACTACAGCTACAAACCATTGATCATTGTCAACATTTGGTGACATAATAGACCTGAACCTTCAGAGGCACATAAAGTCAGTTACTAAGTCCGCCTTTTATCACCTGAAGAACATCTCCAAGATTAAAGGAATAGTGTCAAAGCAGGATCTAGAAAAACTTATTAATGCATTAATCTTTAGTAGAATTGATTACTGTGACATGTCTTTATAGGTTTGACTAAAAAGTCCATCAGACAGCTGCAGCTGATCCAAAATTCTGCTGTCCGTGTTCTCACTAGAACTAAGAAAGTTGAGCACAATTGCCTGGTTCTGAAGTCCTTACACTGACTCCCTGTAGCTCAGAGAATAGACTTTAAAAATCCTTCTGTTAGTCTATAAATCACTGAATGGATCACCACCTATAGGCTATACATAACAGATTTGTCGTCGGTGTATCAACTTCCCAGACCACTTAGGTCTTCTAGTCCAGCCTACCCAGAACTAGAACCAAACATGGAGAAACACCATTTAGTTCCTATGCTCCACTGATCTGGAACAAACTCCCAGAAGACTGTAAAGTGCTGAAAGCCTGAGTTCTTTTAATTTAAAGTTAAAAACCCATTTTTTTAAGAACTGCCTATGACTGTTGAGGTTTAACTGTTAGCTGAGGTATTATTTGTTTAAGGTTGTGGTCCAACTTTTTTGTGTTTTTTACTACCTTCTTTTATGTTCATTTGCCTTTATTCTGCTTTTTTTCTTCTATTCTATTGTTTAATTCATATAAAGCACTTTGAATTGTCCTTGTACTGAATTGGGCTTTACAAATAAACCTGCCTTGCCTTGTAGATAAATGAAACTTTGTGTTCTTAAACCTATCTGATGGGAATGACTCAGAGTCACTAAGCTGCTTCTACTTGTGACAGTCTTAGTCAATGAATGTAGTTTTTTAAATTAAACTCATAAGTAATAATAACTGTTAACACAAAATCCAAAAGACCCTTAAGTGATTTTACAGATCTTTTTTAAAAATGTTTTCTTGACAACAAAGTGAGCTGGCAAAAGAACAAAGTATTACAGCTAGGTGGGATAATTAATTCTGTCATTTCCTCTGTCACTTGCATAATGCTTTCTCAATAATTAATTATCAGCAGACTACCCCCTCAAACACTCTTCGTATGCAAAGATGCAGCCCACCTGTTCTCACTCCAAAGACCTCAAAATATATCATAATCTGTCAATCCACATATTGTAATTACTTGGCCAAATAAATTGACTTAAAATTGTTGTCATAGTTATTAATGTTTCCTAAAAATCAAATGAAAAACTAACTTGATTTTAAACAGTGAAAAATATCCATGTTTTTAAACGTTTTACATTCATAATGAGATACCAAATCTGTCATTCAGCAACTCAAACATAACATCAGATCAATATATTATCATTATTATAAATATTGTTATGCACAATTCTGTATGAACATTTTCACTTTTTTACTTTAAGACCAATAACCCAAATGCATTTTGTTAGGATTTTATGTGATTTAATTTATACAATCAAAGGGTTATTTCTCATGGTTTTCGGTCTTTAGGAACAAAAATCTTTATTTTTACATGAAATAGACCAAGATTTGCCAGATTAGATTATTACTGTTGGTCTTTAAAGCATGAGGTTATTCCAAGTCTGGGATAAGTTTAGTGATAGAAACTGGGTCTAAAGCTTGATCATACCACTTCTAAGATATGGATTTTACTTGATACAAACATTTTATTGTCACTGTAAAAACCACCCTGGCTTGTTAAATAATAGTATCGCTACAGTATTAATCTGCCATGCAGGCAAAATAATGTTCAGCTTTGATCTTATCTGACCTGGGTGCCCTTTTCCAAGTTTTCTACAACCTAAACAATTTTCAAAAAGTTTGGTTTAAATCAGTTTATTTACATAGAACCTATTCACAACACATGTCATCTCAAAGCACTTTACAGAGAAGATGCCATAAAATCATTCAGATAGGTTAATAATTTCTTAGGAAACTCAGCTAATTGTCATTGATTTTCCAGAATCCAAATGGGTCTCCCTACAGTTTTTTCAACAATTACTTTCTATTAGCACCTTTTCCACTAAAGCTAGATTTGTGAAGTGACTCATATTTGTCCTGTTCACCTTTTCTAAAACATGAGCTGTGGATTTTGGCAGCTCCCTCCCGAGTTATCATGATCCTGTTGACTGCTTCTATAATTACTGCTCTGCTTGCTTGGCCTGTCAGTTCAGGGAGATGGTCATGTCTTGGTAGGTTTCCAGTTGTGCCATAATCACCCTGTTTTTAGATGATTGATTGAACAGTACTGCATGGGAAGGTCAAAGCTTTGGTTATTGTTTCATAACCTAACCCTGTTTCTAAAACCTTATAACTTATTATTTTTATCTGTTTTTATGATTCTGTTTATTAATGATCTCTAAAAAAATATTGGATTTATAAAACTTTTTTATATTATGTAGCATTATACTACTTTTTGCTACTTTTATACACTTAAACTAGACACTTTGTTTGCTATTTAGGTGACTTATGAATGCAAATGGTTTAAATAGATTTGATTTGAGGGTCTAAACAGTTCTAAGAATGAATTCTTACTTTTATTTGAAATATATATATATATTTTTATTCTCATTTGCATGCAGGTATGTGCTAAAACTGTGATGAACTATGAAATCACTGATGCAAAGAACTCTGTCCAATAAAGTTGATTTTTAACCAATCTTTCCAGCTACTTCAGCATTTTGACGTACAGGAGGATGACGTTTTGTTGATAGGAAGAGCAACTGCTCTCCTATCATATGGTTCAAAGTTTTAGTATTTTATTGTGATAGTCTACCCTTTAAGGTCAAAAGAATGTTTTGCAGCACCTTTTGGCTCATTAGCAATTATAAATGTGCATCACATCTAACATTCATATAGCTGTTAAATTACTGTCAGTAGACATGACACTAAGGAGTGACTGAGCAGATGGAGGCACAGACAGATTGATGGAGTGGGGGAAGTAAGTCGAAAAAGAAAATGCGTAGGTGAAAGGGGGACAAGGGGAAGGTTGGTGATGACAGTGACAGATTAGAAGAATGACAGAGACACATAGAGACAAACACAGAACCTACCATCCTGCTTTGTTGTCCACAGTGGAGGGTACAAAACTTGTAAAATGACAGACTAGATAAAAAAAACAGCATAATAAATATATATAACAGCATAATCAGAATATCAGATATAACATGTATCACGTTACATGTACATCCACAGTACAACATTATCTGTTTTATACATAATGTATATTATATAAAAATATTTTAAAAAATATAAATCTATTACTCTGAATAACTTATGGTTAACTGTGGTTAAAGAAACAATGTCAAAAAGTTTCTAACTTTATGTCAATAAAGCATCTGAGTATGTGAGTACTGTCTCTAAGCATTAGGAGCATTAAGATTTCAGGAAAAATTTTCTTATTCGCTTCTTAGCAGCATATGGGATTGCCTGTTAACCATTTACCTTTATTTTTGGGAAAGATGGAATGCTAATTATGATTAAAGAGAGCTAAGATGAAAAGAAAAAATAAAGAATAGAGGGGATGCATCAGAAAGTGAGATAAATCCTGTTAAAGTGGTATTTATGTTCTTAAGGATATTGGTAGCAGCTCTGTGTGTCTGTGTTTGTGTGGAAAAGATAGACAGTGTAACAGTGCTATAGGCTCATTAGGCTGCAGGGGAGAATAGCTAAAAAGGATTATACCAGCACGGATTATTCACGCATGAAATGCTGGTACCAAGGAGGTAAAGAGAGAGAGGAGAGATGGAGGGGCTGAATGTGTGCGTGGAGTTGAGAGTATAAATATGTATATTTATGAATATATATGGTGGGGATATAAGGAGAACAGTAGCAACCAAGACAAACAAAGACTGAGGAAAGGGACTGGGGCAGGGGGTACAAAGGAGTGGAGGGCAGGCTGCAAACGCATGATATCTGAGATTTAAGATGGAACATGAGATTGAGAGATCTACCAAGTGTAACAGAATGAGGAAGTAGAGATGGAAGGAGATAGAAAAGATATAGAAATGGAAGAAAGATTGGAATATAAACTCCTACAGAGAGATGAGGATGAAATGGGAGCAAGTAGCAGTAAACTCACAAAGTGAAGAAAGGACAACTGGAGCTGAGAAAGAAGATAAGAAGGGATGAAATCTCAGACTCAAGGAGGGAAACAGGAAACGATGTAAAAACACAAAACTGAACCGTAAATTAAATTTGGAAGTTGCGAAAAAGTTGAGCCAGAAAATATGTATTGCATTTCTTCAGATACATAAGGTGCACATTAATTGGGGTTTAACATCATTATCACTTCCCACAGTCTCTCTAAGTTCTTTTGCGAACTCTATGGATTTCTGTAACATACCTGAAGGTGTGCTGCGGTACCTGGTATGAGCTACAGATCTTCTGAAATATGTCAGTTCAGAACTAAGGGCTCCAAAGGTCGAACTTCTTTGATCACCACATCCCATACAAACTTGATGTTACTGAAATCTAGGGAATTGCAGTCCTGTGCTTCTCAAACTATAATGATATTATGGTGAAACCTGGTACATTATCTGTATAAGCTTAGATAAGAAGTGCTGGTCAAAGTGCAATTTCTGTGGGTGGCAGAAATCCATGTGTTACTTAAGTAATTTGTGTGCATAAATATGCATCATGTTAAAGAAGACATCCAAACATGTCCCTCATAAAACTCACTTTAATTCTCAAACTGGTCCATTGCTAGCTTTGACTACTTTTATCACGTTAACTTTAAAGAACAAATGTAAACTTTTATTCTAGAAAACCCACCCTATAACAGATAGCACAAGAAAGAGATAACCATTATTATTATTATTGTTACTCAATTCCTTTTGCAGTGATCATGATGCTGTCTGTTTGGCAAATTAAATGACACTGGCTTGTCCAAACGTATGTCCTAACCCCTATTTAGAACACTATATTTTGAGTGTCTGAATGTAAAGTGGATGAAAAAGTAGTGGACTTATAATTTCCCACAATGCATTTTGAAAAGTAGTGATAATCCATGGTCACCACACGTGCAGATATATCCCAGAATGCTTTGCAAAGCTCTCCTCACAAAGCATCATAGGATTTGTTGTGGCTGCAACAAACAACAAAGATGGCATAGGCACCGTGCGGGGAGGAGGGATCACAGGAGGTAAAAAGCAGTGATCATCTGTGCAAACGGTTAGTTAATGGAGTTCACTATAAAGTCCACTATGGTCCACGCTCTAGAACATCCGCCTAATTTTAAGTTATCCTGGCTTTTTTGCATACCCAAATGGAAAAGCAAATGACTAAGAACCTGTAAGCCCAAATTATATGTGTGATTCATCATTTGAAAGCTAACACCTTCTAGTTTCTGAAAATATAAATCAAAACCATGTGACTTAAACACAGCCTAAACTGTATAGACATGCTTGACAATAGGCATGTGTCATTGTATTACATTTATTCTGCATCATGTCAACAACAACAGCGGAACATTTCAAACCTCTACGTATAACATTTCCAGGGAAGTTAAAAAACAATCCACTGGACTTTTTTCCAAGTTTGAAGACGTTTTGCTTCCCATCCAGGAAGCTTTTTCAATTCAAAACAGCCACCGAAACAGCGTTGAGTTCGAGGCTTTAAAGAGTGGATCAAAGCCTTGGTTTGGCTTAGAAAACATGCTAATTGAACCAGGTCAGTTTGCATTTTTTCTAAGAGGATCGAACGGGCTACTTGCAACCTTCTCAGAGAACATATGCACTGCTCTAACCACTAGGCCAACACTCCCCTGGTTAGAACAAACATTCGGACGTAGCCATTGTTTCTTAACCATCAATAAAAATGTTGATGCAGTGATACACAAAAATACAATTTATTTAACACATTTGACTTTGTGTCTTCTTTGAATATTCCATTTGGGATAAAGGTTTGGAACAAACTTAATCAAACAACATACTTTATTTCCCTCTTTCTGCTGATAAAAAAAAAACAATGAAAACTAGAAAACAAAAGGGAATAAAATAAAACTTTTTCCTTATAAAAGAAACTGTAGAGTTAAAGTCAGCAATTCCAAACATATTCGCCAAATATCACAGCTGTGGTTGTTTTTACTCCATTTTCTTGTGTGGGTGTGTGCGTGTGTGTGTGTGTTTTTTGTAATCAATCTACACTATTCAGCTCCTGCATTTTCATCATATCCTCTCTAGTTGGAGAATTAATTACTCTTTCAAAAAATCACTCTTCACACTTTTGGCTAATGCACAAATTGAACGAAACATGAAAATTGTCTTTTACGGTTCATACATTTAATTTAATGAAGAACTAAAATTTCCCTGGTTCAAAGACAAAATACAATTTATTCTTTATAGTACTTAGAAAAGAGTTCAGGTTCAAGAAGTGTACAAATTTGTGTTTAGTGCCATCTGTTATTGTTACATCTCAGTGGTAGTTGGCTTTTACAAAACATTCTGTTTGCAAAATACCTTTTTTTCCTCTCAGACTCTAAAAACATGTGCCAAGCTATGAATTGAAAACCTCTGAAAGATGGTGGAAATGAGTAATGGAGGGGAAGGCGGAGCACTGCAAAGGGAAAATAGGTGAGTGGAGACAGAAAAATATGGTGAGGTGGAACGTTGCACGTTACATAATTTAAATTGCATGTCAAACTATGTGTCTATTTGATAGGCAAAGAAGAAGCCTTGTTAATAATTTTATTATTTTTAACCCCCAAACACAGAAGGGACTTTAAATGAAATGACAGAAAAGGTTATTTCATAAAACTATGATTAGGGAGGTAAACATTATGGATACCGTAGGTTTCTCTCTATACAAACATTTTTAAATGTGATGTGGAACTAGTTTGTAGAGAGACACATGATGTGGACACATTTGTAGAAACTGGCAGCTAATCTTTTAGGGCAGTCAGAGCTCATTTGGCTCCAAACTCAGAATTAAACATTTAAACCTCTCTGGTTCAGACAGTTTCATCTCCAAATCAACTTCCATTGATTTTCAGTCATTCCTTTCTATTCCAGTAACCCTAAATCAAACTATTACCTTTATATATCTTACCTTAATCTAAACTGAGTTCAAAACCTAGTTCAAAACCTAATGCGTAACAACATAGGATGCCAACATGTTCTCACTTTGGTGCAAATGGTCCTCAATTTGATGGCAAAATTGGAAAACGGTCCTCACTCTGATGTGGAACCATGAGCAGGCACACACCCAGCAACACACTCAACAGAATACTATTTAAAAATGCATGTATTCTCACTTAGACCTCACTCACCAGATGTGATGTGATTTTTAAATTGTTTATAAACATGCCTTACTCTTGTGCACTTTCTTATGCGTGATATTTATCATGCAAATGCAATTCCCTGAAAAATTTGCAGCAGATGAAAAAATAAAGATGCAGAAAAAGGTGTCAAAAATAGGCTCATATGAAACCTCTCATGCATTGTTCAAGTATGATTTATACTGTAGTTCAGTCACATCATGCTTAATTATGAGCAAAACATCTCCAATTCGTATAGTTCCAAAGGTATTCATACCTCAAATATACTTAAACCTAAAGCTTATATGTATTCTTTTGGGATTTCATATAATGAACAGAAAAACAACATTTTTGACTGAAGGGAAACTAAACAGGAATCCAACATGTGATGTGCATTTATAATTACTTATTTAGTCCCCAGCAGACTGCTTTTCCCCACACTGAATGATATCCTATCTTAAGATATCCTAAGTTTGAGTTGATTAGAAAATGATTCAAATGAAAAACATTAAAATGATAAAAAATTATTAAATTATATGTATAATTTAGTTATTATGCCTAAAAGGGGATATGAAAAAGTAGAAATTGTTTAATCATACCCCTTATTCTCTCTATAGTCCTTAACATTAAAGATCTTTCTGATTCCTACTTTACTTGAGTTCCTACAACAATTAACCGAGAAAATAAAAAAAATTCTATATATAAACAGAACTACTGACAGAAAAAAATATTAAAAGCATAAAAAACAAAATCCGTTTAGAAATTAGCTTTTAATAAAAAACAGTTTTATGCCTTTTCTAGAAAATCTTTATCTAAGCTACAGTTTTTCTCCTCAGCTACCAAAGACTTGGCTGCTTCTCTAATTAAAATCCTTCTCCCCCAGCCTGTCAGCCATCTTAAACAGTCAAAACCTCATACATTTTTCAGTTGTGCCATTCTCTTTCAAGTTTCATACATTGAACTGAACAGTTTCAACGTTACACATCTTCAGACTTCTTAGAACCCGTCTACTGTGTTGTTCGGTCCTCATGTTGCTGTTTGTTCACTCTGATGTTTTTTCATGAAACTTCTGTCAAAAGAACAGCTGGATTTGTATTACTTTTAAATCAAATTCCCTCTGTGCTATTGTACTGGATTGCATTGGAACTTTTGGGGACATGACTGAAAAAACACCACATAAATGTGAGCAGCATTTCAACATTTTATTGGTGAAAAGCTTGAAAACCACTCCTTCCATGTTATATGTATGCTACATTTCCTTTGGTCCATGAGTTTATATCAATAAATAAGTTTTAGAATGTTACATGAGAGAAGGTTGAATCATACTAGAGAAAAGGTTGAACAGAAAATCTTTCAAGGTTCGTCCGACAGAGCATAGTTATTATTGGATATCTTAAGCATACATATCGATTCATTTAGTACAACATGACCCCCAGACACTTACACCTATTATATTATCACTTCATTCATTTTCTCAACATTTTTTTTCCAGTTTAACTCCTTCTGTATGCCTAAAAAAACGGAACTTAAACCTTTTCATGTTATGTGATTGCATCATATACTGTAGCCTGAAAGATACAATAAACCTCCAGCTGTCATCTAGGACTTTTTTTTCTGTCTATCAACTAAATTCAGTCTCTCACACTGACAGTGGTTTGTCAGAGTCTTGCTAAAAACATCCATCGGAAGTATACTTTGTCTTCATGTCATTTGTACTTTCACCAGCACTACGCCTTTTATACTCATGCATGTAATTCCCTTTGGGACTAATATAACTTTGTTTTAAATTTTTTATCCTAAATATTGGAAAATATCAAAATCTCATTATCATTAAAAAAAAGGTAATGGATTTCCATGTTATGACTTTTTTATTTTAATAAATTTTTTGAGATTATTTTTTATTTTTATTAGTTGTGGAAGTCATTTTTGAATAAACCCTAGCTGTAAAACTTCAGACTCTTTTGAGGTAATTTATCAGAAGAAGTGTACAAGTTGCAATGAAAAAAAAAGAAGGACCGATCATTCAACCAATCACAGGCCTACTTGTGCTTGCATCATTATCCAAGGAAAGAAAGAAAGGGATTTTTTGGGAGAAGTTGCTGAATGCATAATTGTGGGTACTTTGCTGAGATGAGAAAGCATTTACATTTTTAAAGTGAATCCAGAGTGCATTTTGATTCACTGTTTTGACTAAATGCAATCCACTTCTTTATCAGATCCAGACACTCAGGGCAAAACATGCATGGTAAATGTCAGAGTGCAGGCAACTGACAGGAAACAGAATGAACCTTTTCAGATTATTCATTAAACTTAAAAAAAAAAAAATACTAATTTAATCACAATAAACATTTAAGATTTTAGTTCTGTTAGCTTTTACCCTGTTTACTAAATACCATAATAATATAATAAAACCTGTTTTTATTATTAAAATGATTCAAAATCATACGAGCCTACATGAAGATGTCATGTCAGAGCATAAAAGTCACAGAAATCACCGTCTCATTGAGGACGTCTGGTTGACCCAGTTACTAGGTGTGACGCTTTGTTCTACTGCTACTGTACGTTCACACCGGACATGCTTTCTGCATCAAAAAAGAGGCCTGCTGCTTCATTTTTGATGCTGTACACATTAAGGTCAGATGTGCCTCAAGTGCATCTTTGATGCTCCTGATGCGCATCCAGTAAAGTGTGTTCAGATGCATCTGATGCTTCTGCTGCTCCTGTGTTTAATGGCAGAGAGTGGCTTTACTGTATTTGCTGTGATAAGTTGGTAAAACATAGTTTTAATATATATTTAATAATATATAAAGTGAGAAAATCGACCTCAAAACATTGTCTGTGCAATCAGTTTATCAGGGTTACAGTCCTGCAATAAAATAGTATTTTGCTGTCTGAGCACGCAAAACCCCAAAAAACCGCCGGGCAACGGCAACCGGAAACCCCAACAACAAGTGCCTCCGGCCCCGGTGCCCTTAAAAAGTAATCCCCCAACGGTCAACGGGGCCGGAAAGAAAAAGTAACAATTTTCAAGGAAGGGGGAAAAACTGCAGGCACAAGAATAATAAAATCAAAGTTAATTTAGGCATTAAATAACTGTTTCAGGGGAGTGATCATAGTATCCTTTCTCCTTGAGTTCTCTCCTTGTGCAGCAAAAATGTAATTTTTCAACTCTGGCATCTGCTGCTTGTAAAGCATGCCATGCAGCTCAGAGGCTTGTGCTGCTTCGACTGCTCAGATGCGTCAAGAGGCCCTGCACCTGCTGCTCGAAACGGGCTGCAGGACCTTTTGATGCGCCTTGATCCGCATCAGCCATAGATTTTGCATGTAACCCCGCTGCTTCTGCAGCTCAAAGCACGTCCGATGTGAATATAGCACAAGAGCTTTGATATGTTGGCACAAGAAATTACAAAGAAAACTACACAAAAAACTACAAAGAAAAGGTATAAATGAATGCCCCCTTCATAATTCATTGAGAAAAACTGAGAACTGTTTCACAAAGCAGGTTTAACAAATCGAGACTGAAAGCTCATAAGGTTGGAAGCTTTTAAGTTTTTGAGTTTTCAAAAGACTCTGAGTTGAACAAGTGTGTAACAACTATGAAAAGCCATTATCAATGGAGCACCGATTCGACGATTCACCATGCCAACAGGCAACAGGAGGTGCCAATTTCACCATACTGGAACTGCATGTTTCCAAGCAATACAAGGCCTTTTCTATATAAGACTCAAACTCACTGTGGATCCAGACATTTCAATTGAGAAAGCTTCCTGGAGAGGTGGAGAAACGTCTTCAAATCTTGGAAACCAAGCCCAGTGGATATTTTTTGAACTTTGACAGAACTCTATTTAAGTAGCATATCGGCATTGCACTTATTGTTTTGACAATTGCCTGTCATTGATACTTCTTTAGGTGTGATGGTCACTCTTTGTGTCTGCTTGCATGAGTACTATCTGAGGTCAGTTTTCCTGCCCTGACATCACCACTGAATTCGATCATCCCTGCTGTCATAGATCACTTTTTTCATTTTCCTTCTTAACTGGGGAAGTGACTGCTGCATGATGTGGATATGACTCAGATCCCAGGGAAACCTCAGAGAAATGACAGAATACCCTTTGAGGGGTTTTGAATTTTCATCTCTTGAGGCAGGGGTCTTCAACGTTTTCCAGGCCAAGGACCCCCAAACTGATGGTGAGATGGAGTGGGGACCCCCTAATTATATATATTGTATGAAATTGTGTTATATCAAACTGGTCCTATAGTCACTCTATTACAGATGAAGTCATGTAACGAAAGTATGTTCACCCTGGAATTATTAAAGTATTTCAGATTCTGATTCCTGGTTGATAGGACAGGTGTTGTGAGTGAAACGGTGCCCAGCTTGAAAGAGCTCCTGTGTGTCACTGAATGTGTGCATTGATGACTGAAAGACATCTTCTGCCTCCATTTATCTGTTTGCTTAAGAGTGTTGAATTCATGTTAATGTGGATTTAAAGACATTTCAATTAGTGGAAAAAACTGCAGGGGAGAATATAAAAAGAAAAAAAAACTAATCAACCAAAACTTTCACAACCCCCATGCAGTACCTCTGTGGAACCCCAAGGGATCGCAGACCCCCTGTTGAAGACCTCCCTATTAAGGTAAGGAGTCAGTGTGGGCGTGAATGTGGTGTAATGGTGCAAAGGTGGTGAACCATTCATAAGCTTCTCCATTTTGAATCACAGCATACAGTAAAATGTAAAGTCAATGTGTCAACAATTTGACTGTTATTTTTTTCAGTAGGCATCGTGAATGAATTATCCAGTTCACATAACAACCTTATGGTGAATAAATGTGTTTTTTTTCATCTTTAGAAACATAATAATTTAGACACAAAATAATGACGTATTTAAATTAAATATCGAAAAACGTCCAATTATATCTCCTAATTAGTAGTTTTGACCAATCAAAGTGCAGCTGTGTTTCAATCTTCCACTTTCAATAGTTTTGTCTTAAAAACATAAACAAAGTATACTCTCTACCCAAAAATCAGATAGAACTTACTTATTGCATAAAGGCATTTCAACAACATTGACAAACGTTTCTTTTCATTAATTAAAATATCTTTTTTTAGTGAGCATCCCTATAACTGTTTACTCCATTTTTTTTACCAACATTAATATGCTTCTCCAAAGGTATAGTTAGTTTTTCAGATCATTCGTGTTGTTTAAATATGTGTAAATGTCACATATGTGCAAAATGAAGACACATGGATTCAAAAAAACACAAAACTCACATAGTGGTTTTCGTAAAAATTATTTTATTTAATTATTTTGTACGCTGACATATGGCTTGCAAAGAGCCAATAAGTGATGCACCACGTTGTTTCTACAGACTTTCAAGTAAGGATGGATCAAGACGGGCCAACAGTAGCCAGTGCCCTTATGAAATTGTTCAAGGATAATTTTGTGGCTCCTGAAATAAAAAAAAAATTATCAATTTCTAATAATAATACTGTATGACTGTTACTGATTAGTCTCTTGGACCAACTTTATTTCATAGCATCATAGTTGTATTTTAAAGCGCATCGCTACAAAATTTTCATCATATTGATTAATTTATTAAAAACAATAAATTCACAGATTCTCTAGGATGATGCAGAATATAGAATAGAATAGAAAATCCCTTAATTGTCCCACAACGGGGAAATTATGGTGTTTACAGCAGCAAAAAGGTTATAGAAAAATGCTCACACAAATTTGGACCTTAGAAAAAATGTCTAAGAATAACATAAAAGTGAAGCGAAAACCCTGCTATTTTGCAAGTTGTCCCACTCAGAAGTCATGGAAGATTCTGAAATTTGCATCGCAGGTCCATGTCAACTTTGGGAGACATAAAAAAAAGGAATTTGCTGCTTTCCTTGCAGACAGGTAAGTTAAATGTATGCGAATGCCAAAAAATAGCGTTTGCAATGATGGAAATAGCAACAGCAAGTGCCTGCCCCAACCAAGTATAGCACCGTTTTAAATGCTGACCTACCTCGGTTTCAAGACAGTATTGGTATACCGAAAAACCCAACCTCATACCAGAGTGGAAAGAATATATTCAGTCTGCACAAATCTCTCCTTTCTAAGCCTGAGAATTGGGGAGATAGTCCTGCTGTGTGTGTTGCTCTAAGAGAAACCGGCTCCGATCGCAAAATGGGCAAATGCAGGATGTTTGATTGCCTTGGCCTATTATCTTGTTGTGTTTTGCATACTCTCCGAGTTAGGCACGTTCAAAGCAGATGCTGGAGTTAAATGAAGAATAAATCCAAACTTTTGCAGCTGGATGCAGCACATCAAACTTTTAAGGGAGCTAACCCAGAAAAAGGATATCTAAACTTCACTTAGGTCATGAGAATGTGTTTTTCATGTATAAGGAAAGGTGAGATTAGCTCTAATAATTTCTCTAAAATATTGTCTTGCTTGTTTTTGAAACAGCTTTATAACAAATATCTACATTAATTTCAGATATTCTATTCTATTTGATTTCATTATTTTGATCTGAATTAAGCTTATTTAAAGTTGTCAAATTATTAACTATGTTGCAGTTTAATACAAAAAGATAGCAAAATGCACGCAGATAAAATGTTCCTCTGTCTTTATTCCTGCAGTTAAAACTTCCAAAGTCTCAACAGTTTCAGCTTTTTAAGAATTTCATTTAGTTTGTCAAGCCCCTAAATATCATTGGGACATCCCTCTTCATTATATTTGATGCCATGATTCATTATTTTGAATGCAGTGTTGAAAGCTTTAGTTTAGTGAAATAACTTTCTTTGTTTCCTGTTGAAAAATAATTCATTGCCCATGACTTTCCTCATGATGATGAATGATTGTTTGGATCCAAGAACAAAGCACATACAAAACTATTAATCACTTCTCAGCTGGGAGGCTTCAGACAACTAATGCGCAACTTGACAGGAGCTCCGCCACCTCACTTCCAGGGGGATAGTGTTTGTATGCTTTTTGGGCTACATTTAATCTAACTTTGTTAACATATGAATGAAAATTGGCCTCTCTTTTATGTCTGTGATTTTCACTGTTTGGGTGTGATGACTTAAAGAATGTATGTACAATATAATTTCTTGCCCTATGCAAAGAGGGAGTAAAATAATTTTGAATCAAACTCAAAAGCAAAGGATTTTAATGTTTTTTTTTTTTATGGATGTTTGATATTTGATATTTGCTATTTTGTTCATAGCTCTGTATTGGTTATTTAACCTCCAGGTGCACAGTTTTTATATTGTTAAAAAACAATATATTGTATATTGTTGTTAAAAATATAGTTGTTAAAAAACTTTATAGTACAGTATTTTATGGTTTATCTTTTTAACTCTTCACTATTATATTATTCTTATACATTTTTCTAAACTCCATATGTGTGTGACTGTTTTTTCTATAATCTTCTTGCTGCTGTAAACACCAGAATTTTTTATTCTATTCTTCTATTCTATATTTCCAAACAGTCTCTGAAGAAATCCTGCATAGTGGCAGCACATCAGAAAATCCACATTTAGACTAGTTTCTAGATAGTTTCACAGCCTTTAGTAGCTTAGAGTTATTCTAAAAGTGTTTTCACAGAGAGCCTTTGATTTGATTGTAAAGTTGCTTTTTTCTTCAGAAAAACACAAAGCCTAAAAAAAAAAAAAAAACTTAAAATAACTTTCTCTTCCTTTGGCCCCAATTATAGATCAGAACAGCTGTACAGTAGGAGGATGCCACTCAAATTCTTCAACTTCTGAATCACTGTTATTTTGTTAAACCTCAGGAAGGCTATTTCTGCTCAACAACAATTCATGGGTTTAGCCATAGTGGTTTCCAAATCTCTATGCTGCATAAAGTTGTTTTATGCTAAAAGAACAAATAATTTGTGTATAATTAACTTGTTGGAAGTCATTTTTTATTATGTCTTGCAATTTTACATTATATTACCATAGACAAATCCTTGTAAAGTGATGAAAGATTATAATGGTAGAGATTTACACTTTCTCAGATGTGTCCCTTTAAATCTCTTTAAAATTTCCAGTTCAGTGAAATAACACTTCATTAAACTTAATCACCAATGATGTGTAGGATGAGACCGTCTTTTCCTTCGGTTTTCTGCAGGTCCGTTTGAAAATCCTGTAACAAAGCATTTTGATTCAATAAAGACAGTGACAGAAAATGTCAATCAATATGTTAGCTAAAGAGCTCAAAGTGTTATAATTTCTTAATGGTCATACTATAAACTGATATAATCTCATGCATATGCATCTACAGGGTTAAATAAACCAGTTTTTCAAAATTCAGAAAAAAATGTCTCTGATTGATAATAAAATAGAACCAAAGTGAGCTTAGATAAGGTTTAACAAAGCTGGTTCTAAAGGTGGGTGCTAGTCTTGCTCACATTTAAAACTGCATAGCAAAGCAACTGTTTGTCCCTTCAACTTTGACAGTTGGGTTTGTAACAAAATGAGGTGCTCTTCCAGTTTTCGCTGCCTGAACAAAACGTACAGGGAAGCTGTTTTTCTGCTTACAAAACTTTGCTCCTTCATTTTTAAAGTTGTAAAATTTTAGGAGGACGTCTTCCAAAAAGCAGCTCCTGCTGTTGCACCAAAAGGTGTATTTGTATACAGACGCACACAAGGTGGGAAGAGTCTCTCATTGTGAACGGCATGTTAAAATAGAAAAAAAAAGGTTTGATTTTAACGGAGAAACCAACATTTCATTGAAAGAAAGGTGGACTGCCAATTACGTTTTGGATTGTCCACAAGATAAAACCTAGAATACCTAGGTCTGTATTGTAAATATTATGCAGAAGTCAGCATAATAAACATCTTTAGACTCTTTTTACTTCCCAATTTAATGCAAATGATCATACATTCAAATGAGAGGATGGGATCTTCAAGAAAATCTACTTTTGCGTAGTACATAAAACACAAAAAGATCAACTCTCTCTGACCCTCTCCCTCATAGACACATTAACTCTGCTAAACCGTTTTATGAATAATTTATAGTAGATAGATTCTATTTGTAGGACTGTAGGCTGTATAAGTATTGAAAGATAAACATGGGTATAATTATCTAATCAAGTGTTCTCTCATCTGGCTAGCAGCCTTAACAAGCTCTCTCCCTCATTATTCAGCTAATTAGGACATCATCGTAATCAGACAAACTCTGGCTTATTACCGATGAGATGCCGCATTAACACAGTAAACAAAAGATGGACGATATGGCAAAAGACATTGATGATGAAAAAGAAAATTATAAAAATACACAACAACCTTAGAATCATTTGGGAGTTATTTGGAATCCTAGATAAGAAATTGCAAAATACCTAAATAGATTGTAAAACATTCATGCACACTTCCAGTCATATAAATCAATATTATTTCTCAAGATTTCAACACAAATCGGCCTGCTAAATAAGACTCACTGATGTAAGAATTTGACCACCTTCAATAGGAAGTAATTATAATTGGTACAAAATTATTACTATCATTAAATACTTGCTTGAAGAAAGGTTTTGAAAAAAAATTTAGTTTAAAAACAACATAAAAGGAAAAAAGATCAAGGAAGGGAAAAAAATCATAAAAAAATTCTTGAACAAACTAAAAAAACTGAACTATAGAGTCCTTTTTAAAAAAGTAAGATAGTATTGAAAAGTCAATTTACTTGACTGAAGTAGCAAACTAAGTAAAATGAAAAGATTACCTATCCACAGACTGTCTAATAATGATGATTTTTCCAATTGCAGGTTATGAAAACCAATCTGTCCAACATGAACCAACATGAACCTCAAAGCCTTGTGGACCACATTTAGAGCCATTTTTTAGTAAACAGAAGAACTGAACCTTCCTACAAAGAAACTTTTTGGTGCGCTAAACTCTATAAGAATATTCGTCATAATATCTACTCTGTATTTTTAAGGTTAATTAAAAACTAGAGTTTCTGAAGTAAAATTAAACCTTGTTTTTATTTAAAGCACTAATTTTGGGGAAAGTAAGTTTTGCTTAGATTTCCTTATTCTATTTAAATGTTTAATAGCATTATATACATAAATCTAAAAATACTACATAAATTTTACTCTAAAAATGTAGCGTTTTGAAACACACGCACGGCACATGCGAACTGTTGCTCACAGCAGGACTGATTCTGCTCTGAGTCTACATAGACGTTACAGGATCACACACAGAACAAAAGGTAGTGCCGATGACAGTCATTCTGGCAGGGCTGCAACAGTACTGCAAAAGCTGGCTCGCCTGAACTTGGCATACCCTCCCACTTTGCGCTACACTTTTGAAGTCTTCATAAATGCTGAAGTTGCTTTCCTAAATGCAGTCATGATTTTGTCATCTAAGGATAGCAAAATGTAGCATCAAATGCCAAGAATTAGCAGTGGGTTCCAGTTAATCTGAGTGGAAGGTTGCCTGTCATTAATGTTTTTTTATATTTTGCCAAATAAGGTATATATTGCAAAATATAACAGATACCTTTATTCAAATATCTCGTTGAGATTTTATTTTTCTTTGGGAATGATTAGACAGTTTAAGCTGTTAATTTTTAATTTAGTTGATTTTGTTTCATTAATGTTGTGATTGCATTCTTAAAAGTCCACTAGTCTGGACGACTGGTTCAAATGTTGAAATTGCACCGTTTAAGTGTGTAGGTTTGTAAGATTTTTATCTCATATTTGAGTAGGTACTATATTACCAGATCTGTGTTGGATGTGGTGTATATAAAATACTGTCTTTGTTTTTAACAAGTTATACCAACTTTATCTTTTTTTGGGTACAAATTCTAATGCAGTACAACATAATGAACTTTTACTATTAATGCTGTATTTGTACATGCCTTTTTTAAAATGAAAACAGAGGCATACATAATCTTTATACCTGTGCTCAAAATTTAAGTGGCTGTTTGTGTTCTGACCCGTGCATAGAAGTTGTTTAATATTCTTCATCTTATACATAAGTATATTTCTGTAACGAATTTTGAATTATTATTTTTTTTTTGCATATTTGAAAAGTAAGAATCCAGTTAGGGGGCTGCTTAGTTGGTAGCACTGCCGCATTGCAGCAAGAAGGTTCCGGGTTCAATTCCCAGCCCTGGGCCTTTCTGTATGGAGTTTGCATGTTCTCCCTGTCCAGGCATGGGTTCTGGCCGGGTGCTTCGGCTTCCTCCCACAGTACAAAAAAATGACTCTTAGTTGAACTGGTTTCTCTAAATTCTCCTTATGAGTGAGTGTGTGTGTGAATGGTTGTATTTCTCTGTGTTACCTTAAAATTTTGAGTGAAATGCTGTTTGTGCGTATGAAAAAAAAGTACACTTTACTTAATTTCTTTAAATAAATTTAACTTATATCTTGCATGTAATTAGGTAAATGTTGCTTATTATCTTCACAACTGTTACATCTTATGGAAAGTAAAATTCACTTGATACTGGCAAGTGAGTGTTACTTGATATTGCAGCATTAAATTTTACTTAAATCATTTGTGTGCAAATACTTACAATATTTTTAAGTAAATCTTATGAGTTGTTTTTTCACTGTAGGACAATTACTCCAAGCGCATTGAAAACCAATAAGGTCGCAAATGATTTAAGAATAAAACCTCATTACTTTTCTCAGTTAAGGTCAGTGTTCATGATTTAACAACAACAAAAAAGGGTGGGCAAAAATAGGATCCATCTGGACAGACATGGCCTTCTCACATTTGTCATAAAAAGGGCATTGTTTTTTAAGTAAACATACTGGTACATCAAAAAATATTTTTGGATTACTAACAACAGTATTATTCTCTTCACTACATAATCTTAAATGAGAATGTAGTTTATTCCGTAAAAATTCAAAAAATATCCACTGGACTTGGTTTTCAAGATTTGAAGACGTTTCGCCACCTCTTCAGGAAGCTTTCTCAATTCAAATGTCTGGACCTGCAGTGAGTTTGAGTCTTATATGGACAAGGCCTTGTATTGCTTGGAAACATGCAAATGGTAACCAATGAATGGGTCGTTTAGTTCCATCGTTAGCCTGTAATATCTGAACCTGTCTATGATTGTTAAGAGTCG
>NW_015150549.1:400014-418567 GCF_000732505.1 Cyprinodon variegatus
TTTTTGAGTATCGATACTTTTGACAACCCTAGTGGAAGGCACAGTCGGTGTTTAAGGAGTAGGATTATCTCAATTTAAGATAATCTGTCAAACAAAGAGTTAGAATCCAACTATTTATTTCTATTAAATTTTTATATTAGAATACAAGCAAGTGATATTGATAGTATTAACAAGATTTTTTGTTAAACAACTTCATCCCCGAAGTATCTAAATAATAAAGGGTAAAAAATAAATGTTGGATAAGATTCATCCTTGTATTGCAGTAATTTACTTTTTTGGAGATTTTAAGCATGCATTTGCCCAGTCTGCCACTTGTCTTTCTTCTTGATTAACCCGTCAATAGTAGATTCATCATTATATGTTGATAAAGCTCCATGGAATAAAGAGATATGATCTATCTTCTCTATTTATTAACATCTTCTACCTGAAAGTCTTAATCTTTATGTTTGCATTGCCTTTGAAATTGACTTTAGAGTTTGACTTAGACAACTTTTGTCATTTTGTATACACAGAGTGTATACAAAATGGAATTTTGTTTGGTATAGCTTTCAGACCGTAAATGAACGTTTCCATTCCATAAAGTGCAGCAGTCCAAATCATTATGTATACATATGAGTGGGTTCCCATTTATGGAGGAAGACAGCTTTGCACTACAGCAACACAGAGCTAGTAAATGTAAATGGGCATTACAAAGTGATTACGACAAGTTAGGTCTATACACAATCATACATGCCATCAGTAAACTGCTCTATTTGTCTCAGGGTTGAAGGTTTTTTTTCCAAGATGGCTTGTTTCAGCTCCTTCCAAAGAAGTTCAATAATATTTATGTGAGGGCTCCTAGAAGGCCACTTCAGAATAGTCCAATATTTACCTATTAGTCATTCTAGGGTGTTTTTATTTGTCTTATTTGGGCCATTATCCTATTCCAACACTGAACTGAGACCAAGCTTTCCGACTCTAGGTAGCACATTTATCTCTAGTAACATATAATGGTCTTGGGATTTCATTGGACTCTGCAGAAATTTAAGATGCTTACAACAATGGTGTCCTCCTTGGTCATCTCCCATTAAGTCCACTTTGGCTCAAACAACGATGAATTCTGTGATCTGACACTGATGTTCCTTGATCTTGAAGTTCACCGTTTATCTCTTTAAAAGTTGTTCTGGACTCTTGTTACCTTTTATATTATCCATCTCTTTGATTTTTTATCATTTCTCTTGCCAGAAAGATTGACTACAGTCACTTGGATTTTAAATTTCTGAAAAGTATATAAAACTGCGGTCACAGGAATATCACGCTACTTGGAGATGCTCTTATAGCCGTTATCTCTAACGTGCGTGTCTATTTCAACTTTTAACATGTTTGAAGAAGCATTTCTCTTTCCAATCTCCTTAGACAACTCTTTCTTTCATATTAATCTGGTCCACGTGGACTGGTACACACCATGTCACCACATAGCACAGGTATATACCGGTAAGAAGAATATAGATACATGCGATGCTAATTAGTGGACACACCTTGATTAAAACATGACCCCTTGGTCTTTTCAATGGGTACATTCATTTTCTATCTATTATTACTTTTTTCAGATTAAAGTTATTCATTGTGGGTTTTCTTTTCATTAAGTGAGTGGTACAAACAATTTGTTTTAGTATCCTGTTAGTGAATGTGCAAATACTTACTCTTATTTTCATTTCTATTAATCTTTATTCCATGTGGATTCAAAATATTAATGTTGGGTGAAACTTAAATCAAAAGCTTTCACTTATAGCAGTGGGAGAGAAAGAGGTAAAGATAACTGTCCAGCTCCATCAAGGGCTGGTGGGATGTTAAGAAGAGACAGACAAGACCTGTTTTTATTGAACTACATTACCAAAAGATAATACCTTGTCTCTTGTAGACAAACACAAAAAGCATCACAGTGCTGCATGGCTAAACACTGAAATAGCTCTTTTTCAGCGTCCTGCTGTTAATAAGGCTGTGATATGATTTCTTCCTGTGACCTGGACTCATTACCCTTTAATTTGTATGCAAAAGCAGTGGTTCATTCTAGCTGCCAAACATCTTTGCTCATGCTACATTAGTTGTACACAGCAAGATCAACATGGTTTGCTACTTTATATTTTACTCTTTCCTAATCCAGTGGATAGGGTGTCCATGAACCACGAACATGTCTGAAAAAAGACAGACTTTCTCGAACATTTCAGTGGGATAGGCTACTGTTGTCAGACTTCACTGACAGAACTCATTAATCCAATCATCTTTTTATGTCGGATGCTCCACCTCTCTTCTAGCACTGCTGTAATCAGCCTTTTTTGTTTCCCAACCGGCTGTTATTGCTCTTCCTCTGCTTTCCACATCTCATCAAACAACTACCTGCTTATTGCTTTGTTTTCCATATCACTGGTCTTGCATTCTCTACCTCGATCAGCTCTGTCAATTATAGATACAGCTGCCAGTGTTGGACATGTAACCAGCCTGCAGTTGCCTCGGTGATTGGCCCAGTACTGAAAGCCTGTAGATTCTTGCAGGTGTGAGCAGTTTGATTTTGTCAGATTCGCTTCAAGTGGCAGCAGAGCTACCTGTAAGCTGCTGAGGGGCTTCAAAGTTATACATCCCCCAAAGTCGTGACATGCTAGAGCTTGTACTAAAGCCCTGGTGATTGTTTGAGATATTTTTCACTGATCTCTATGCACAAAGCGTGTTGCTAAGCAGTGAAAGTCCCCCTGCTTCTTGGCTGCAGTTTTACAACATTTCATACAAACATCAAATATTGAAGTAAGCAGCAAATGATTTAGTAATCAATTAATTGTTAACTGCAGTTCAATCTGAAAAACTCACATGAAGAGAAAAGACAATTAGAAGAAATTTAATGATACAACTACTTTAGTCTTTGGCACCCAGACCTCAGCAGGAAACAACACTGAATTTTTGATAGATATGCATGAACAGGAGCAAAGAATAGTTTTGCTAGAATAGTTTCCCCCCAGGCCTGAAACTGGTGGTGGAGTGGAGATAGATGAAGTCTGTCAGTCTGTAGACTGCTGGTTAGCGAGACGGTATGCTGAGCTTTATGGGGAGTTCTAGTGGACTACGTGAGCTGATACTAGAGCCTCACTCAGGGACCTGGAAGATGGAAGTCCAGTTGGATAACACAGGTTGAGAGAACCTGTCCATTAAGAGCAAGCATAAAGTGACAGTGGAGCGGAAAAACTCCCCGTTGGGAACAAACCTCTGGCAGAACCAGGCTCAACATGGCGGTCTTCCGCCTGACCGGTTTAAATGTGATGCAGAATATAGTAAGAGTCCGGGAGGAATGAAACTCTGATGAAGTTTAAACTACAATGTCAAAGGAGGGGCTGCAGGTGGGTTGAAAGGGGTCATCTGAATGAAGTCACACAGCGCAACCACCGCCTGGGTACTAGGTAGCAGGTGAGTTATGGATCAGAGGCATTTTAAAATGAACTTCGGATGCCAATTGGCTTTCGTGGAGGCGTGGTTCAAAGCTGATTGAATGTGTCGTAGGTGGATGTAGGCGAGTTTTTTCAGTTGAACCTCTGCCTAGGCTCCATTATAGAGACTCTAAAACATGCTTTTAGCTAATAGAGCAACATATTTAAAGCAGTAATTGTACTGAAATTGTAAAAATATAAACATTTTGAATTTAAGATAAAAAAAAAAAACCTTCTGTCAATATGGTCTTTCCATAACTCCTCAACTGGAAAAAGTTTCACCTGGTTTAAAATCTGTCTTCTTCTTTCCTTAAAGTCTTCTTTAAGGAAAAAAATATCAACAGATTAATTAATTTGCAATATAATCATTAGTTGTAGCCCTAAAATGAGCTTTCTTTATTACTCCTTGGCTTTTGCTATTCAGCATGATATCTTTAAAACTATAAAGCAACAATGTCCTTCTCTGTTAAGTTTTTACATCAACATTATCTACAGTAGAGCCTCAACATATATGAATTCTCTTCACAGTTAGATTTGAAATTTTTTTGTGTGAACCCAAAGCTTAGTTCAGATAGAAAATGATTTATACCTTTAAAAAAAAAAGGGGAGAAAAATGAATCATTAGCATATATCCTTTCTTCCATGATTTCCCTGGTTGTGTTTTAAGTTTCATGATACGCTCTAAATATTTGACTTTGAAAGACATCCCTGCCAGTATTTTCATTTTTAGTTCCTGGCAGGACCCCCTTCAAATGTGAATAATACATATTAAAAAAAAGATAATATAAAACGCAAAAGCTTTAAACCAAAATAAGCCAGAGGTATGAATAATTATGCTCTTTATTCTTTATATGAATTCATTTTAAGACAAACACATTTCATCTAATCTAGAACCGCATATTGTATATTGATGTGCTGTTATACCTAAATTTCTATCCTCTGAGCATTATAAATTTCCAGCTCTGGGGGGGAAAAGTTTACTTAACATATGACTAATCTTATCATATGTTGATGATTAACAAACTTTTTATTTGCTTTACATCAAATAAACATGCTGAGGGATTCATGAGTTGGAGTAATAGGGAGATTTGCCAGGATCATTTCTGTTTAAACATATGTGTACTCAAAATATGTTCAATTCAGTGTCTTTTTTGGAAAGGTTTAATTATTAAGGTTTTATTTGAAAAAAAAAAAGCAAAGTTGAATTGTTACTAATTTCAGAAATAATTTCCAATATGTTCATTAGATAACTTTGTTTCCTTTTGTTTCTTTTTCCGTTTCTTATGAAAAACACACAGAAAGTGCACAATGCAGATGTGTCAGTTGGAATGATGTAAGATACACATGATATTTTACTATAATCTAAAAAAAGAAAAGGCATTAATCATTAAATTTCCCACATTTGTTGCCTGAGATATTACTTTGGCTTCATTCCAATGCTTTTACTCCAAAGACAAATTAATTCAGCGAAACGACATTTTTAAAATAACTTAAAATTTGTTTAAATAGAGCATTAAATAACACCCTCAGTTTGGCGAAAGCTATTCACAATTTTATAGCACCTGCATTATAAATAGAAATATGCATGAAATAAAATTGGAGCAGTTGGAGAAAAAAAAAAATGTTCGTAGAAAGAAGTAATAAATCGAGGTATACTCCATTGCAATTATAACAATTTTCCAAATCTGGGATCAGTGATGTAAAATATTTTTATCTTGTTTCAGCTTGTGTTCAAGGTCAAGAAAAATAGATAACCTTTAAGTTTGGAGCCAAGTTGACAGAGAACTGGGAGGAATTGGCAGACAAAAGAAGACTGTTCCACATTCTGAGTGCTTCCACAGAGGAGGCTTTATCATCTCTGGATCGTAACCTGACTTGACTTGACAGAAAGGGTCTCATCAGATGACTTAAGGGCTCTTGGTCAAATGTAGGATTTCAATAACGCAGTTTATTAAGACCGCCGATAGAGTTTAAACACTTACAGTAGCAAACATTAAAACCTTACATTTCATGCCAAACTCAATAGGAAGCCAGCAAAAGGGTACTCTGGTCATTAGACGGGCTGCGTTGTTTTGAAAGCTCTGTAGATGCTTCGGAAACCTTGATCCAACCGTACATACAAAGACATTCATCAATCCAAATGCAAATTTATGGTAAAAGCAGACTCGAACAAGAGCCCTATTTGGAGAGGTGTTTTTAATAAATGCAGTTTTAATAATATATTGACTTTGGTTACTCTGTAATATACAGTACATGTTTCAACTTCAAGTATTTACAATTTAGAAGGGGTAGATTTGTGATTTAAATAATACTGTAGTTTATTTTATTCTGATATGTAATATAATGCAGTTGATTTCTATTTTTTTAACTGTTACAAAGATCAGAAGCGGGTTGGGAAGGTAAAAAGCTTTTTTGTGAACCAGAGGAGAGCCGGGCAAAGAAAAGGCCCTTAGCCTGATAAACCAGACCAAATGTGAGATTAAATGTGTAATTTAGTCTAGCCCAGATGAAGGAGACATCTGGGCTAGTTGGTCAATAGGCACAATGTCTGTGCCTATTGACCAACACTCTGACCAATGAGCGCAACTGACTGTGAAGTAGTAAGCGTGACAGAAAGCTGGTGGGGGAGTGTAAACAAACTGCCATCTTCCTTGTTGTGCTTTCTCCAGCGTTGCACAGCTTTGTCATCACGCCCTAAAATCCCTGCCCGCTTTGTATCCAAAAATTCAAAACACATCTCTGCGTTATGATTGGCCAGGCAGTTCTAGGGCCTGGGGCATTGATTTAGGCTAGACCCACTCGCAGGCAAAAATTATTTTGGCCACTGGCGGGTGGGGCTAGTTGACTAGGCTAAAAGGCCCTTGAACCTTATGCATCATGTGCATAGGATGCTTCTGAATGAAAACACTCTGCCATTGAAAAATAAATATATTTAATTGTGAATTGTTTCACCCCCCTCCTAGAATAAAATTAAAACAAGGAATAAAAAAAACAGAAAAAAAACCCCACACAAACACTATAGAGACAAGAGTTACTGTACCTTTGGGTCTGTAAGGTAATTACAAACAGCTAAATGAGCAAGTATATGAACTATAAGTTGAGGGGTGTAATGGTGATAACAATGAAGTAGCTCATAGAACCAACTATATATCACACTGCAAGATTTTAAAATTGTTCAAAGTTAGGAGACACGACATGGCAAAGAACATTTTTATTGGACAGCACACTGTGTTCTCTCCAGCTACACATAATAAACAGTCCACCACTATCAAGCTGAGTTCACTCAGAACATTTAACTGTCTGATGTGAAATCTCACAAACCTCTAGAGATACATACATCTGATTTCACGTTTCTACTGTTTTGGCAATTAAAGGGTAAGTGTGCAGATTAGATCCCTGTATTTGTCACGATGGGGGTGAAGGTTTGATATGACCCAAATGCAGAAACAAAACTTAAGGTGGTTACTTGAATGTTTGATTAACCAAAAGTTCAACAAAGGCAAAAAAAAAAAAATCCAAAAATATCAATGGCAATGAAAAACAGCAAACAAAGGAGTTGGCTGAAGTTCAGGAGGTAGTAGTGTTGGGCATATAGCCCATCTTTTGGGTCATGAGTCAATTTCGGATATTTCCTTTTTGGGTAGAAACAGAAAAGTTTTGGAACTTCTGAATTAAATTATAAATGTCTGGCTGGCCATTAAAATCCTACTTCATCAAGACTTCCATCCTCAGAATTCAGATAACCTAACGGAAATTGGCCAGTGTGGGCCTGATAGTCCTCTTGGAAGATGGGAAGCATAACAGAGGCGGGCTACCTTAGACAATAAAGTTTTGTCATTAGGTCTTATGACAAGAAATACCATGGGCTAATAGCTGGGCCTCATAAAGGTGGCTGTCTGCCATCTACATGTAAATTTGCAATTATTACATAAAATATGATGTGCAATATATTCTGTTAAACACCACAATCAAATAAACTTGATAGAAATGGTGGATGTTTGATGTTTTAAACAGAGTAATTTCTAAAGATACTTTCTGTAAGGCTTTCATAAAATCTGAATTCTTCTCACTTCCTGGCAACCTATTTCAAACTCTAAGCTTTCTCCAGATCATTATCTTGTACATAGCAAAATCACAGCTTCCAACAGATACTCAAAGTCCAATTTAAAGTGTTCTTTTTTTGCTTTATACTGAGGAGTCAGGTTTTAACTTCAAATAGTCTCTTGAACTCATGCTCATACATTTTTACATTACATTTTTATCTTTTTAAATTTCATGTTCATAACGATCATCAGTATCCAAATGAGAGCAAATCAATGCTCCCCTTCCATGTAGACACGGAGATCTCATAGATAAATAATGCATATCAAATCACAACTATTTGCGCACTATGCTTCCACCTCCGCTGAGAGCAAGCAGGAAATACACAAAAAGGGCTCTCATACATAAATTTAGATTTAGCTGATGCTTTCTTTTACAATCAGCTTTAATGAGCACAAATGTGCAGACTCATGTAGCAAGAATAATAAAATGGACACACAAAATAAATGTCTGTACCAGCCATTATTTAGATTTTCTCTTGACAAGCCAGCCTTGTCTTTCCAAATAGGCAGACGGGACTATCTTTATGTATATTTCTTTTATTCTATGTTCAAATTAGATTTATGTGCAGATTAAAAAATCATGTCGCTTTTTATGTGAACAAGACCGAGACAAAAGTACTATAAAGAAGATGGTGCAAGAAAAGTATGGTTTTATAGGTTTCTACGTTACCTTTTATGTGTTCTCCAATGCCATGAACTTACCATGGCATACATTTTGAATGCTCATATTTTGCAATACTTGTGAGGAAAAAACTGTGATGTTTCAGGCTTTGTTCTGGAAAAACTGCATGGCTCCGGTGTGTGTTTTAATGCTTTGTGGATGACCATGGTGTTTACTCAGGATGCCAATAGGAGCTCTGCACTCTTCAGAACAGAAGGCCACTGTTGTGAGCATTGTGATGCAATGCAAAGAAATCTCATGCACTGACATGCAGCACTGTGTCTAGTGGATGCATGCAGAAAAATAAACCTGGCATTAAGGCTTTCTTGAATGTATGTCATGATAGACTATGAAGTACAAGCAGTCGGAATTAAAGCTCCAGTATGTAAGGGAATTATTGACAAAAATGTAATAAATTATACATACGTATGCTATTTATTATCTACGAACTGAAAGGCTCAATCTGTATGTTTGTGCTGCCTTAGAAATTGTTATTTATAATTGCATAGGAGTGGTTCTTGCAATTATGGAGGCCAACATTTTACTGCTACAGCCGCACAGAGAAGACAACCAGTGACCGTAGAGATAGCCATTAAGCTCCAATGTTACTGCGGCAAGTTAAGCCTATATAAAATCTATATTCTACACAGACCGATAAAATACTATTTATGAAATTATCTATTTAAAAAAATGGTTTTATTAAGAATAACCAAATAAAATTTATGTTTCAATGACTTCCTGGTTACTGTTTGAGTTGCCACAACAACCATCTGACCTACTATCGGCATGACAATGTAAATTTCAAGGTAGAGTAAAATCCTAGCTTATTGTGCAGTATACTGATTCTATTGCTGTCTTTGATGGCTTATGTTATAAAAGGGTCAATGGTTATGTAACATAAATACATTTAGAAATGTTTAACACACAGTAGCTGCTTCAAAATGGTTATTAAAACATTCCTCTCTCCATCCCATTTACGTAGTGTCCCTCATGTTTACTAATTAAGTCATAATAGATGCAATCACATTTTTAATATGTAACCAGTTAGGAAGACTGAATTTAAAGGAAACATGTCACTGGCTTGATTAATCCCATTACATACAGGTCAACTAGATAAATGATTAAACAGCTAGGAAATATGCTTTGAACACTCTGCAAACAATAATGTTTTTATTTTTATTTTTTAAATCGATCATGCAAATATCGCAGCACAATATATGGGAATTTTCAATCCATCTGTCTGTCTGTACAATAACAGATGAGGTCATGAAACTTGTTTGTTTGTTTATGGACTTAGCCACAAGTCCCTACGTGTCTCCCACCTACTCTGCACAGCGAGCACTGCCATATGCTTTTTGACTCTGTTTAGACATGTTTGCTATTGTTTTTGTTCTCTACAGTGTTTGTTTTCTGATCGCCCACCATATCCTGTCCCCTACTGACACTTTGGCCTGTTGTGTGGCATATCTGTGCCAACTCCCAACCCAGACAACCCTAATTAGAATGAGAACTGTGCCATGGTGATTCATGAGGCAAAAAAACAAGACACACAAAAACTCATTTATCCATATTAACCTTATTATTGAAAGAGAATAGACTCTTGATGTCTATTTGGTCAATCCATTGTGGTTTGTTCTAACACGGTTTTATTGATAACCTATTTAGCCCATTGTTCATTTATCTATATTATGTGACTATTATGTTTTTCATAAACTGGATGGTGACAAGCATATTAGATGGTGAATGGTCACATATCATCACCATCCTTATTTGAAGCAAGTTTCTAAAGTGTTTTTTTCCCCATAACGTTTAATTCTTTAAACAAGTAAACACATAGATAAATCCAACAGTAACTTTTAAAGACTGATTAAATGTATTTATTATTAAAATGTAAACCCAAATCAATTTGAGAGATATTAAAATTTTTAGCTTTCTCCATGATTAATAAATCCCCAGTGTCTAAAAGCAGAGTATACTGCATAGTGACTAGGACACGGTCCCAGAGCAGGTATTGGGTAAGTCAGTGATTATTTTTATTTCCGTACACAGAGATTAAGTAATAACTTTGAAGGTTGCTATTATAAATGCAATCTATGAAGAACCCCAATTCTGTTATTATCTAACACTGTTGATCACTCACTTTTACTGGGAAACTGGGTTGGCCTTTCTGCTATAACACTTGAATGGTTTAAGTACTTCTGGAAGGACAGAGACCTATTTGTGTCAGTAGGAAACTTTATATCTGATTCCATAACAGCAAAAAAAGAAAGAAGAAAAAAAATTGGTTTTTAATATAGATATTCCCCCCCCTCCCCCAGAAATAGCATGGTTTCCTGTACGAGTAAAGAAATGTACAAAATACAAAATAGGCTACTATTTCAGGGTTCTGTTACAAAAGTTTTAAATGTTAAATTTTACCTGTTAAGTTTACCTGTTAAATCAAATGTAACAAATGGATAAGCATAGTAGTGCAGAGGTGGGGTGCCGCCATTTTTAAAATCTGTACCAGAAGCACACACAGGAAACTGGTCCCAACATCAAATCCCAACAGGATTTTAATGAAGTTGTATTAAATCCACTGACCTTAGGACTAGGTTTCTCATCCACCAATGGATTAGGGTTGGCCCTTAGGGGAATGGATACACCAAAAGCAATTCAATTAGGAAATGGCTTAGCAATTAAACTGAAAATGGAATCTACTGACCCTAGATTTTGGTTTCATTCAAAATGTTGTGTGTGAAGTTCTTTTTTGTGTTTGACTGAACTTTATTAGCAAAATCTAGATGACCAATTAAACGGAGACTAGTGTCAAACTTTACAGTCTGGGGTAATTTGTGTAAAAACAAAGCTTTAAATTAAAGTAAATACATCACAGCCAACAATAACATTAACAACCAGTCCATGTTATAAACTATTTGAGAACAATATTTACTTTTTATTAAAAAAGTACATTTCTGTGTCCCCGTTTTTCTTCCAATGACAATTTCATCTATACATTTTCTGATTCTTCTTCAAAGAGTAAAGAGTTTTTATTTATTTACATATTTTAGGGACTTTTAATGGGAAGCTTATTTTTGTTTTTTTCTGTTAGTTATTTATTGATTTCTTGTCTAAATATTTTGGTAAACCACTGCTTTTCATTCTCATCCAATACAATGTCTTTACTTTCACTTTGACAATAAATTAAAAACATAAAGGTTTATTGCAAAATTATTACCATCAATTATTTGGGAAAAACCTGTAGCCTCATTTAGAGGGTGACTTCGGCTGATCAGCGTCGATCTCAATATTTGTTCTAATCATGTAATCTGGATCAGAGCAGCATGGATTGTTGAGCCTGTGGCTTTATTACAGGGAGCAAACCAACAACTCTCAGAACCTGCTGCATGTCCATTCGGGGTGCTCAGAACAGTCAGAACCAATACACCTCTAAGTCTGTAAGTCTGAAATACGTTTGTTTTAGGGAAATTTGACAATTCCACAAATGTCATAGTCGTTCTATTTCAATCTAATCAAGGAGTTATGTGCATGAAAACATAGCATCATTTACCAGCTAACAAGCAAATATCAGCATCAGGTCAGCCACCAGGTAGACCAATCTCAAGGCTCAGTTATGGTTGTGCTTCAGGATGTGGGACTGACAGCAAACCACTGTGGGATTTTCCTCACCACAAATATTGGATATTGCAGTGACTCATCCTGCTGCAGTTAAGTGCGCTTAAACTAACCAAAGCCTTCATGTTGTTTCAGCCATTGCATTATCATGCCATTTTCAAAATATGCATATTTATATTTCTTTTTTAGTTTTCATTTAAGGAGTTTGTTCAAACATTTTTTTTAATCTGTCTGCCATTTACTAGAGTTTACTTGAATTCTTTTGAAAGTACCACCTCCTATATACTCCCCCGCTCTCCGTTGAACTTGCTCTGTAGTCAGCCTGCATTGATAGCGCTCTGCAGTTGAAGTAAATGCTCCATTCATGGAGGGGGACACACTAATTGCATGACATAAGGAATCGATAATGAAATTAGTTGCCAACACTTTAACAGTCTATTTTTATCAGTTTTATCGATTCGTAGTTGCAGCCCTAGTGGACAGTTCCCCTATGTTCTTGGGGCCACTTTCGACTGAATATCTATGTGAAAAGAAGATTATAGCAAGCAACAATTTAAGTTACCATAGCTATGGAAATAAAACACCATCCTGCATCATGTTGTCACCAGGTGACCAATAATTAACTCAGGCAGTTCTTAAATGCATAGAATAAATCATCTATGGTTGACCATTGTCTTTAGGTGAAGCGATTAGGAATTAGCACACAACTTCTGGTACTACAGTTAGAAGGCAGCGGTGAAGCCCAAAATCTGGGTCTATTGATGGACTCATACCTAAAATGTAGATCAGACACCCATTGTTGATCCAGAATGCTGATGCCAGTACCCTCATTTAAACTAAGGAGTATATCACAAGGTAAACACATCACCCCTGTTATAAAGTCTTTACGAGGGGTGTGTGCTGGGCCTGAGAAAAAAGGGGGCTGAGTCTACACCTTCCAAGGGCTATCTTGGGTAACCTAACTGAAAAAAAGGTTTTTAGTTACGGTAAGCTTTCTTGCACATTGTGGCAACTTGTTTGAAGCCAAGTAATGCAATATGTAGATCCAAACTCAATAATAAACATCTAGAGACATCTTTTGATTAGCCCATAAAGATTGCCATAATAAACAAATTGTTCATGAGTGAACATATTTTAAAACAAAATTATATGTGCTTTCATCCTTTCTAAGTTTCCTTTGGACGTTGTGGGCTTTGATAGCTGTGTAGGGAGACATGGGGCAGTGAGAGCAAGGGAGGAGAAGAAATGCAGCAAATGTCTGTACAGTAGGTTATAAATCTAAACCACTGACAGCTGTGTTGGGGACCAACTGCCTCAGCCAAAGAGGTGCATGTTCCAACAGGATGCCATACTCCTTCATCTTTTTTCTTTTTTTCTGAACTGCAGGAGAGTAAAAAAAAAAGAATAAACAAAGTTAGGTAAGTTATGAAGAGAGAGTAACCCTTGTCATTTGTTATGTTCTGTTTTAAAACTCCACCCCACCAAACAAACTGAGAATACGTTTTTAGTTTTTTGTTCTTTTTTGTTCCTCCTTCTTAGGTGTGTTGGCAGAATTAATAACTTCCTTGACACCTCTGAGTCATCTGTTTTATTTTATTTTTTCTACAGTATTTCTAAAGCTTAAAAGAAATTGGGTACAAATACAGCACATCAAATCACATCTTAAACTTAAAAAAAAGTTTTTTATATTAGGTACATTAAAAAATATTTTTTCAACAAAAGCTCTACTGACACAAGTGATGCAACTAAAGATAATTACAACTAAAGCACTTTGCTTAGGGTTGATCAGATTGTCTTGGAACAAGTAAGTGACAACAAAAAGATCAATAATATGCAATTTTACACTGTCTGTATGAACATATACATATTGACTCAGAGATTAGTAACAGTCTTGCATACTGAGTCAGTCCTTTTGCTTTTGGATTTTATATAAAACAAACTATTATTGGCAATTGGACCAAAACAAGGTTTGAGAGAAATGGTCAGCAACCCCATTGAGATTGAGATGTTTGAGATATTTAGGTGCTTAAAAATGTATAAATAATAATAAAAAAAGGCTTTTATGCCATCAATAATGACAGATGCAATTTGTTCTGCCTGTGTGGCAGCCATCCAAATGTCTCTGCACACCCACTCAGACAAAAAAAACAGACAGCTGAATCATGAAACCACAGGACAGATGTACCATTAATTTCTATTTTTAATCTGTTTATCACTGACAATGTGAAAAAAATTAAAAATGTTTGGTGATAGGGAAAAATAAATTATGAAAATGTACAAAACATGGATGGATGCTACAGAGCGAAAATGAAACTGGGAAAAAAAATCCCGAATGAATTCCACACAGAGCAAACATGCATAAATATACTAAACTTTTTGCTCTATGCAAGTCTGATTTATTTATCCTCTTCTTTCAAGCCCACGCTCTTATGGTTTCCTTAGCCCATTGGTTACAGTTTTCTGTTCTTGCTCTTGCACACCCTGCCCCATCTACTGGTTATTCACATATTTGCAAAACGCAGGATGATTGTAAAATGTTTTTTTTCTTGAAATAACATCATTCATTAAAGCTTTTTTGCAAATAATTTTAGTAACTATACCAGGCATCTATGTTTCCTATTGCAGTCAGAGATGTAGAGCTATGACTTCCTACTTTTTAGATAGTAATATATTTTATATTCTCGACAAAATGCAGGCTTGCATGAAGCACAAGGAAGGCATTATTCGTCATGGCATTATGGAAAGTCTTCTTTTTTTTTATCAGCTCACTATTCTATTTTCTGTGCATCTGTTAATCAATCTTTCTGTCATCCTGTACAGTAGCACACCATTTCCATTTTCTTTCTCTTTCCATTCCCTAATTAGTATAGGAAAAAGCTCAATTTGGGCTACTGGGTATAGCTAATGATCAAACAGTAATGTTCAGAGATTGTTTTTCTTGTCTGTATAACTGTATAGTCATCTTTATTGTTAAAATAACAGGAATTTCACAGAAAATATGGGTTTACAATATCTTCCTCTCATGGAGAGGAAATTATAAAAAGGATTTGAATAGGAAATGATGACCGAACACATTTTGTGAAAGTAAGTTAATGCATTAGGTTTACTTTTGACCCATTTGTCTACACAAGCTACTTTCAAATTTACAACTATATGGAGGCCTTGTCTATTTACTATGCTCCTGTCAGGTTAAGTGGAGGTTTGTAGAGGACCTAAATGCAGAGATGGAGGCTAAGGTGGTTTCTTGCAGATTTATTAACGAGTGGTGACAACAGAAGCATAAATCTAGAAAAAAAAAACTAATCAAGGAACACATGAACCAGAACAAAGAGGAAAACATAGGTTAAGGAAGGAAAAGGGAGAATCAGGGAAGAAGGAACTGCAGAAGAGGAGTATATACGTACATCCCAAACACAGAACAAAGAATGAAGTAATCAACTGATTGGCAGCAGGTTTGGACAGAATGATCTAGAAGGGAGCGAAGGGAAAGGAGACAGCCAAGGTGGGCAACAAAGAAAGTAAATGAGAAATACATAGGTACTCAAATACAACCAGAAAACAACCAGAATGAGACAAACTGGAAACTGAAACCAATGACCTAGAAACACAGAATGACATAAAGCAAAGTGTAAATGAAACCACAAAGATAAATATTAAAAAGTACTAAAAAAAGGGGCAAAATCACAACAGCTCTAGTTCTTTTCATAGATTTTCAATAAGACACAAGCCAGTAAGTTGACTCCTCCAGTAGACAGGGTGTCTGCCTCCAACAGTTGTATTTTCTTTCTATGAAAACAAATTATAGTTTCTTTTAGTTTACCCACTTATCTTACCCATGCATTGTAATTATTTTAGACACTCTGTACCAAATGTTCTAAGGCAACCCCACACCATGATGTTCTCTCCAGCTAACTTCATTGGTGTTTTTCAAATGATGGAAAGAGCCTTTTCTCCTCCAAATATGGTGTCCAATAATGTAACAAAGTTAATGTTTTGTCTAATTTAATCATCCGTGATTTCCCAGGGTTTTATGGGCTAATAAAGATGTTTCCCACATGCCTCCTGAAATTGCTACAGTATGACGTTTATGCAGATAGATAATTCTAGTTTAATGCATTGCTTGTAAAATTCTTTCTGCTTTGTCCAGGTCTTTCTCTTGACTCATTGACAGCTCCTCTGATTATCTTTTATATTAATTTCTAGAATAATTACAATGAACACCTCAACTCTAAATTGATCTAGCCAAAAGTCGGGTACTCTGAGTATTCGGTTTCACAATGGCTACTATCAATTAGTTCAATCAATATTAACTAGGTCCACTCAGAGTTAAATGTGGGCACAACAAGTATCAAAAGCCATTATCAGTGGAGCACCGATTCAACAAGTCACCATGACAACCAGCAACAGGAAGTGCTTTTTTGACGGCACTGGAACTAGAGATTTTAATGCAGAAGTACAAAAAAATTTAATAAAAAAAGGAGAGAAACAGAGCTACAGCTGCAAAGGAGAGGAAGTTGGCGAAGGAGAAGATTATTGCTTCAGTTAATGTATAAGTTTATATGAAGTGGACTATGGCAGGCCATTTTTACATTTATTAAAAACACTCCTCTCTGTTGTTCCATTTGTGGATCACTAAAATAAGATTCTTACTGAACAAAATCACACTCCTAGAACTAACCATAATAATATATATTCTAAGTTACATTTTTGTTGTAAGTTTTATTATTAGAAATGTTTACACATTTTAAGTGGCTGTTCTGACATTTATCAGCCTGACTGAAAATGTATTTATGATATCTGAAATTTTTTTTTCATAGTTAAAATAATACAAATGCTGACCAGTGATAGTAGTGAAACAAATTTCTAGACATCCAGAATGTTTATTCTAGATGTGAAGAATGTTTTTGTGTTTGAAATGGTAATTTAGACAAAACATTTTTTTTATTTTTTTTTTAATAGATTTTTTAGGTATATAAGCAGCCATCCGTCCCATAGAATGGCCTCAGATTGTGCCAGTAGACTCATTAGGTTGTTATCATTGAGTGAATCCTAATCCTAACCCAAATGTAATTCCTTTTCCCCCGTGAAATGTATGAATCCATTTCAAGTGTAATCTGAAAATAATTTCAGTAGTTCTTTATGTACAGTAAATATAACAAAATAAACATGAAATGATCTGCATCTCGCTCATGTTAAACAAACCAAAAAAAAAACAAGCAATTTAACGCCCTCTCAACTGAGTTGTAGAATCCTCTCTCTATAAATATTTAATTCTCTGTGAAAAAGTGCTGATCATTCTTTAATAAGATCCTCGTCAAACGGACATGCAATGTTTGTTTGTAAATTCAACTTCTTAAATCAATTTTATTACTCAAAAATAATTTACTGATATTCCATAAATGTGTGGATTAACTGGGTTGTCAGCAATATTTGGACTGGATTTCATGATCAGTTACAGGAGAAGAAAATTTTAGTTTTAAGGATTAATGCTGTCCTGTTCAATTAAAAATTTCACAATCGTATTTTAAAGTGAGGACCAGGATCCGACTTTGTTGTAATTCCATAAAAACATGACTTTTCAGTTAAAGCACATAAGGGACCCTTTTTGGACTTAGAGTAATGTCTAAATTACACCCCTCTTTCTGTTGTGTTCAGCTTGAATTTATATATCTGATGCTCTGTAGACCATTATAGAACATTACAGTCATCGATCCTCCTTAATTTGCAGTATATCCATAGCTAAGTTGCTGTGCCGCACTTTTACCTCTGCGTTTCCTCTTTATTTTGTGGTTTTCACATGTGACCCTACTTTCAACTAACCCTTGCCTAATGCTAAATACCTCACAGGCTGATAGATGCATGTTAGAAATATTAATTTCAGTTCCCTCTACCTAATGTCTCTTAAGCACTTGCAGTATCTCCAGCCTGTATAACTCACAAGTTATGAAATAAAATGCTGACCTGCATTAATGTACTCTGACACTGAAGTTGGCCAAGTGCATTTCATTTTTGTTTTCTTTGGCACCCCATCTGTTCTTGCATTGTAGAGAGTGCTGGTTAAATCATTCCTTTTTAATCATGCTGTGTGAACTAATGATTGTGATAAACCTTTTTCTCTTTAAAGATTCAGTTTAATTTATCTAAAGGCATTTTTATTTTATTATTATATGTAAGCCATATGTTAAGGTTGTTTTATTTACTACATTTCAGAGTTACAGAAGTGTCAAGCTAATAAAATCATGACATAAATTTTATTAGATTTAATGTACTTAAAGGATGTAGTTCGAAACTGTTAACTGCAATGAAATGCAAGTGTTGGATAGAGACTATACATTGGCAGATGCTCAAGACTTTGTCATTTCTCCTATGCAATCCCAGGGTATACTATCAAGAAATAATAATTAATCTTTGAGAACCTTTTCCCTTTGTTTGACAACCCACCCTATTGTTTTAATTAGCAAAGCTGTCAAGATAAGACAATGTTGCGTTTATTTAAACGTCAGTATTTTTTTTATAATTTTTTTTTTTGCGAAAAATCAATCGTCTCAAAGCCCCTTATTGCCATTTTTAACACTGGGTTACTTCCAGGTTAAAGGAATAGTACACCCAAAACATGATTAGCCTTCATTTTCTACTCACCCCCATGCTGAACAACACTCTAGAGTACTTTATTGATATCTCAAATGCATCTGGAGATCTGGGAGGCTTCTTGCTGTCTGCTG
>NW_015150549.1:419856-437808 GCF_000732505.1 Cyprinodon variegatus
AAAAAAAAAAAAAAAGGTCACAATGTACTTATTATTGCACATAAAATACTTCTGAGCCTGATTTTTGTAGCCACCCCAGAGCTTGAAAATATCAGTGGGGAAGAAAATATCATGATTTATAATACATGTATTACATCATTGACTGGGCTTTTATCCTTGAATGGAATGTTATTGTTCTATATTCAGTCATATGGTACTAACACATTGTTTAACATATCAGGAGCTAAACATATATATACAAAACAGATATGGCAATATAGTTTTATGCTGTATCCCAATTTTGTTTGACAAAACAAATTCTTTTTGTTGCTCAGAATGTTCAAGTCTGGTGTGTTTTTTTTTTTTTTTTTTATCACAATTGTCCAGTGTGGTTCCAAAATTCACATGAAAGGTAAATTAATAACATCTGTTGTCAAATGAATTAATAAATAATAAATGACCTTACTTGTCAGCAGTCATAAAATCTTCCTGCTGTGAGCTTTTCTCAAAGCTAAAGCAGTCCTTGCTGTCTTCCATGCACCATACAGCGACATTTACTGAATACATAATTAGACAAGTTGTGGGCTAAAACTGCTATGGTAATTTGTTACAGAAATGTGTGAATATTGGGCAGAAGATAACTTCTAATATAAGTTAATAACCAATAAGTCCCTTGTTTAGGTTTATTTGCTTTTATCTAAGTTTACATCTCTTTTTCACCTTTCGTATTGGAAATAGGATAAAAACCAAAACATACTGACATGTTTTCTCCTCTTTTTTTCTTTTTTTTTCTCCAGATTCACTTCTGATATTTTGCGCTTCTTCATTTGGAAAAGGCAAAGTTTGCTACAGTAGATCAAAGGAATCTGATCAAGTTGACTATGGAAACATAGATATTGTTACATAACTTAAAAAAAAAATATTATCCAGAATTCAAAATCTGAGAGTTGAATTTTTTGAGAAAAAGTCTGCCACCATCTGCCTACACCGGCATCCCCAAGTTGGCAGGACGTCGCCATACATGGTACATGTTTCAAGTTAATTTAATCTAAATTAGAGGTAAGTCCCTAATTTCTACCTACAGTAAAGTCAAACACAAGAACCACTTGTTGCTCGTCTGTTATTGCATACACCGGAGAAGCCATTAAATATGTGCTCAGCCTTGTTATTTTGACTGCACTAACCTTAAATGTTTGTCAATTCAATTCAGTTCAGTTTATAAAGTGCCAATTCACAACACATGTCATCCCAAGCCACTGTACAGTTCACCAGATCATACAGTCAAATTGATTCAAGGTTTTTTTTATCTAAGGAAAACCAGCTGATTGCATTGACTCATTGATTTGAAGGCAATCCTTCACACTAGGCATGCTTGTAGCGACAGTGGAGAAGAAAAACTCCCTTTTAACAGGAAGAAACCTCCAGCAGAACCAGGCTCAGTGTGAGCGGCCATCTGTCAAGGCCGACTGGGGTTCAAGGAGACAGAAGTAGAGACACAAAAAGCAGCTGTAAAAGGTGGCCCCGTCCAGGAAACACACAGCCAGGCAGACAAGCTCTGAGCCAGCTCCCATGCCAGAGGACGAAGAGAGCACATCCAGCCAGTCACAGTCAGAGAAACATGACTACACTTAAAAATAGGTTGATCTCCAACATCTATAAACAAAGGTGTTGACGGCAGCAGCACAGCTGATATTTCTCTCCAGGATGGCGTCACAGCCAAACAGGAACAGACGAGGCAAAGCTACTATGAGAAAAGAAGAGAGAGCATAACATTAGAGATTAGAGAACAGATTCTGCAGAGTGGGAGAATAGCTTAGGATATCCTGAGCCATTTTAACTATAAGCTTTATCAAAAAGGAAAGTTTTCAGCCTAGTCCTAAAAGTAGACAGGGTGTCTGCCTCACGGACTAAAACTGGTAGGTGGTTCCACAGGAGAGGAGCCTGATAACTAAAAGATCTGCCTCCCATTCTACTTTTAGAAATTCCAGGAACCACTAGGACTAAACGCACTAAACCCGCAGATTGAGAGCGAAATGCTCTGTTAGGGACATAAGGAACATAAGGAGCTTGGCCATATAAGGATTTATATGTGAGAAGGAGGATTTCAAATTGTATTCTGGATTTAACAGGAAACCAGTGAAGAGAAGCTAGAATAGGAGAGATATGATCTCTCTTTTTAATTTTCATCAGAATTCTGGCTGCAGCATTTTGGATCAGCTGAAGGCTTTTAACTAAAGTTTGTGGACTTCCTGATAGTAAAAAATTACAATAGTCCAGCCTTGAAGTAACAAATGCATGGACTAGTTTCTCAGTGTCATCTCTGGACAGGATATTTCTATTTTTTTCCAATACTCGACAGATGAAAGAAGGAAATTCTAGAAACCTCTTTGACATGGGATTTAAATGACAGGTCCTGATCAAAAATAACACCAAGATTTTTGATTTTATTATCTGAAATCAGTTTAATCACATCCAAATGAAGTGTTCCTGGTAAGTTTTCCTACACATATGCTTATGGATTATTTTATTTTATTCACATTTATTAGCACTCTATGAAATGAAGCCTATAGGCTTAAATTCAACTGGAATTCAAAACTGGACCATTATCATCATGCATCAGAGTCTCATCCATCTGGGAAGCAGTAAGCGAGCATTGAACCGCACATCCTCGTAATCCAATCAGAATTCAGAGTTCACCTTAAAACACCTTCATATATGCAGCTCAACCTGCTACCCAACAAGTAGGATCATATGTCAGACTCGTATGTCAGATTTTGATAGCCCTGGTTCAACCGAAAAGAGCAAAAAGGTATGGTTAGAGTACTGTCCCCTGTGGTTCTCCTGTGCTGCTGGCTGATTGATTCAATCTAACAAATTGCGGTCTGTTTGTGAGGTACAGTAGTCTTTGATCTAGTTGGTTGTTGATGCCTCCACCTGAGTCCTCTGCAGTTTCTGACAAAGTAAGTCAGGCTGAATTGCATTAAATGCAATGGAGAAATCCAAGAACATGATCCTCATCATGCTGTCTGCCTTGCTGTATATAAATATCAGTGGGTTTGTTGAAGTTGTTGAAGTATCAACTTCAACTCCATGGCAAAAATTAAACTGCAGGGGGTCTTTTGCTTGTTTTTTTTGCTGATGTTATGATTATCTTTATTGATGCTGTATGAGTCTGTTAAAACCTAATATCTGCCTGTTGTGTGTCAAAACTAATATTTTCCCAAGTAGTTTATCTAATTAGGACAGTTCCCCTGTCAGGATAAAAAGTGATCTTCATTATGTACATGGCAAAGATTTGGGAATGGAAAGAGCGATGTCCTTGATCTGTAGTACTGTGTAATATTTTGATATGGCTGGAGCCATGGATTTCTCCTCATTTACCTCATTGTATTGTGTAATGAAGTGGGAGGGAGCAGCACCAAATTCTGATTTGGCTGAGAACAAACTCAGAAGTGGTAGAGTAAATGGTACAGGAGGGAAGGATGTCCATGTGACTGTGGATTATAGAGAGGGATGCTGAGCTTATTCCTGAACTGAACCTGTTAAAGAATGTGTTCACTGGCTCTTTCCAGACTTCCATCTATCTGATCATACTTCTGCTTGAAGCATGTGCTCTTCTTCCTCCTTGACCACACATCTCTGATATCTTTCTGCTGTAGCTTGTTTACCAGCCTCTTCCTGTATGCCTCTTTGACTTGTCTTATCTTGACCTTAAGTTGCTTTCATATACTCCTCATTAATTCCTGGTCTCGTTTCTTGAAGGCTGGATTTTATTCTTATTAAGAATTTCCTTCAAATCACTTGTGATCTATGGTTTATTATTTGGAAAGCACACTGTTCTGTAGGAATGATGTTATCTACACAGAAGTTTATGTAGTCAGTCACACAGCCATTGCATTGATATCCTCTCCATGTGGATGACACAGTGCATCCCAGTCTGTAGCCTAAAAACAATATTGCAAGGCTTCTTAAATCTTCTGTGACATATTCTTACAGTTATTTTATCATGGATGTTTTTTTTTTTATACAGCTGCCTGCATTCTGAGCAGAAAAAACACAAGATTTTGATCTGATTTCAAAGAGTGGGTCTTACTTTAGAGAGAGGAGTCCTTGATATTTGCAAACAAATTAGTCAGTTTGTTTTCTCTGGTACAGCAGTTAAAAATATGTTGGAAAGTTAGCAGTGTAGCAGAGTTAGGGATGACTAAAATTATCAGTCACTGCTACAAATGCACCCTGCAATGGACTGGCCACCTGTCCAGGATGTACCCCACCTCTCGTCCGTAGACAGCTGGAGACTAGCACCAGACTGGCACCAGCACCACTTGTGACCCCGCTCGGGATAAGCGTGACAGAAAATGGATGGATCGATGGGTACTTCTAACTTTCAATCCACTATATTTTAAAGGAGTCATAGAATGATTATATAAGGTATTTGTTGTTGGTCCTTAAGGTCTCTGAATAGGGTGTGTAACTTTGGTTGGGCTGAAAATGGCATATTTGCTGTTTTATGATCCCTAATGCAAGCCTGGTTAAAATGCCTTGAATGAAATTCCAGGTTTTCTTCCTTTTATGGTATGCTCATGAATATTTAGATGAGCTGTGCACTGATTGGTTGGTTTACAATGAGCAGGCTGCTAAGCTGAGCAAAGACGTATCATAGCAACAAGCACTAATTCACTGAAACATCGAAATTGTTGATATGGTAGGGTGACCAGACGTTCTCTTTTTCCTGGACATGTCCTACATTTCTTACATAAAAACTCCCTGCCCTCGTCCGCCGGGGTTCCAGGAGCTGACGGCTCTGTTTGAGTGCCCGGTGTGTTTTGACCAGGTGCTGCACTGTAATCGACCAAACTCTGGGATGATTTTGTAATTCCCCCCAGACAATTTTTTAGGTCTGAAAAGTAGGACATGTCTGGTATAAAGATGACCTCTGGTCACCCTAAGCTACGGCAATAGCTGATGTACTAGTGTCAATTCCTGACCGTGTATGCGAGTTAAAAATAAGGGTGTGTGCTTTTCTCGCTGAACACAACGCTTAGCAGTAAAACTGGATATCAAAAGCAATGTGGTACAAGCAAGTGGTAGATATAGATGCACTTTTGCCATCTTATGGCCGTTTTTGGTATTGGATTTTTAAAAGTAAAATTTAGACTTCAATCATTCAGACAATCTCTGATCCCATACCCCTACATCCCCCTGGCATGGCTTGAAAGTACACACACATGTGCATATATACATTTGCTGCTGTTATATTCTCTGTGAAATAGTGCCGATCATTCCTTAATAAGATCATCGTCGACCGGGCATGCAATGTTTGATTTTAACACCTAATGTGTCTAATGGACCTAGTGAATTATATATATATATATATATATATATACACGGGTGGTCTTCTTCCCCTATTTCCTCCAAGCTCAGGCCCTCTACCAGAGGCCTGGAAGCTTGAGGGTTCTCCGCAGTATCTTTGCTGCTCCTGGACTGCACTGGACCGAGATATCTGATGTATTTCCAGGGATCTGCTGTAACCACTCTTCAAGTTGTGGGGTCACTGTCCAGAGTGCCCCAATGACCAAGGGTACCACTGATGCCTTGACCTTCCAAGTTTTCTCCAGCTCTTCTCTAAGCCAGTTGTTTTAACTTGTTCGCAAAAGATCTGACATTATCCATGATGAAATATGGAAGATATGGCTTAAATTTCCTGTTCCTCACTCTTGTTGCTCCAAATTAGTTGATGTATTATTTCAACACTAGAGATGTTAAGTAGCTGCTCCCGGGTGTAAAAAAATCTACTTGATATGGTTGCAGAGATTTTGCATCATAACCACTATTCAAAAAAGGAAAAAAAAAATATCAGTAAAAATCTTTCCAGTTTAGCAAATTTCAACACCAGATGCAAAAAACATCAGAATAAAGAAACTGATCCACAAGCGGATAACCTACTTCTCTCTAAAAAGAATATCAGACTCAAGCTAGCAGAGCTACTCCAACGTGAATGATCTAAATGTAACTACTATATTTGGTTTTGAATAAACAAGTTACCATTTTCTATTACGGTATATTCAAGGAAAAATCAGTGTTGCTTTTAGTTGAATTTGAATGTATATGGTCTGTTAGCTCTTAAACATTTTCCAACAAATATGGCCACGCTGGAACAGTGGGTAAGCGCACTACCAATGTACGGAGCGCCACTAGTTCTTAAAGGGGAACACTGTTTATTTTTTTTTACATTGGCCCCTTGATTTTACATTATTACATCATGTTCTACTCACCCATATTAGTTTTGTGTCATTTGGAGCTGTTCGGAAGATATTCAGTTAGGGTATATACAAGTAACGCCTTCCTATGGGCAACGAGTTGAAGGCACAAACTAAACTGTTCATAATTTATTTTTTATGGTACGCCAGCATTCATAACATGTAGGCGAATCACTGTCCCCCAGACATCCGCGGTTGTATTTTTTATATTTATATATTTTTTTTAAACAAAGCAGAGTGTGTATGACGTCCCATTTAAACAAAAAATGTAAAAAATCAAGTATGTTTGCTGAATTAAAGGAGGGACTCAGACATGTAAATTTCATAATGTGATATCGAAACATTTTTATTCATATCCTAGATTACAACTGTTTAATAAATTATAAAGAAAATACTGTATACACACTATACTGTTTAAAAACGTTTTTTTTTTTCCAACTTCAAATTTAGCCCTTTTTCAGTATCTTAAAGCTCTTATTCAGCTAATAAAAGACAATGTGTTTGCAATAACAGTAGCTTATCATTGGCTATTTTTTTTCTTATTGGTTTTATTTGTTATTCAGGCTGTGCCCCTACCAGACAAAGAAAAGTCCTGCAAAATAAAAAAAATCATATAGATTTGATAAAGTGGACTTTCCTGCAGTGTGGTAGTTGTTAATAGTGCAACAATTCTCATTAGAATATAGAAAAACAACAACAGATGGCACCAGAACACACCACCCTACTTACTCATTTACTGTATTTTATAAAAGTGGATAACTGTCTGTCCTGAAGCACATAAAAAACCAAGTGAATTTTTTAGACACAAAAACATTGAAACAACAGTAGAAAGAACTTTTCTTCTTGGCTGGGATCAAATCTATTTTTCTTTTCTCTGCAACATTAAATGGTCAACATTTTTGTTTGATATGTGCATTTTGTTTTTAGTGTTGGTAAAGTTTAAAGGTGGCCTATTATACCAGGAAATCATAGAGTGGAATTAAGGACATTATGGAGACCTACCAGCTTAAAGTTGAATAAAAGCACCTTAATTGATTTAGAAATCACTCAAAGTAGTGAAGGACTGTCACCACTTAAGTAGAATAGACTACAGCTAAATACAATGGGGGGAAAATCACATGCGGAACATCTAATTAGATTCTTTTGCTTTCTGGCTTTCTGCAGTTTCCCTTTTCTTAATGATTGTTTCAGCATTTTTATATGCTGTGTACTGGGTAGACTTTTGCATCCATTAGGTATTACTAAAGATGGCAATTTATCATTTTAATCATATCTGCTGCTTAGGTGGTTCCAAATCATACCTGGTTAGAGTTGCTAAGAGATTTTAATGTTTCGTTTTTTGGTATTATTTTTAAGGGCTCTTTTTTTTGGAAAATGTGAATATAGTGATTAGGGTAGGCTCAATGATAAAACCACATGTTGTAGCAATCCATTTCATCACTTTTTCATCGTTTTATTTTCTAAACCAATTTTTCAATCTCCCTCTCCTTTCTTCCTGTTCTGAGTGCCAGACTCTCCTATTGCCTTTTCAACCATGGTGAGAAACTGTGAAACATTGCCAAACCCTCCCCACGCAGACCTCCTTTGCGCACATATGAAATTACTTGTGCTAGGCCATATTTCATCAAAGGTATCAACTTGCTAGTAAACATGCTCTACTGCCCTGCTTTACCTGGGAGTCTCTCTTTGAATCCCTCATGATGAGACCAGGTCACACCACAGGCCATCTTAGTTCAGTCACCCGAGAATAAACCCATATATCCAAGGTACTCTTCTACAATGAGTAACACCAGTTGAGTGCCAGAGGTAATGTCGCGAGGGAGAGCCATGTGCATTAGCCATACTAATCTCATTAGCGGGGCCATGATTGAATCCTGTAGGAATTTTGCCACCACTGCCTGGAAAGACAAGGAGCTTGTATATTATTGAGGGGTTGATACTGTTATGAGGGGAGATGCAGGGGTGAGGGTGGGGTGAGGCACAAAGGCAGAAGGAGAGATGCATGTACAAGAGCAGGTAAACATTTCATGGATTAAGCAGAAATCTGCTTTTTGCATGCAGAAGATTAATTTTGGAATGCCAGGAATGTAAACACTTGGGCTAGATTATAAAAAGGGGATGATGCTAATAGAAAATGTACTATTTGGATTTGAAGTCCTACGAAACGGCAGTTTTGCCTTGATAAGAAATTAATATTAAAAATTGACATTGTGATATACCTTTTTCACATTGGTCAATTGTAATGCAATTATTGCTGTAAATATGATGCAACTTACCATAAGAAAATATCAAAATGCATTTATCTGTTGCATAAATAAGGGAAAGCCTACATAATTTAATTCCTGCTCTTGAGATTATACAACAAATATGTAAAGTGTGATCAAAAAAGTGTGTCTCAGCAGCACCATATAGATGTATCTATGCTGTCTGATCACAAAAATAAATGATCCATTAAAAGGCTGGTGTTCTGGTTGCACTAGAAAGCGTAAAGAGGCTAAATTTGTCATTAAAAGTTGCTGTAGACAAGTTCCTGCACGTTTTAGTTAAGGTTTACTTATACGTTCACCTTTTTCTGGGTTTTATTTCTTTACCAGTCTCATCTGTAACTTTAGCCACTATGCCCTTTTGCAGGCTTCCCATGAGATCATCCACACAAATTATTTACCAAAGCAACACTCTAAGACTTCTCAATAAAATAACTTTCACCCCATAAAAAAAACTTAACCTTTTCTTTTCTTTGACATTTCTTCCACATCTCTGTTCTTCGTTTATTTCTATCTTTTCACATCCTTTCACTTTTTGCATCTATGTCTATGTTGAACATTGTTCACTGTTGCCTACTTTTTTAAGAATCAATGTCTGTTCTCTGTTCTTGACAAATTGGGATGCCTCTAGGTTTTAGAAAGGTTATTCAATTATGCAAATTAGTTTGCCTGGTTCATGGGTGCTTCAGTTTATGACAAATTAACTTGTTTAGTTATTCAAAGACTTGATAATTAGTAGGTTGTATTATTATATCAGTATATTTCACAGTTTGTACATAACTATAAATTTCCAAAGTCACTTACATTTTTACAAGCATGGTTGCCAGGTTTCCAGAATTGCACTTTTATTCACATTTTGTGTATTATTACTATAGTTAAAAAATAACTATGCCCTAGAAAATGCTTTGAATGTGCATTTCACTGTATAAACAGAAGGAATGAAGGCATTTGTCATTAGAACTTTAGGAATAGGTACATTAAACCATGAAAGCTGAGTCATCCAGGGCCCCTGAACTGATGCAGAATATATTTACACCTTCTGTTAACCCCATTTCCTGTCAGCATTCTACCACTTTTGCCAATAGTTTGATCATCCATCCATCCATCCATCCATCCATCCATCCATCCATCCATCCATCCATCCATCCATCCATCCATCCATCCATCCATCCATGTCTGGTCATAAAATAACAACACCAAAAGCACTTTTTTCCAACTTAGCAGCAATCAGAGACTTAATTATTTTATTGAGATTATGTTGGGATGTGTTAAAGGTAAAGCGGTGTAATATACTTTGTCCTGACCAGGCTTCTAATACATGTACACATTACAAGAGAGTCAGTTTAGTAACCGTATTTCCCTGTTTTCTCGTTTTTTACTTCCTCTTCCTTTTTTAGAGAAGAAGTAAGACTCTCTTGAGCAAAGTTCCAACTACTTTTTTCTTAGCATATATAAGTAAAACTAATTAAAACCGGTGAGGAAAGAAATACAAAACAAAATCTTTTGAATTGGGGTTTTGTTTTTTAGATTTTAAAAGGCTCCTCTTCATTATGATGAATTCTTAAAGGATTTTTCTTCACACAATTACCCTTTCTTTTTATGATATCCTTTTTTTTACTAACACTCCTGGTTCTCCAACTGGTATTTTATTTAAAAAAAAAGCATTTTAATTTTTTTCTGACCTGATATATATTTTTGCCCTTTTACTTTGGCTGGTTGATGATTCATTCATTCAGCCACATATCAGCATAATGACTCACCAAATGGTCTGATTTCCTCTTATTCTTTTTCTCACCTCACATTAGGTTGTCATCATTAAACACATCCATTTCAGTACAAACGTTTTTTTTTTCTGTTCAACATCTGATAAAAAGCCAATAGAATATTTTTTATTTGGATAAAAAAAAAATCTTCTAAAAATGGTTATACAAAATTGCCATATTCTCATTCACTCATCTCATATCTTAAGACAGCAGAATGATGAAAATACAGCACTAAATACCACTCACCCTTCTGCATGAATTACTAATATCAATGGAACAAATCAGATTACCCTAACTCATGAGTAGCCACCACCATTAGAATTGCCAAATTACAGTTTTAGACTCTATGACTAGATGACAGTATCTCATTTTCTTGTAAGGATATACAATTATGTTTTCACAGAGGTTTAAAATTTACTAAAATTGTAGCTCGGTTTATTCATAAGGAGTTATTTGGATCAAAAAGTCATACTAATTGCTAAACATAAATTACCCAATCACAAACAGGTTTTCACTGACAGTAATGTACCTGTCTTTCATTAATAAAAAGCTGTAAAACCCCTACAGTAGATATGCTATAACTTGATATATTTATCAGCTGCAACCAAACAAGCATACTAATTGCTAAACAATTTGATGAAAGAAAAAACAGATTAGGATTTAATATTCTGGAGTTTTATGTTCTGTAAAAACATGTTTTGGTACATATGTTTGTGAGTCCTTTTAATCAATGATGAATCCTATCTCTCATTAATCGTTAAAAGTTTTGTTTTCAGATATGTTAAACTTGATATTCTTTATTTCTGGTGTGTAGATTTTTATGTGTTACTTTTTTTCAACAGCAAATGATAAATTGCTCTTACTTTGCTGAGCTTTCTTTGGGATAGCATATCAATGATGATTATGGAATTGTGCTGTACTAATGAACTTGTCAATGCACTTTAGCAAGCCAAATGTTGCATCTGCAAAATGTCAAATCACTTTAATTGCAACAACAGTTATTCAAATAGACTAGATGCTTTGGTATGCAAAACAAAATAAAGAGTGCTGTCCAATGCCAATTCCAGTATATGTGTTTAGAATTTACACTTATAGACATGCCCACCAAGTACTAGCACTTATCAGTGCCTCAAAGTATTATTACATGATACGGGTATGCTTCTGAGGATTATTATTGTGTTAATACGGATGTGTTCTGGTTTTCTGACTTGAATGTTTTAAATACATTTAGAATAAATAAGATTAAATGAATTATTTTTTGCTCATGCAGGTGGTGAGAAGGAGAGAAATATGAAAGCTTTTGTTTCTGCACTAAGGGTACCTCAGTCAGCTGTTAAAGGAGCTCCATAGTTCCTCTACAGTCCGGTGCAGTGGTGAGAGGTGTTTTACATGATGGATGTGAGCTTGGCTAACATCCTGATCTCACCCACCACCTATACAGAGTCCAGTGGGAAGCAAAGGACAGAGCTGGCAGAGCATGCTATGTTTATTTCATTTAGAATATAATCTACATCATTTTTCCTTTATCTGTGTTCTTTTTAGTACTGATAATTGTGAGTTGGTTGTTTCCTACAGTGAGTTACTCTGCCAACTTAAATCTACTATTGGAATCATATTGACTGTTTTTATAATTCCCAAATAGAATGAGTTAGATGTGCTCTTACTTAGAATTTAAATGTAAACCAAGCATGTTGGATTCATCACGTAAACAATGTGAGCAAACAAATTTCTTATATGTGTGTTTCTGACTCTTGATTGTAGTTTACTATTTGTTGAGCAGTGTGGCATATTATTACCAGGATAACTAAAATTTACAGCTATTATCACCTAAATGCATTAAATTTCACCCGATAAACGGAGTTTAGTTGTGCTCTTGTTGAAATTTGAGGTGTACTGTAAAATATTCAAATCCCTTTGGAAAAAAAATTGGGTGCCCATTATAATATTTAGTTCATAGAAAAACTAACTCAAAAATCTTGGTGGATTCATTACGTTTTTCACAAAGGTGTCCAACTTGCATAGTCTTAAATGAGCTTTTCAAAGAAAGTCATATTGACATTTTGCCTTGGGAATTGACAGTGTGTGTGTGTGTAAGTGAGTGAAGTTAGTATGAGATTACCTTTTATTTATAGCTGATTAATCAATAAAATTCACTTAGATGACAAAAATAAATGTTCCAGTTTCATAGTCATGGCAGTCATGAACCTGTTCCACAAAAGTGCCACCATACAGTATGAATAATGTCGATAATGTGGATGAGTTCAGGCACCTCAAAGGTGTGGGAGTTTTCTGGCTGCAGTCCTTCAATGCTATTCGCACACACTGTGGGTAGCTTCCGATTCCTTGTGGTTTTGTTTACATGTTATGTTCTGTCTTAGCGAAATGAGAAAGATGGAACTGCCAGATGCTTCATAGCTGAAAAGCTTTGGAGTTAGAGGGATAAGGATAAGGAGGCTTTTATCTTTTTTCTTCTTTGAAAGTTTGAAGTTATTTTCCAGGAGCATTGAATACATGAAGGTTTTTTTTCATGAAATCAGAGACAGTGGAGGATATTTAACATCCTCCCTCCGAATGACTCAAAATAACTTGTTTCTGCCTGGTCATTGCAGTATAGTTGTTGTTCCTCAACTTGACAATCAACGTTTTTTCATCCAGTTGATTTTGAATTCCATCCGCTGGACTTAATTTCCAAGTTTGAAGACACTTCGCTTCTCATCCAGGAAGCTTTTTCAATTCAAAATGTCAGGAATAGCATTGACTTCGAGATTTTATACAGAACAAACAAAAACCTTGCAAAACAAATTGAAATGGATGAGGTGTCCACCCCTTTAGAATGGGGGTCGTTTGGCATATTTTGTTACCCTGCAATGCCCCATACCTGTAGGGCGGTTGGGGGGGGTTAAATTGAATTGTTGGCCTGGCGAGGTCCTCAGTTCTCCTGTGCAGGGGCTGGGGGCCGATGATAGCAAAAAGGGATTAACTCAATTGCTGCATTGTAGGTTTTTTGTAGGTTTTTCTTTCTTAACATAAATGGCTTCCTTTCAATCCAATTTAATGACCCACAACTTAAATTCATTCTGTTTCTTTAATATTGTTAATTTTGTTAATTTATTAATCTATTAATATAATTCACAAAAAACATTTGATTTTAATTAAAATGAAAATTAATCAACCATTTCAAAAGCAACCCAAATTGGAGCTTGATGGAGAAGAGTTTCTTTACATTTTTCACATGAGGGCTGGTGGCTCCCAATATCATTAGTTGATTTCAATTTGAGTTATTAATCTGTTCCATTAGTATAATATAACAAATAGTTATTGTAGATTTCATACAGATTTGTATATAAAAGATGCATGCTGTTAGAAAATACTAGAAGAAAACAACTGTAGTCTGTTGATATTGATAATCATGTCCTTTTATTATAGAATAATCCTATATGACTTCATATTACAAAAGTACTTCTTCAATGTGCACTTTGAACACGTGGGGAGCATGACTACATGCTATTTTATTGCATTATATAAAAAAAAATTTAAAGGGTAGTTATTACTTATAAAATAATCCCTCTTAAAATTATGCTTCCTTTACAGAATAACTAACATTGCAATACTACTCCATGAGTACTGTAAGAATTATGTAATGAAATTATGTTTGAGATTACTTCACATTTGACAAAAAACAAAAAGAAAAAGCTGTCGGAACTTACACAGAAAGAAAAAGACAATTAGANATGTAATGAAATTATGTTTGAGATTACTTCACATTTGACAAAAAACAAAAAGAAAAAGCTGTCGGAACTTACACAGAAAGAAAAAGACAATTAGACGAGTTTTATTGATACAATTACTTTAGTCTTTGGTGCCAAGGCCTCAGCAGGAAACAATTGTGCTCAATTTTGCTTTGATATGCATAAGAAGGGGCATAAGAACAGGGATGTTTCCCCCCAGGCCTGAAACTGGTGGTGGAGTGGAGATAGATGAAATTGGTTCAGTCCATAGACTGCTGGTTGGCGAGTCGCTGTGTTTGAGCTGTATTGGTGAGATCCAGTGGATTGTGTGAGCTGTTACTAGTGCTTCACTCAGGGACCTGGGAAGATGGAAGTCAAGCTTGGATAACAAAGGTTGCATGAACCTGTCCATGATGAGCAAGCATGAAGCTACAGTGGAGAGGAAAAACTCCCTTTTGGGAAGAAACCTCTGACAGAACCAGGCTCAACATGGCGGTCTTCTGCCGGATCGGTTAAGATGAGACAGGGAATGCAGTAAGAGTCCGGGAGGAATGACACTCTGATGGGGAAGTAGCTGAAGAAGCACCATGGAAAAGTCAGATGAAGCTTTAGCTACGATGGTGGAGAACGGGATGGAGGTGGTTTGAATCAGGTTATCTTAATCAAGTCAGACAGGGCAACCACTGCTGCGTTTTGGCTGGGTAGCAGACAAAGTTGTGGATTTGGAGACCTTTTAAGATTAAATCTGGATGCTGATGTGGCTTCATCAAGGTGTGGTTCAAATCTGATTGGCTTGTCAGAGGCAGATGAGGGTGAGTAATTTAGTTTCTTCAATCGAACCTCCGCCTGGGCTAGATTGAAAAAAAAAAACTTTTAAACTTCAATCCCAAATTTAGACACAAAAATATTTTTTTTCTCTTACCTTAGATCCAGATATATGGTCAAAAGGTACAGTTTTTAATCAATGCATTGTTTAATGTAATTAAATATGTTAAGTGTGTATATCAATAATGTGGAAGTGCATGGATCAGATGTGTTTAAAGTTATCTGTCCATTTCTATCACAGTGGAGAACCAAAGCTCTCAGAAAGCGCAGACCTCTGCCAAGTAACTTATTTCCCCCGACACCTTCAGTTAATACCTGTATTCACAGAATCTTTTTAAACAATTCCTGGATCCAGATGTTGATCAGCATTGTGCACCTTCTCTGAAAATTTAAGCAAAATAATTCCTAACTTTTTAAAGTAATTTTTAATACAAACAGACAAATAAACCAATGCAGATGAAACATAGCCTCCAGTAAAGGTTGGAGGCTGCAAGCGGAAGGACCCACATGGAAGCCGAATGCCACTCACAGCGAAGGTCTGCAGAATTGAAGCCGAATGCCACTCACAGCGAAGGTCTGCAGCATTGAAGCCGAATGCCACTCACAGCGAAGGTCTGCAGCTAGACACTCTGACAAAGGGTCTTTTTTTGTGAATCCCAGGCTTCAGTTTCTGTTGAAGTCTTCTTTAATACATTTGCCTTGGGGAGAGGTCAGACTAAGTATGATTAATGCACCCTTAGAAAAGCCTTTTTTCTCAAACATTAATTAGCTAAGTGTGTGATAAAATAGTCTGTTCAACAGAGGGTTTTATCATACTTTAAAGCAAAACCCAACTTATTATTAGGTTGACGTTCTAGACTGTTTAGGATATTGTCTTGGTGACTAGCATGATTTCAGTGGTTGGTGTGATCAACTTTGAGCTGGAGTTTCTACAGTAACTGCAGATTCGAGAGGAGAGATTTAAAAATTCAAAAGGGTCGCTTTAATATTCCTGTTATCAGCTTTGAGTCTTATACTCTCTCAGTCTTGTAGCTGAAGTGAACAGCAGACATGTCTTATTGTGTTACAGAACATGCAATTTCCTTTTAAATAACTTATTTCATTTCTGTGCTTTCTCAGACACCTTTTTTTATTATTTCTTTTTACATCTCACTAATACGGAAGCTCGCTTCCTTAGAATATTTTTCTCTTATTGATAAGGTTCACCCTGAGGAATGTTGTTCTCGGCACAATTGTATCTTCCTTACCAATCGGGAAAATATGACATTTTCAGCTATTCCCCTACCTGGTTGCTAACTACGCCCTTTCAAACTTAAGAAAGGGCTACTTCAGATGAACAGCCAATCTCTACAGGAAACAAGATAAATCTCATCAGAAAATGGCAAACTTAGCCACTATCCAAAGCGAGGCTCTATGGGCCTCCTTTATCAGAGCAAAGATAAGAGTGCTAATATTATTTTGTCATACAGGATACCCAGTTCTTTTACCCTGAATAAAATATCTATACACATAAAAAATAATACATAAGAGTTAAAATATCATGTTAAAGAGAGCAGTGAAACATTGTTGGTGTTATAACATCCAATCGAAGAATATGGGGAAATAATATGTCTAGAAAATCAACTTTACAATCATTTAGATTGAGCTCTGCTTTTCCAAACAGAGGTAATTGAACTTAAACAGCTTTTAATCTTAACATATGTTTTAGTAAAATGCATATAAAAACTCAGATGAACCTTAACATTATGTACCGTATCAACTCATACATGGAGGTGTTACTTATCTTATTAAAAAATAGACACAACTTCTATCCATATTCCTCTTATGATCCTTAATTGGTCTGCATGAACACCGTGGGATTATTGCATGACTAATCCATGAATCATTACTGTTTATTTCATCTTTAAATATCTACCACTGATGTCTGAAGCTGAATAGTGAACGTTAAGCAACAATTAGTCAATGGGATTACCAGGCATTTAACCTTATCAGTATTCATCATTTTATAAATTTAGAGAGCTCTTCACTCATACAGCAACAAGAAATTGCCAGCAAATTATATTTTATTAGCCAAATAAGACATTGATTGATATAATTTGAGCTGTGCATTTTTGTATTTGAGTTAATTTTCTGTTTTTCACTGGATGTTTTTTTTTCCACAACTTCCTCTTTGCTGAATAGTTGCCAACTTTTGTTTAAAAATTGTTGTAAAAGGGATGAAAGCGTAAACATTGTTTTAATCTGGTCATACAGAGGCAGAGAAAATGGGGTTGAGAGGTTTCAAGTAAATTGGTAAGGACGACCGGCCAACCAGATCTAATATGGATCTTATATAACAGAGTGCAGACTTTCTCATTTAAACTCTGGATTACTCGAATATGTGTGGATGTGGCTTGATGTGAAAAAACTCACTGCTTCAAAGACTAACGCATCAGAAAAACAGCACAAAAAAGTTATTTATCTGAAATGTTTTTTAGATGTTTTATATTTTACAATGAATGTAAATCCTTTTTTCCACCTACAACAGGGATGTAAATATGCATCTGCTATAAACATCGACATTTACTTTTTTATACATCATGGTAATTAAGAGAAACTCAATAGAAGAGTCAAAAAAAAAAATTTAAATGTGTGTTTTTTTTTTACTTTGATCTTTTGTACCTGTGGTTAACCAGACTATTGAGTGTTTGTGTGTTTTTAGAGTTCTTAAAATGTAGGCTGATACTTCAGTGTGTTTATATGCAGCCTGAATATTGCAAGGATTAAAGCATTTTTAAAAGTAGAGAAAGCCAAAAAAGTAAAAAGGATATCTATGCTGCTATCACCTTTCAATATATGGTTGTTGAATCTAAAATGAAAGTTGCTTCAAATATCTATTAATTATTCTTCACCTTGTGAAATAGAGAAAAACATTATTATTCTTGCATTATAATTGTTCCAAAAAAAAAAGGGAAAAAAAAATTTAATGCCAACTTAGTCCTAATGTCTTGTTATTCACACTGGGGATTTTTAACACTGCTGCCTATTGGCGTAAAGATATCAACCACCAATTAAAACCCACACAGCCCCACTTTAAGAAAAAAATCTGTGCTATCTCTTTATGATTTAGAAAATATACATACATATATATATA